>NC_088204.1:55058800-55404256 GCF_037126465.1 Ornithodoros turicata
AGGTAGGGTAGGTATGCCAAAGTGTAGTAAATGGAGCACTAGCGTAGTCAAGGTAGGCTAAAACAGGACTTTCGTCATATAACACGCTCTAAGCCGGCCATTATCCCGATTGATATATAGTTGTATTTCTTAATGTCTTGAAAACTGGATGCGTATTCCTTCAGTGTAGGTAGGGTAGGTATGCCAAAGTGTAGTAAATGGAGCACTAGCGTAGTCAAGGTAGGCTAAAACAGGACTTTCGTCATATAACACGCTCTAAGCCGGCCATTATCCCGATTGATATATAGTTGTATTTCTTAATGTCTTGAAAACTGGATGCGTATTCCTTCAGTGTAGGTAGGGTAGGTATGCCAAAGTGTAGTAAATGGAGCACTAGCGTAGTCAAGGTAGGCTAAAACAGGACTTTCGTCATATAACACGCTCTAAGCCGGCCATTATCCCGATTGATATATAGTTGTATTTCTTAATGTCTTGAAAACTGGATGCGTATTCCTTCAGTGTAGGTAGGGTAGGTATGCCAAAGTGTAGTAAATGGAGCACTAGCGTAGTCAAGGTAGGCTAAAACAGGACTTTCGTCATATAACACGCTCTTAGCCGGCCATTATCCCGATTGATATATAGTTGTATTTCTTAATGTCTTGAAAACTGGATGCGTATTCCTTCAGTGTAGGTAGGGTAGGTATGCCAAAGTGTAGTAAATGGAGCACTAGCGTAGTCAAGGTAGGCTAAAACAGGACTTTCGTCATATAACACGCTCTAAGCCGGCCATTATCCCGATTGATATATAGTTGTATTTCTTAATGTCTTGAAAACTGGATGCGTATTCCTTCAGTGTAGGTAGGGTAGGTATGCCAAAGTGTAGTAAATGGAGCACTAGCGTAGTCAAGGTAGGCTAAAACAGGACTTTCGTCATATAACACGCTCTAAGCCGGCCATTATCCCGATTGATATATAGTTGTATTTCTTAATGTCTTGAAAACTGGATGCGTATTCCTTCAGTGTAGGTAGGGTAGGTATGCCAAAGTGTAGTAAATGGAGCACTAGCGTAGTCAAGGTAGGCTAAAACAGGACTTTCGTCATATAACACGCTCTTAGCCGGCCATTATCCCGATTGATATATAGTTGTATTTCTTAATGTCTTGAAAACTGGATGCGTATTCCTTCAGTGTAGGTAGGGTAGGTATGCCAAAGTGTAGTAAATGGAGCACTAGCGTAGTCAAGGTAGGCTAAAACAGGACTTTCGTCATATAACACGCTCTAAGCCGGCCATTATCCCGATTGATATATAGTTGTATTTCTTAATGTCTTGAAAACTGGATGCGTATTCCTTCAGTGTAGGTAGGGTAGGTATGCCAAAGTGTAGTAAATGGAGCACTAGCGTAGTCAAGGTAGGCTAAAACAGGACTTTCGTCATATAACACGCTCTTAGCCGGCCATTATCCCGATTGATATATAGTTGTATTTCTTAATGTCTTGAAAACTGGATGCGTATTCCTTCAGTGTAGGTAGGGTAGGTATGCCAAAGTGTAGTAAATGGAGCACTAGCGTAGTCAAGGTAGGCTAAAACAGGACTTTCGTCATATAACACGCTCTTAGCCGGCCATTATCCCGATTGATATATAGTTGTATTTCTTAATGTCTTGAAAACTGGATGCGTATTCCTTCAGTGTAGGTAGGGTAGGTATGCCAAAGTGTAGTAAATGGAGCACTAGCGTAGTCAAGGTAGGCTAAAACAGGACTTTCGTCATATAACACGCTCTAAGCCGGCCATTATCCCGATTGATATATAGTTGTATTTCTTAATGTCTTGAAAACTGGATGCGTATTCCTTCAGTGTAGGTAGGGTAGGTATGCCAAAGTGTAGTAAATGGAGCACTAGCGTAGTCAAGGTAGGCTAAAACAGGACTTTCGTCATATAACACGCTCTAAGCCGGCCATTATCCCGATTGATATATAGTTGTATTTCTTAATGTCTTGAAAACTGGATGCGTATTCCTTCAGTGTAGGTAGGGTAGGTATGCCAAAGTGTAGTAAATGGAGCACTAGCGTAGTCAAGGTAGGCTAAAACAGGACTTTCGTCATATAACACGCTCTAAGCCGGCCATTATCCCGATTGATATATAGTTGTATTTCTTAATGTCTTGAAAACTGGATGCGTATTCCTTCAGTGTAGGTAGGGTAGGTATGCCAAAGTGTAGTAAATGGAGCACTAGCGTAGTCAAGGTAGGCTAAAACAGGACTTTCGTCATATAACACGCTCTAAGCCGGCCATTATCCCGATTGATATATAGTTGTATTTCTTAATGTCTTGAAAACTGGATGCGTATTCCTTCAGTGTAGGTAGGGTAGGTATGCCAAAGTGTAGTAAATGGAGCACTAGCGTAGTCAAGGTAGGCTAAAACAGGACTTTCGTCATATAACACGCTCTAAGCCGGCCATTATCCCGATTGATATATAGTTGTATTTCTTAATGTCTTGAAAACTGGATGCGTATTCCTTCAGTGTAGGTAGGGTAGGTATGCCAAAGTGTAGTAAATGGAGCACTAGCGTAGTCAAGGTAGGCTAAAACAGGACTTTCGTCATATAACACGCTCTAAGCCGGCCATTATCCCGATTGATATATAGTTGTATTTCTTAATGTCTTGAAAACTGGATGCGTATTCCTTCAGTGTAGGTAGGGTAGGTATGCCAAAGTGTAGTAAATGGAGCACTAGCGTAGTCAAGGTAGGCTAAAACAGGACTTTCGTCATATAACACGCTCTAAGCCGGCCATTATCCCGATTGATATATAGTTGTATTTCTTAATGTCTTGAAAACTGGATGCGTATTCCTTCAGTGTAGGTAGGGTAGGTATGCCAAAGTGTAGTAAATGGAGCACTAGCGTAGTCAAGGTAGGCTAAAACAGGACTTTCGTCATATAACACGCTCTAAGCCGGCCATTATCCCGATTGATATATAGTTGTATTTCTTAATGTCTTGAAAACTGGATGCGTATTCCTTCAGTGTAGGTAGGGTAGGTATGCCAAAGTGTAGTAAAGGGAGCACTAGCGTAGTCAAGGTAGGCTAAAACAGGACTTTCGTCATATAACACGCTCTAAGCCGGCCATTATCCCGATTGATATATAGTTGTATTTCTTAATGTCTTGAAAACTGGATGCGTATTCCTTCAGTGTAGGTAGGGTAGGTATGCCAAAGTGTAGTAAATGGAGCACTAGCGTAGTCAAGGTAGGCTAAAACAGGACTTTCGTCATATAACACGCTCTAAGCCGGCCATTATCCCGATTGATATATAGTTGTATTTCTTAATGTCTTGAAAACTGGATGCGTATTCCTTCAGTGTAGGTAGGGTAGGTATGCCAAAGTGTAGTAAATGGAGCACTAGCGTAGTCAAGGTAGGCTAAAACAGGACTTTCGTCATATAACACGCTCTAAGCCGGCCATCATCCCGATCGATATATAGTTGTATTTCTTAATGTCTTGAAAACTGGATGCGTATTCCTTCAGTGTAGGTAGGGTAGGTATGCCAAAGTGTAGTAAATGGAGCACTAGCGTAGTCAAGGTAGGCTAAAACAGGACTTTCGTCATATAACACGCTCTAAGCCGGCCATCATCCCGATCGATATATAGTTGTATTTCTTAATGTCTTGAAAACTGGATGCGTATTCCTTCAGTGTAGGTAGGGTAGGTATGCCAAAGTGTAGTAAAGGGAGCACTAGCGTAGTCAAGGTAGGCTAAAACAGGACTTTCGTCATATAACACGCTCTTAGCCGGCCATCATCCCGATCGATATATAGTTGTATTTCTTAATGTCTTGAAAACTGGATGCGTATTCCTTCAGTGTAGGTAGGGTAGGTATGCCAAAGTGTAGTAAAGGGAGCACTAGCGTAGTCAAGGTAGGCTAAAACAGGACTTTCGTCATATAACACGCTCTTAGCCGGCCATCATCCCGATCGATATATAGTTGTATTTCTTAATGTCTTGAAAACTGGATGCGTATTCCTTCAGTGTAGGTAGGGTAGGTATGCCAAAGTGTAGTAAAGGGAGCACTAGCGTAGTCAAGGTAGGCTAAAACAGGACTTTCGTCATATAACACGCTCTTAGCCGGCCATCATCCCGATCGATATATAGTTGTATTTCTTAATGTCTTGAAAACTGGATGCGTATTCCTTCAGTGTAGGTAGGGTAGGTATGCCAAAGTGTAGTAAAGGGAGCACTAGCGTAGTCAAGGTAGGCTAAAACAGGACTTTCGTCATATAACACGCTCTTAGCCGGCCATCATCCCGATCGATATATAGTTGTATTTCTTAATGTCTTGAAAACTGGATGCGTATTCCTTCAGTGTAGGTAGGGTAGGTATGCCAAAGTGTAGTAAAGGGAGCACTAGCGTAGTCAAGGTAGGCTAAAACAGGACTTTCGTCATATAACACGCTCTTAGCCGGCCATCATCCCGATCGATATATAGTTGTATTTCTTAATGTCTTGAAAACTGGATGCGTATTCCTTCAGTGTAGGTAGGGTAGGTATGCCAAAGTGTAGTAAAGGGAGCACTAGCGTAGTCAAGGTAGGCTAAAACAGGACTTTCGTCATATAACACGCTCTTAGCCGGCCATCATCCCGATCGATATATAGTTGTATTTCTTAATGTCTTGAAAACTGGATGCGTATTCCTTCAGTGTAGGTAGGGTAGGTATGCCAAAGTGTAGTAAAGGGAGCACTAGCGTAGTCAAGGTAGGCTAAAACAGGACTTTCGTCATATAACACGCTCTTAGCCGGCCATCATCCCGATCGATATATAGTTGTATTTCTTAATGTCTTGAAAACTGGATGCGTATTCCTTCAGTGTAGGTAGGGTAGGTATGCCAAAGTGTAGTAAAGGGAGCACTAGCGTAGTCAAGGTAGGCTAAAACAGGACTTTCGTCATATAACACGCTCTTAGCCGGCCATTATCCCGATTGATATATAGTTGTATTTCTTAATGTCTTGAAAACTGGATGCGTATTCCTTCAGTGTAGGTAGGGTAGGTATGCCAAAGTGTAGTAAAGGGAGCACTAGCGTAGTCAAGGTAGGCTAAAACAGGACTTTCGTCATATAACACGCTCTTAGCCGGCCATTATCCCGATTGATATATAGTTGTATTTCTTAATGTCTTGAAAACTGGATGCGTATTCCTTCAGTGTAGGTAGGGTAGGTATGCCAAAGTGTAGTAAAGGGAGCACTAGCGTAGTCAAGGTAGGCTAAAACAGGACTTTCGTCATATAACACGCTCTTAGCCGGCCATTATCCCGATTGATATATAGTTGTATTTCTTAATGTCTTGAAAACTGGATGCGTATTCCTTCAGTGTAGGTAGGGTAGGTATGCCAAAGTGTAGTAAAGGGAGCACTAGCGTAGTCAAGGTAGGCTAAAACAGGACTTTCGTCATATAACACGCTCTTAGCCGGCCATTATCCCGATTGATATATAGTTGTATTTCTTAATGTCTTGAAAACTGGATGCGTATTACTTCAGTGTAGGTAGGGTAGGTATGCCAAAGTGTAGTAAAGGGAGCACTAGCGTAGTCAAGGTAGGCTAAAACAGGACTTTCGTCATATAACACGCTCTTAGCCGGCCATCATCCCGATCGATATATAGTTGTATTTCTTAATGTCTTGAAAACTGGATGCGTATTCCTTCAGTGTAGGTAGGGTAGGTATGCCAAAGTGTAGTAAAGGGAGCACTAGCGTAGTCAAGGTAGGCTAAAACAGGACTTTCGTCATATAACACGCTCTTAGCCGGCCATTATCCCGATTGATATATAGTTGTATTTCTTAATGTCTTGAAAACTGGATGCGTATTCCTTCAGTGTAGGTAGGGTAGGTATGCCAAAGTGTAGTAAAGGGAGAACTAGCGTAGTCAAGGTAGGCTAAAACAGGACTTTCGTCATATAACACGCTCTTAGCCGGCCATTATCCCGATTGATATAGTTCTCTCTCTTAATTTCTTGAAAATGGGAGGAGTATCCCTTCGGTGTAGGTAGGGTAGGTATGCCAAAGTGTAGTAAAGCGTTCGTTGAAAGCGATGGTTTACCCAAACAACAAACAAAGGTTGGGCCAAGCATGGCCAGTGGCGGATCCAAGAGGGGGCGATCGCCCCCCCCCCAAAAAAAAACGTCAGTTTATACATTGGACTTCCCTCTTTCCCCTCTCCACTACACGCTCCGACAAAGAAAGCGCCCCCCCCCCCCCAAACCCAGTGTCTGGATCCGCCCCTGAGCTTGGCAATAGTTAGGCTGGTCTATCTTGCCTTGCTTGGTACATCATCGGCCAACAATCTTGTTTCTTGATACGGATCTGTACCATGGCCAATGACTTGCCAAGCACTGGCCAGCCTACATTGTGATAAACTTGTGACAAGATACAGACCAAAGCATTCCTGCGGCGTCGCTCATATTCATACTCTCGTCTCATTGTCTCGCAGCGTAAGACCGATTTATCATTCTTTGTTGTTTGTTGCTCGTATTTCCGACAGTGAGCACGGAGTTTTAAACCACAAAAATTTCCCACAACGGACAGTGTGCACTGCGCTTCAAAGCGCAAAAAAATAAAAATGAAGAGTGAGAATTATAAAAGCCTTCAAGATGCCCGAGACCACTATGGGACCAAACGGCTCACAAAGTAAAGCAATTGCATTTGAAGAACAGATACAGTACGTAGGTTGTCCCACGAGCTTCCACAAATTCGAAAGTCCTGTTTGCCTGTTAGTCAAAATGAAGAGTGAAGTGTCTAAGTTTAATTCGATGTGTGCACAAACAACACTGAAATGATGAATTGCTTGTAGTATTAACTCATCATGGTAATGTCTCTGTTTCTTACTGCGTTTGGGTTGAGACATTCACCTGGCCCATCGACAGTCGAACGCATGCACTGCTACACCTTTCCGCCTTACCCTCTCTCTAAGGCGACATACCGAGATTGGTTCAAGCTTGCCAAGGGCTTGGCCTGCCAACCCAGCCGTGCTTGGCAAGTGTTTTGCCAACGAGTTTCTTTCTTAGTACGGATCTGTCCCCTGGCCGACGGCTTGCCAAAGATTGCTCTGCCTATCACTATGCAACATTGCGTCAACGTCGACTGGCCGAAGGAGTCGTTATCCAGCTGTCATGCGACTTTTTGCCAACCGTCAGCCATCGGCCATTGCTTGCTTGGGTAACGAACGTAATGTATTTAGCGTCAAGTCAGGAACAAGGCCAACTGGTGAATGAAGCACGTTTCTAAGTTTATATATTGATCCGAACGTTGGAATACTACTTTATTCACTTCGAACACTTAAATGGTTACATACTCGTACAACCTTATAAGTGCGGCGATAGGTTGCTTCCAATGTGGAGAAACATCACACACATGTCGGTCATACTCATGGTCCAAAACTTGTATTGCAGACGCCTCCCAACTTGATTTTTAAGTCGTCATAGGAATACACTGAATTCTTCGTCACTTCTTCCCTTCTGGTTCCTAGCGGATTTTCTAGGGCTTTCTGAGAGGTCCTGTTCTTCATTTTGGCGCCTTTGGAGTTCGGTGACTCGCGACGGGCACGCGTAGATGACAGGTCGTGCAGTTTGAATAAATTGAAGTCACAATACCTACCACCAGCTGTAGTCGATCGCTTTCGACTTCAATCGTCTTCCCAGTGGCCCCATCGCTGTGCGTGAGTTCGTTGACAAGTCTGATTGCTGAAAATGGTGTTCGCAGACCATAATGAGGACGACCGTATTACAATCAACATGTAAGAAAGATCCCACAGAGCATTCCAGCGGCAGCGCTTCAAGTTAACTACCTTGGAGCGAATGCTCGGTTTAACATACGCGCGTGGAATCGCCTTTAGCTATGATTCTTTGAGAGCTCCATCCTTTGGAAACGAGAACACATGCACTATTGAGCCCCCGTCGTGGTTGCCTCGACAGTGAGGACAGCACCAGCCCATGTGGAACTGGATCACCTACATCATTTCAGTTAACAGACACTGCCTGGCTCTACATAGAGCTTTCCAAAATCATACGTAGCTGTCACGCGAGAAACCTGACAATGCATTTCGCGACGCACAGGCCAAACTCTCACGAAATAGACAATTGAAGTATGGAGGGCCGGCAAGTTGCACAACGCTTGCATCAGCATGCATCGGGCCATCGGACTCGGAATCAGGCTCGGGCAACTAGCGTAACGTCACACGCAGGAAGAGTGAAGCATGAAGAGGCCTTGTATTATCTAGGTGATGTTTGTCCCAGGCCGACACATTGCAGTTGCAGCTTTGCAACCGCCGCATAGAGCAAGCAGCACACGGCGATCTCCTAATGTCTTCCCCGGAAGAGCAGGCACTATAAAAAATAGTAAAGGCCAGCCTAGCGCGATGTCTCGACTTCCAGTAAACCATGGATGTCCCAGGGATGCCCAGGGAATATTGTAAAATGGATATTTGGATATCCCTGAGACTTGCCCGTAGAGCCCAGGGACGACCATGGGACGTCCGGATGCTTATGCTTTTACCCCCAAAACGGATGTTCCATGAACACCCATGGAATGTCAGTGGTAGGATTTGGGACGTAAATCGACATTGCATATTTTTTCGCAAATTGAATAATTAAAAGCGCGCTACAAATATTATGCCTGAGACAGGTTTATATGTTGCACTACGCCATCAAGTGGGATGCCACACATTCTGATGAGATATATCAAGGTGCTTTTGTCACTCTATATTATGGCTACGCTTCGTGGTAGTACAAGATTCATCACAGTACAGCAACACTGTGTGACCAGCAAGCATAACTGTAGAGGTGAGTGCGGGTATGAAAATTTGTACCCGCAACCGCACCGCACCCGCAGTCGCACGACCCGAATCCGCACCCCCAGCAATGTCATTCATGCAACCTGCATCCGCACATACCGACGGGTACCCGCAGGTGCACGCGCAGCCCAATGCGCACGCATCTTTCAGTTATGCCGCATGATCTTCACAGCACGAAATGATATATTGATGCTGGGGACACTGTCCGTTAGCGAGCCACTTTTCCAACAGTCGGACGCTGTGGCGGCAGTTGATATAGTTGCCAAATTACTAACGCGAAGCGTACCAGTCGTGGTGTCGAATGATAGCCAATGAACCCATGCGGCAAACATGGTCAAACAGTGACAATAACAACTTTATTTTGATATGATGAATGGGGAGCTTCATCGCCAGGGGCGATACCCTACCCCATTCTTTATTTCCCACACTACCAACGTAACCCAACCGCACTCTCCGGGTCTCATAATCAGCTGTACTCTCGCCTCCCTCTCTCTCTCTCTCTCAAAGAGTAACCATGGAACGTGGTGCTAGTAAATGACAAAGCTGTCATCATCTCGCACACCACGGAAGGACTGGACATGGAACGTCTTGGAAATATTTTGGGCACAATGTTCGAGGTAAATCGGGTGGTACACCATAAGCCGACAGGCTGGTTTTGGGCCTGCGTGTATTGCGGGTATAGCCGCGTAATCTGCTGAGGCAGTGCTGGTCTACCCGCACCTTACCCGCAACCCGCGATCACACGTAAGTGTGTATCCGCGAAGAACGAACTTGCGCGGATACCCGCGGTTACACCTGCACCCGCACAAGTGTTGAACACGACTTACAATATTATAACGACCATGTCATAGGCAACCCTTCACAGTTCCGCATTTGGAAGCGAGCGGTGGCGCTACTCATTGGCCCGGTTATTGCTGCCTCAATTTCTGCAATACTTTGTGCTTTTTGTACAAGCGGTGAATGTCCCACGGGAGACGCTTCTCCCTTCTTCACAGACACTATTCTAGGCTTGGACGCGAGATCGTAGAAGCGACTTTCATACATCGTTCTTCCAATAACGTGAGTCAGAGATCAGTCAACCTGTCTCCGCTAGAGGTCGCTTTTGTTGCCCGGGACTTTCCTGACTAGCGTTGTGTGTCCAAATAAAATCAGGTGCTAGTTGAACGCCTCCGTTGCTGCTGTTGCTTTGTTGCTGTCGTCTACAACGGTAGTCGTACCACGACCTACTACTATACTACAGACCTGGACGTCCGCAAAGCTCCCAGCACCGGGATAGTAGTTCTGGCAATCGCTGCTGCGCTGGGATTTGGCGCTAGTTAGCATTATTCGTTACCACGTGATTTGCCGAAACCGCGGCAATGTGCGATGGGCTATGTTGATAACGACGAAGAGATACGGAAGAGGGTAGCGCGTGCTTAGCAGCAGCCTAGCAGACGAACGACGGTGGCAATGATGATAGTAATGCACACGTCATTTCCTCTCCCCAATAGTAGTGCTATGTGGCGCTTGCAGCGGCCACAACCGTAACTAACACATGACCCGGGTCTCCCATATAGGCGGTTGCGATTTGTCCAGGTCTCTATAGTCAATGACAACTTAAGTCCTACAATCAGGGCTGCCCCCTCATCTGTGGAAGGCTCCTGCGATTGGCTACCAGCCTTTGCACGACGCCACCGCTTCGCTATGTAGTGCCGGCTCCCCCCCCCCCCCCCTCAGTCCCCACTTGGCCGCGCGGCACTACATTCGCGCGGGCGGAGCGATTCCTGTCTGGGGACGGGGTCAAATGTATGACTTGTGTTGTCATTGACTACAGTATAGAGTAGGTCGTGAGTCATACGTCCGCTGCTGCGCGTTCAAAATTCATATTTCCATTGTCCAATCATGATGTAGATCTCGCGGGCCGATTAGTAGCGGATCGTGCGGATGAGGTTCTCATAGGGGTTGCCGCTTATGATGTGATCTTTATAATGTAGTAGGTGCTGAACCTCACCCGCCTTACGTGGGCCACTTGGAACCTCTACCTGCGAGCAGGAAATAGAAATTGCTAATAATAATAACAAATTGTTACAAGCATGTTCGCTAAGGTAGTGTGGTGGTAATTCGTGGTGTAACACATTTGCAACGCTGATGAGGATGTTGTATTCGCAATTCCCATGCATTTGGATTGACTCAAAGTATACCGAACAACATTCCTGACATCCCTTCCTATTAATACTCTGTTTTTTTTATTTAGGCTATCCTCTCTATAATGTCCAACTAATCTCTCCTGGATATCCCATAGATGTCCCTGGGATCTTCTGTCTACTTCCTATGGGATATTCGAACCTTCGGAACGTGATATCCCGTCGACGTACCAAGGGCATCTTTTGTTTGCTAGAATAAGCCCAAAACGCAAATGTCATTGTGTGACATCCCATTGATATCCTAATGGATATCCAAAGCATTCAGGACATTCCATGGATGTCCCTGGGACACTAATGGTTTGCTGAGCTGGTGGTATTTCGAGAGCCTGTGTGTGCGCCCTGTTTGCGTACATCTTCTATGTCTCTATTCAAAAGGAAACAGCACCAGTGTTGAGGGTAACTCGTTACTGAACTTCGTTACTTTTTCCGGTAACTTCTAACTTAACTCGTTGCTTTGGATTGGACGTCAAGTACATTGACGAGGGGCTCGTTCCTTCCTGGAGTAACTTAACAGCCTCAAGTTCAAGTTACTTTCTTTTTTATCTTCCTGTTCGAGCGCACATAAGGATATGAAATCGGCTTTCCACTCCTTACTTCTCCGAGCGTCCGTCGGCTGCGCTTTGGTCGCTGCTCTCCGAGCGGCGCCTCTCCGTCCATTGCAACGTAAGAGAAGACACGCTACGCTTTGGAAATAAACGAGTTTGGCATGTCGCGTGTGGCTCGGGGTTGTACTCATCTGCAGTGGTGACGGACGTTCCTTCTTCGTGTTTCAATGGAAGAGAGCATATTACTGACGCGAGTAAAATGCCATGGCCCCATTTGGCAAAGTTTTACGCTCTATGTACTGGGGATTCAGACGCATCTAACTTGAAATTTCGGTCCCTGGATCACGTTCTGCTCGTGTTCCTCAGTCCTGTGATCCTCTTCAGTAGGTGGTAGCATATATGATGAGTGAACCACGCTTTCGTGCTTTTCGAGCCCCTGCATGCCTTTTTCAACTTTTTCCCTTTATTGGATATTTATTCTCCGAGTGGTAGCAAGCCAACTTTCCTTTACTAATGAAGACATAATTTCCACCCTCATCTCCCACGGGTCGGACTACAATTGTGTGATGCCTCGGACACGATATCGTGGTTTGACCTATCTTTTCGAGCCTATACACGCCCCTTTGTTGCCCACTTCCTGTGGTCATCTTCGTGTTTCCTACCGTTACCTAGGCTTATGGGTAAGGATACTCCGCACAGGGTAACTTGAAATACCTCGTTACTTTTCCAAAGGAACTTTGAAACTTCAAGTTCTTTTTATAACCACTAACTTAGCTAGTAACTCAAATACATTTTTAGGCTGGTAACTTAACTTCTAACGAGTTCCTTTTCAGCAGTAACTTCCTCAACTATATATGAACAGCACAGAACTTTTCAGGTCACATATCTCTGCATACACACGTGGCGCAAGCTTGACGTTTCCTTGACGTTGTTCCAGCCGTTATACTCATGGCGTCGTTAAGAGGCCATACCAGTCGGGGAGCAACTCCGATTCACGATTTTCCCGATTCTAGGCGGCGCCACGCTCGCCGTCCTTATCACGCCGTTCGCCTCCGACTCCCGAAATAATCCCTATTATGCATGGTTGACCTCGCGAGTTAAGACGGTCCGCGCCCTCTGCGCTAGTGATGGGCGATAGTCATCCAAACACTATCAATAGTACTATCGATAGTTGAGACGACTACTCATTTAACTATCGATAGTTTTGCTCAAAGCTATCGATAGTTTGAACTATCGACAGTAAGTTGGACACAGCCCAAACCCGCTTGCTGCAAAAATGTACAAGTGACTGCTCCAAGTTGTATTATCATCTAATCAAATACCTTTCTTTATAGTTGCACAGTATTGATATTTTTAGACAGTTTCGGACTGTTAGCATGAAAAAACCGATTACATAAAACAGAGGAACTGTTCCGAAGAACAGACAGGAGCCACTGTATGTTCTGCTTAAACCAACAAAGCAGAAAAAGAGATGTCGTGGATTGTTGTGCGCTATGCGTACGGCTAACATTAATCGTAGCAGTAGCGTACGCTGTCAGACTATCATTACTTTATGTTACTGTCATGGTAATACGGGTTTGTGACAATTAACGACCACTAATTCCTCCGCAGAAGGCCCCACATTATTGCGCTGTACATGTATAATACTCCGATATTTCATATTTCATGAACTTGATAATTTATTTCCCATGATCATATTTCTTTCTTTTCTTTTCTTTTTCCTTCCTAAAATGTTAAATTTGGGGTGAATATTTTGGAGGGAATTGGTAAATACATAAAACTCAAACTCAAACTCAGGGGCGAAACGCGAATTCAGAAGGTGTGCTGGATTGGCTTGGCTCAAGCGACGTGAAGCTCGGTGTAGTCCAGTCACGACACTATCGATAGTCCAGAAAACTATCGCGATACTTTCAAAATTCCGGTTCACTCGATAGTTGGGCAATCGATAGTCCAAAAACTATCGATAGTATCGAATGTTTCGATAGTATCGCCCATCACTACTCTGCGCTGTTTGTCGAGAGGTAAAGTGCCGGACATCGCCACGAAAGGTCCGCAGTTCGATTCGAGACATTCACGTCTTTTTGCTTGTTTCCTATAGACCTCTACCTGTCTGTAAACAAATGACGTCATAATGTTCGACAGCGCCACGAGTTTGGTAGAGTTGAACTACGTCCAAAGCTAGTGGCGAACAAAGTCGCGCCTGAAAGCCACGGTCTTGATGGGATTACGATGGTCCCTGAAAGGGACGCGACCTTCGGTCCTGCCCAGCTTTCCCCTTCCGATCTGTTTTGGTTTCGATCTGTCTACCAACGTCATGATGACGTTTGTCGGGTAGAGGTTTATTGCTATATGAGTACTTTATTTTTATTTTGTTGTTATATATTTGTGCTACAATTATTGTTTTCACAAGTCACTGGCGCCTGTATTGACTGATTATGAAATTTTTAGTTGCTCTTCGTATTGTTTTACTAGTGCATACTTACTGTATGCCGACGTACAAGTGTGATCGGATAGTACGGATGCCGGTATCTCGGAGGCTCTCAACTGGATCTACCAGCGGCTGTAAATTAGGCTATAAACAATGCCTACACACAGCGCTTACAATGCCAGTCTGGAAAATCTAATGCTCGAAACGGTATTCCTTTTCTTCTTTTTTTTTTTTTTCTGCACTCGCTTGCATGCAATTTACCTTGATAATAGCTCTATTATTCGTACAAAAATGACATTTTGATATGTATATTTCTGGTAAGTAAGCATTATTAAATATCTGAATTCATTTACAAGGCGTTGGTGTAAAAGACTTTTCAAAATTTCCGTGGTAGAACAGACTTCTTATTATTACCCGGAAACTTCAGTAACATATTTGAAAGGCTCCTTTCCCCATGCTCTCCCTTCTTTTTTTTTTTTTTTTTTCACCTTACACCCGCTCAGAAAAATGATGTCAGTCGACAACCCCAGTGACAGGGGACTCCCTTTCTTCTGGTGTGCCAGTTTGCAACACCGTACAAAGGAGGTGAAGGGCGATAAAGGCTTCGGGTCGACGCACGGAAACCAACCAAAGATATGGAATGGTCGAGCGACAAGGCCTCGCAGCGGGAGTCGCGATATTCCCAACACAGTCTTTCTTTTTCTTTCTTTTTTTTTCCTGGACGCCAAGAGGAACGATTCGACAAAAAATAGAAGGACACAGAGTAGAAAAATAATAACAATGGTCATCTGACAACATAACAGGTTCTTGTTTGAGTGCTGCAAAAAAGTGCAGTTCGGCCTCCTTATTATGTGGGACAAGATAATATATGCCTTCTTTTGTTTTTTTGGAAGAACTTCTGAAGCGTAAATTTTACTCCAGATTTCCTGGTGTTGGATGCTGAGGTCTCAGTTAATTCAATCCAAACTTGAAAACGTGAAATTCGGTCGTGGAAAAGCTGAAGAACTGGACACCATGTGAGCCAAATTTACGCGTATAGGAAAATCACTATTCTTGAAGGGCAACACAGATGCAATTACAAAATTGGGGTTTCCAGAGATGAATATGAGCGCTAGTTGCCAAATGAAGGAATGATCACGGAGAAGTCGTTTCATATAATCAAAGCTCGCCCGAGATGCCGGATTTTCCTCCCCGGAAAAAATTTCCCCAGGAAGAACCGTCCCCAGGGAAAAATGTCCCCCGGAGAAACCGTCTCCGCAAGAACGAAAGCCGTTTGACCGAACGCGGGACATTTGGTCGAAAGCCATTTGATCGAACACCGTTTGATCGAAACGGCAGTGGTCGTTTGATTGATTTTTTTATTGCTGGTATGCCCTCTTAAAGGGGGCACTTGCCCCCTTCCCCCTCCTCGTTTAGAGTTTCTCGTGACTTTCGTACCAGAGCCCTGCCGACGTGCAAGGCTGCACGTCTCTGAAAGTTCCCGTCGTACTGGCCGCACGCGTTGCGTTACCGCGTTACCGTTAATAAATTGACGTCACTTATGGTACTCGGAGTTATCGCGCAAGAGTAAGCTGTAGAACGACACCCTCCCCAGACTGGACTGTGCAGTGTCCACTAGTCACGTTCTGACAGTCGAGCTTTACCGTTTTTATATTTCTAAAGCCAGGCACGTCCACCTCCAACACCCATAGCATGCGTCGTCTGCTAACACGGAAGTCGACCCTTCCCATGATTCTTAGAAAGGGCCGGTCACATGAGCACTGGAGGAGTACGCATGCGCATCGTAGAGTTGTGCTGGTGAACCAAGCGCGAAAGTGAACGACTAAACCTTGAATGATTATGGTGAATATTACTTCAATTTGCTGTCAAACTGAGACTGCACACAACCGTGAACTTATGCGTATTCAATTATTAGCCGGTGATTGAATCTTGGTCGATATGAATCAATGGGAATCCAATCCAATCCCATATCAATACGGAGTAACTCCGTTCGCGTGCGTTTAAAATGTACGTTGTTGTTGCTTAATAACTTGTTCTTGTTAACAGGCTGTCCAAATGCTCCCCATACATGCGGAAGTTATGGAGAAGCTGGCTTCTACAGTCACCATAATCACCAGCCACAATGATGTCAATGTCTCCCGAAAAAATGCACTCATTGCAACGGTGGCTGCTGGAGTTGCAACGAAGTACATTTCACACGTAAACCTTTTACTTCAAATGATGGAACGACAGTGCAAGTTACTTCAGATGCTAATTCTACTTCGGAAGCGCCGCCGAGCGTTTAAGGTTGTAGTCGGTTACTATGTCTCAGTTTTTAGCGCTAATATGCGCTGACATGTTACAGATTCACAGAAGCCCTACCTACTGTTGCCAAAGCGTCAAGAACTTGCTGCTTGATTACCTACGTGACGAAACGCTAGACTTTGACAGGCATTTTCGCATAAGTCGGCGTACCTTCCACAGACTACGGCAGCTGGTGGGTGGCCAGTCGGGAAGTACAGGATGGACCACCGACATCGAGCTCCTCATATTTCTCCACTGGCTTAGCGCAGGTGCCTCATACCGAGCAATTTCCAACACGTTCGGAATCCCTCGTACAAGCGCCCACAACATCGTATATCGTTACGTGGACGATCTAGTGAGTAGAATCCGAGATGTGATCCGAGTGCCCCAAACTCAAGAACATCTGGAAGCCATCTGCACGGGGTTTGCGTCCTTGTGTCGCACCAGCGGTCCAGTGTCTCGTGTAGCAGGAGTTATCGACTCCTGCTCAGTGCAGCCCTCAACAGGAGATGCCACAGTACAGATGCAAGCCGTCTGTGACCATGAAGGACGCTTCCTCGACTTCTCTGTTGGATACCCATCATCTTTCAGCCCCGGAGAAGTGTTCCGTGCGAGCCCTTTCTACGAGAATGCCGCGTACCCACCAACTGAAGGCTGTTTCCTCATCGGTGGTGAGGGTTACCCGTGCCTTGTGAAGCCAGTACCCATCATGGCACCCTTTCCTGAGCCTACCAAGACAGACGTTGAGACAGCGTTTAACACTGTCTGCCGCAGAGCCATTGCCGTTCTACATGAGGCCTTCGTTCAGCTCACTGGACGGTGGAAAGCAGTGTTTGAGCGTTGCCTCAAGGTGCTTCCACGGAGGACCGCCAAAGTGGTGGCCGTCTGTGCTCTCATCCACAACATTTGTCTAGAAGAAGATGACGTTTGGAAAGAGGGTCGTGGACTGGAAGTGGTTCTGCCCACTCAAGGTTCCCAGGGAGATGCAGACACGGGAGTAGCACTGCGAGAGCTACTGGCACAACAGGCAGCCGACGACGCACTGCGTACCTTTAGAGTCAGTCTTGACCATGATTACTGGCTGGACAGTTCTTTCGTCGCTGATCATGACTATATAGTGACAAATGACATGTAGAAGCTATTAAAGCTATTATTGCTTCCTTTGCAGAAAATTTATTATCCAGAATTTTGAGTATTCCTACTCCAGCAGTGGACACAATAATACTGCTCTCCGTGACACGCATATCCGACTCTCTAAAGGTGTGGATGGGTAATGGCCTCTGAGAACACACCCTGTTTCTTTCATATCGCATCTACTGAGCTATACATATGATGAAAACATTCTTCAGGAGAAGTGCGCATTTGACAGACAGTTTACCAGGGGCCTCCAGCAGCACACTTCTTTGGTTACCTTTAGCTTACTTTCTTTTTTTGCAGCCGCCAGCTAGTCCGTTACAAAATAGCTATGGACTGTATCATTTTACATGCAATCTATGTCCTAGGAATTCATGCAATACCTTAAAACTATATGTTGTGCTGACTCTGGTAACACACATTAGTCTCTCTTCAGCTATTGTATCATAGCTGTTGAAATACCCTGAAGAACATATTTGACTAACATTGCATCCATTGAAAACACAGCATTTCCCCACAGGATCATTTTTATATATTCCTTAACGTATTGTACATTTTAATTGCTATGCCTTTCTGTTCATTTGATTTATCTTCGTTTTTTCTCCATATCACTCGTGTTTCTTGTCTAGCTCTCACTGCTTGTGTTGAAATTAACTTTTCTTTGAGCATATAATGCATGTGCCCTCTGATGTAATAACCTTGTCACCATTGATTGTATATTGAAACGAATAAATGAGAGAGTTATCCTTCATACACTCAGGGTACCGAACGTTTTTCAGTTATTTACACTGTATCAGAATTGGGAAAGCACGGAAACAGGATAATGCAACAGCGCCCTGTTATACAAGCATGGTAGCAGAGCCCACACTACCATTACTGTGCTCAGCTGTGCTGGCTATCTGGATGAACCTGCTTTGGAATACACGCAACAAGTGTAAGAAGTAAAAAAATTAATTTTGTATTCAAGTGCGGGGAACCATCGCTAATGCATGTGAAGAAGGTACTCTCTAGTACGCACAATATTATTTGCATAATGAACGTACCCCACATACTTAACCCACACAGTTCCGTGAACACATGCTTTGGAATATTGTGAGAGTACCTTGAGTGATGAGACCCAATTCCTTCCTCGCATAATTAGGCACCCCCTCTAGAATGATGATGATTGGGGGTTTTGTGGCACAGCGACAACACAGGTCATAATGCACCACCCCCTCTATAGCGCTACATTTTTGGGTTTTAAAAAAAGGTGCGTTAAATATGCGAGTAAATACGGTGTTCGTAGACAATCGTGCATTGCACCATAGTGTCGGGGGAAGATGATGGGTGCCATTATGTTCCCTCCATCATTGCCAGTGGCAGTCCACACGTACTTCTAGGTGGTATCAGGGGCCTGGTGCTGAAGTAAACGTAACATTGTGCTGCAAACGACATGTGAAAATTATTTTGGGTGGGTGGGACTGTGAATAAAATTTTAATTTGTCTTCATGCTGGAGCTTATGAGGAATCATGGGGAGATTATGCATTTATTGCACACTGGAATAATGCAACATAGAGTATCGGGTGCCAGGTCCTGGTTATATCAGTGGGAAAATACCCTGTGTACAGGTTAAGAGTGTGCATAACGTACGAAAAAAGTGTCCATATCTCGCCGTATGGGTCAAGGTGCTATGCTATCTCTGCCAATAGAATAAAGTTGAACCATAAACAACACATAAGGCATAAACTACACGACTGTTGCACCAATATCACTGGACAAGGCAAATAAACACATAAAAGTGTGGAACTCATACTAATCTCTATCCAAAACTTATTACGCTGTGATGCAAAAATGTATCCTATTTACAGGGCCACATTCCTTTACGTGTTTGTAATTACACTGTGGGAATTTTGAGACAGGAGATACAGTAAGATCAGGGAGGCCATCAACAGCGTCTACTCCTGAATCTGATCATGTTTGTCACGAACTTTTGCTGATTGGCGAATGGATGATAAGACAATTGTGGAGACACTAGGCGCATCCAGGGAATGTGGTCCCCTTATAATTCACGAGAAATTTGGCATGCAGAAGCTGTCAGGAACTGGGTGGTGAAATGTCTTAGTGTCGAGGGGAATCGACGCCAAGTGAACACTGCCTAGATAGTTTTGCTGGGCTTTGAGCAATTTAGCGACAATTTTCTCAAACCTGTCGCAGTTGAACGAGATCATCTATCATCAGAAGATCAAACAACAGGGGTTGCAAAGGCAGCACTCATGTAGTCAAGCAGTTGACACAGCCATAGAGGCAGTGCCCAAATGAAGACGAGGACGAAACAAACACAGGGTACACTGCAACACAGGATTCTACTCCTCTGAACGACACGTTTTCTTTGTCCTTGTCTTCATTTAGGCACTGCGTCTATGGAGAACTACGAACCACATGAACTAGCCTGTTTTCTTGTTTTAATGAACTGGCATAGACTACCACTCTTGCTCGCTGGGCCAATCAAAAGAGGATTTGAATGAAAAAGCACAAAAAGTGAGGGAAGCTGCATAGACACATTACTTTTTTACATTAGGTTGCATTATTAGGCATTAATTTCTAGAGACACATTACAGGACAATGCACCTGGTCTAGAAAAATATGAGGTTTAATGTCATTCATTTATCATACTTGCCAGATCTTGTTCAGCTCTTTATTTTTTTTTTTTGTTCCCCCCCCAAGTCTAACAAGAAGTTGAAAACGAAACAAATTTTCGGAGTTCGAGGTGATAGCCACAGCAAAACTGTAATTTTGGAATTTCTTGTGTATACTTTCTTTACAAACTGATTTTTTTTTAAAAGAGCACTAAAGTGACCCCCAAAAGACTTTTTGTTGTCCCCTGTGCCGTGTTCTGCGACGAATAAAATAAGCCCCTGGGAAAGAACGATCAGTGCAAGCGACCTACAGAGTATGCACAAGACTCTGTTCCTCACACACTTACAAAATCCTCTCCTCGTGCAAAGAGCGCATCACCGAACGACAGCACGTCGTGACATATCATGGGCAGTGATGTACAGCGGAACATGTTCAAGCATGTATAAGCGGCGAGTGAGCTGAAAAGAAAAAAACGAAGAAAAAAGACACAGAGCCATTTCTACGTCATGCAAGGTTCACACGAGTGATGTTCTACCTTGTGTAGATTGCACATTGACCACGGAGACACCAAGACGGCATGAACAGGGTAATCAAGAAGGGTACATGTCTATCCTGGTGAGCTGTGCCTACCCACAAGTCGCAGCCCACCGGCAGAAAGGAGCAACCCCTAACTAAACAGCAAAGCACTTCAGATTATAAAGTCAGAATTGCTCTTTCATGCACACAGACCGAATGGGAACTTTAGAACACTTTATTGAAGGTACTCAGTGATTGTGTCAATGTGTGCATCAGTACAATGAATGTTTCAGAACTCAATCTTCAGTGCTCGCAAGCTTGAAGGTGTAACAAGTGATGAATGTGGTGCCTAGTCCTTGCACAGCTCCTGGGCCAACTTCTCCAGTACAGCGAGCAGCGAGTTGCCCTGGTTCTCCACTGTGCGACTCATGCGGTCCAATACCGTGTTTCCCGTCTCGACAGCTCGCAGTAGACGGTCTTCGAAGGAAGGCTCTTTGAGAGAAGAACGCCGTCGCCTGCGCCGGGTCGTCACTTCCTCCGTCTGAATCGGTTTCAGCATCTGCACCTGCTCTGTACCATTGCTTTCGCACGACTGTACTGTGTACGTCACACCTGCAACATGAACCAAGTTAAAGCTGCTTAGCCAGACAACATTTTGCACACGCTGGTGAAAAACAATATCAAGATGTTAAGGGAGTCTGCACCCTATACAGGTCTCAGTCAAATCCCTGGGCTAAATACTTCGTGAACCAGTGCACCAATCATAGAACTTTCTTTTTCACAAGTATCTGTCCGATACCGCCTACAACCTGCGCACCGTGTGAATGAGTTGGAGGTGCTCATTATTTAAATAAAAATTATTAATTAGTTATTAATTAGTAATTAAACATTACTTCTAAAGTGGGGCACCGTTGGCATCAAAATGGGTACTACCCCTTTTGGGACCTTCAGTCGACACCTTTTAGAGAAAAAAACTGCCACCAAAACGGGTCATTTGTTGCGGTAATTAATTGGTTCCGGTGTGCATATTTTTGTCGCGGCTGGTCATGGTGAAGCGCAAGAGGACGTAATTCATTGGTAGACATGCATGACAGTGAAAGAGCGTCCTCTCGCGCCTCACTGCGACCAGTTGCGACAAAAATATGCAAACCGAAGCCAATTAATTACTGCAACAAATGACCCACTTCGGTGGCAGATTTTTGTCTAAAAGGTGTTCATTGAAGGTCCCAAAAAGGGGTAGTACCCATTTTGATGCCAATGGTGCCCTGCTTTAGACATCATGTTTTTTCACGAATCTCATTTGCATTTTTATCTAAATAATGAGCACCTCCAACTCATTCACACGGTGCGCAGGTTGTACGCGGTATCGGACAGATACTTGTGAAAAAGAAAGTTCTATGATGGGTGCACCGGTTCGCAAGTTATTTAGCCCGGGGATTTAACTGAGACACTCCATACAACTATGTAGTGCTTTGAATACCACAACCACCAGGCAGGAACGAACAATTACTAAAGAAACAGTAATGCACAACCCAAGTTTCTGACAATATGAGCATGCTATCTAAAGAGAAAGTTTGTTCCTCAATACAATAAAGATGAATAACAAAGGAATGTGACTGCAGAGAACTCTCCTGCATGGGCGACCGAAGAAATCATTGTGGAGGCCAGGTAAAGAAAAGTGGCAAAGGAATGCCATGGTGTCTTCACAATATTGTCACACTGATGTTGTACATGCGTCCCTCAGTACAGGAATTTCATATTGAGTGCATTTGAATCATTTATAGTGCTGATAACAAATTATGCCGCTTAAGGTGGCACAAAATGAAGCAGGAATTCAGTAAATTAGCAAATGCACTACTATCTGCGAAAACAGAAGTCTACGAGAAGGAATTGTCCCTCTAATAGACGCGTTTTAGCCAACGTGTCACGGACATGGCGTTTCATATCTAAACATCTTCCCAGAGCATGCCTAGAATTATCTTGCATGACAGCACAGAAATCAAACATGAACAATACTGATGTTAAAGAAGCAATGAGGTAACATTTAACGTGGCTCCAAACCCTGTTTCATTTGTCAACCTGTCCATGAGGAACCACCATGCAACATATCCTCAGTCTGCTGTGTATTGTAACTGCACAAAGACGGACAGTCTGAGAAAGCAGTGGCAGAAATGGGGAAGTCCTTGAGCCTTTTTTTTTTGGCTCACGCGCCGCTTATACCTGCCTGAGCTGTGCCGCTCTACGTCACAAGTCACGTGCCTGGGGACCTCGTTATGTCGTGACGTTCCTTCATTCTCCGATACGCTTTTTTTATGAGTGGAGGATGTTTTTAAAGGGGTGCGGAACCAACACCACCTAGACAGAGAAAGCCTGCTTACTCGTCTCCATGACGTAACAATTAAGAGTCAGCCAACGAGGATCGTGTTTTCGATGGGCGCTGCCAATCACGAACGTGCTTTCCGTGGTCGTGGCCATGGAGACGAACCACCGTCGTCTGCAAGTTGTGATTGAACGTTCCCACGTACTAAATGGGAAAACTTGAAAATAAAGCGCAAAAATGTGTCAATCTTTCCCAAAACTGATTTTTGGCAAAACATCTTTCACTTTTTGTCTGAATATTTAGGTTTGCAGGTTACAGGTGAGCTGCAATCCATTTGCATACTGACTCTTAATCGAAGGAGGGAGAGGAGGCAATGAGCAGGCCTTCTGTGTCTATGTAGCGTTGGCAGAACAGAGGCCTCACGCACGCTCTGTAGGTAGCCTGCACTCGTCGTTCTATCACAGGAGCTCATTTTATTCCTTGCAGGACACATTGCAGAAAAAAAAAAACAGTTTGGGGTCACCTCGCTGCTCTTTTAAAAATAATGTGTAGGTGCATATTAGTGGAACTTGATATTGAAAATTAATTTGCCTCACAAATCTGGTTAAAGGGGATACAATACCCTCATAGGGCCTCTCAACTGTATGATGAAAGGATTCCCTAAAGGCAACTGTCACTCTACATGACACAGTTAACAATATCCCGCATTGCTGTCCTAAACTATGACACCGAGGGTTGCAAAGGTTGGTTGCAAGCCACAACCGTTCCTACCGACTCACAGAAGTAAACCAATTCCATCTGTTAAAGGACACGAACACAACTGCTGTGCACTGTGCGAGTTATTGTTGTTCGTGTCCTTCGTATTAAAGGGGCAATAAACAGGTATACAAGGTGCACTTTTTTTAATGGGTTGCGATACGTTGCTGACGGTGAACATTTTCCAAAAACTATTGTCGCAAGAAACTAAATAATGGCCCCCAACCGACCGAATGTTCACTGCACTCTTTCGCGCTCATGCCCAGCCTTGAGATGCCCCAGGCGACAATAGCCACAAGTCATTTTGACATCGCGTTCCATCAACCATTCAAAATGCCGGACGCTTATACATTGATTTTGTTGTAATATCGGGAAGTCAGGTGAATTCTAAACGTCTTGCCACTTGTCAATCCCAAGGTAGCCAGATCAAGCGGTACCAAAAGCCCGCAATGTTGCATTTCATGTGCGCAATATGTTTTCAGTGTGGCACTGCTCCGCGAGGTCACCGAGATGTTCCCGCAACCGGTTCCTTTGCGAGCTGCCGCTTGTCTCAGTGGAGCCTGTCATTGGCTGGGAGATCGTAATCTCCCCTACCTCCAGCGCCTGGAATGCGGTGTCGATATACGTTGGAACCTGGTGACGTTTCTCCGTTCCAAGGATGAAGGAGAGGCTCACGGGGATTATGCTCTTTGAATTGCATTGTTCCGTGGTAAAGATGCTCGCTAGCTGTAAATGGATTTCACATTTTTCTATCATGAGCCACGTTTTTTCATAGAGCATAATAACAGGAGAATGTTCGTTGAGCTGTTTAGTGCCTCTTTAAGGACTGCAGTAAGTTTTTTCTTGTTTATAAGTATGGGTTGTCAGTTGTCACCAATGAGCAATCCATGCTTTTCGTACGAAGGGAACCCAGAGACAGGGGAAAGAAAACACGAAACACACACGATCTCAGATAGTGCGCGTTTCACGTTTTCGTGTGTTTCGTGTTTTCTTTCCCGTCTCTGGGTTCCCTTCGTATTATCATGTACCAGCTCGCCTGCGCCCTTGCACTTCTTCCATGCTTTTAGATTAGATTAACATACCCTTTGTCCCACCCTCAAGAAACCCTGAGTGGCAACATTCCTTGGGGTTTATAGGAAACTAATGATAGTAGAGGACTTATTTCAGGACTCTTCGTACCATTTTGCGTGAAGGACATCGAACTGCTTCGCGACACTGGAAAGTTTGCAGACAGCAGCTTTGAGAGCCAATTTGCAGCAACAATGAAAAATTATTTTGCTACAAGATACCCGCGCAACTCAGTATACAAATGATCCAAAATATCAGTCATGTGCGGAGCGACATGGCCTGTAGGCAGAGTCCGATCTGTTGCCATGATGTAAGAAGCCAGCAGCCATGAACTCACATTTCCCTCTGACAGTTCACCTGCGAGGCCATGGCCACAACGCACTCCCATCAGGGCCTGCTGTGACACGGACTGACGTGGACCCCACTCATTCTCTTACGGGGTCCCTTTGCACATGTGTAAACATGTGCAACAAATGTAAATAAATTCAGCCTTTAGCGCATTCTAGACCCAAATACATATACACAAAGTAGTTCTAAACTTTTCACCCGACATTTACTCTGCAAGTTCCATAGATCACGTTTCTCAACAGCCTCCCAAACTAATCACAATTTGTGCGGCCACGCTTCTAATTTCCTAGTCCAGTCAATCCCATGTTAAGTAAGATGGAGCCTATGCAAATTAGTGCTGTATGCTCATTTCTGTCCTTGTGGTAACAGCAATGTGACAATCCTACATATAACCTAAAGACGAAAATGTAGCCAAACAGAGAAGACGGAGATTAACAACATGATATGACTGCAATCGTATTGTCAATCTCTCTGTCTTCTGTGTTCTTCGTGGCCTAAATATAAGGTTCCACGACTGCTTTTACTGGTAGTCTTACCATCAATGGTCACATTTGGAGACTCAACAAGAGCTACGCTGGAGGTGACTGCGGGTGGTCGTTGCAGCACATACTGGGGTTGTGGAGCTGGGTGAACAACTGCCAGGGTCCCCTCAAAGTCTTTCATTACCATATCCATCACTTTGAAGTAAGGCCAGACCAATGCTTCGGGGACAGGATTGCCCTCGTTCTCACGTTTTTCCTGCATTCAAAGTCCCGTATTATGAGGCTGGACGTGACTGCACACAGATAATGGTGCACTATATTTTTGCCACTAAGGCCCGGTTTCACCAACGGCGATGAACACATGAACCGAGATTAACGGTCTCTTAACTCGAATTTAACGGTTAACTGTGCTTCACAAAAGGGAGTTATTGTTACTGAAACATTCATCATTTTTGAATCATAACATAATTCACAACATAATCATAACATAATTCACAACATAATCATATCATAACATCACAAACAATTTTGTCATCTAGAGTTTCATATAGCAGATACTATAACCATGGAAGAACAACCTCAGATATAAATGGCCATACGACTCATTGGTCCCCTAACAAAATTGCAAAGAATTTCGAAGGTATTATTAAAGGAACAAATATAAAAACAATTTTCCTTAAGATTAAAGACTATGCAACCAAATCATTTTACTTGGCTCTACTGTTTGCCACAAATATGCTAATGAGAGATCCACGAAAAATGCCATCGTTCGCTACAGCCAATGGGATCCTGAGGAAGCAGAAATGGCAGAAACGAATCAGGCAGCACAGTAAACGTTCACAAGTGTGTTATGCTTGTGTATGTGTGTGTTTCAAACAGAGCCGTCCCAGGGTAAGCTTCTGCTTGTAACACAATTATGCGAAGCACCCCCCCCAACACACACTCGACACTCTGTAAACAAAACAGAAGAAAAACCTCATATACCAGTTCAGTGCTCAAAATTCTCTTGATTCTCGTTTTCTTGTCCAACCTAGTTCTCGGAACCTGGCGCCTCCCTCGTGAATGCGCCAGGGGCGGTTGCCATCCCCTCCCCCTATCAGAACGGCTCTGGTTTCAAATGTAGACTATCGAGGATCTTGTACAAGTATGCCACATCATACACCTTGCTGTGCTTTTTAAACAAACTATTTAACTGACACTGGTAAAAATCAAAGACAGGACAAGACGAGCACGTATTTATGAACTTAGTTATTACTTAGGCTACACCAGCGTTTCCCAAACTTTTGGCGGTGACGGACCCCCGGAAGAGATGAGAACTAATTCACGGACCCCCTCACCCCCCACACACACACACAAATATACCGCGATACGCGCTGTGTACACTGCATTGCAGACTGCGTTTAATATGCGCGACAGGGTATAACGAGGAACGAAATTAATGTCATCTCTCAATATTGATAATACCAAACAGAGGTATCATCTGTAGTGCCACCATCACTGCAAGAGGTCCGCAGGCTGCCAAATATAAAATGCGCTAAACACAGGAACACTCTCAGTCAGTTCGAACTCGAAGCAAAACGATATGACGCACTGTATTTCCCATGCTAGCCAGTGCATAACCAGCAACCTCGTCAGCTGCTGCGTGCTTTCGATACAGCTTCAGAAACGATTCCGGACTGGTTTCTTCTTCTTGTTTGTATGTGTATGACTCGGACAAACGTGCATTGCAGGACTTTTCTATCAGAAATTAGAAGCTAGCCGTTGAAGCATGCTTGTAGCAATTTTGGAAGTTCTGGGTGTTTGGAAATCGGGCAGCATGTACGAGCGCGTGTTTGTGGGGACGAAAATCCTCACTGAAATGTGAGAGACGGTCGCGGACCCCCACGGACACTCTCGCGGACCCCCAGGGGTCCGCGGACCACACTTTGGGAAACACTGGGCTACACGATTTCACCCAGAGTCCTGGGCTTTCCCAGGCACCGATACAGAAGCCTCAGAAATGCTTAGATAAAGAAAAGAGGAAAAAGGGGAAAGCAAGGGAAGGTAAATCCATCAAAGAATCCTCTAAGCCTTCAAGACCAGGTCAAGTAGCAGTGTCTACCTGTCTGCCATGGGAAGACCTTGAGTTTGGAGACAAAAGGCTCTACAGTGGACTGCTATTGACATCCAGACTATAAGGTGTTAAAGAGTGAAATTTTGTGATTAGGAATTATTCTCAATTTTGTTTGTTCGTTGTAAGGTTCGTCGCTGCCTGTAACGTTCCTTCCCTTGGCAGACAGACAGTGTTTTATAGGTCACACTATATTTTTTTCTCTCGCTCTTTTAATGATGCGCCGAAGTTGCCACTAGAAGTCAATTTCCGCATGACTGAGGTTAAGAAGACTAAATGTATATTTTGTGTTTCTCACGAGAAGTTACCTTTAATAAAGGATAGGAAATAGCAGAAAACAATATTCAACTCAATACCGTCGTTATTTGCACGCCAACTCAGAATTCAGTCAACATGTAAGTCTGTCTGATTCTTCTTTCTTTCATGTTTAACCTGTACTGTTTTGGACAGTTAGCGAAAACCTTTATATCACAGGTGACAAACAAATGTAGGGAACGTACCAACAGCATACACATTATAAGTGAAATTCACAAAGCAGGTCCTCACACGGGCTGCTCTCAAAGACATTTTTATCCGAAAGCTCCGAACACATGTCGAGTATGTGCGACCACACTCATGGCATTGGATGAAGATGTCGCAAAAGAAACACGTTTAAATGCGTAGGTATTCGAGCCCTTATTCGTCTGTACATTCGCGGTAGGAAAAGTTGCCTGTAATTGTAATGAAACGCAGCTAGTCAGTGAAAGTGAGAACAACAAAAGGAGAAAGGTCACAGTCTGGAGAGGTACGACAAGCTAGCAGTGAATTGAAACACAGGTACTAAAGCAGAAACTAGAATGGTACGGAATCTGCATCTAATCCTGTGCGTCAACTGCGCCCGCAACTACGTTGTCTTGGCTCAGAAACCCTAAGTTTCTGGAATGTAGAGAGAAAGAAGGAATCATAAGTTGTGGTTGAGCTACTACGGCAATGTTTACTTGCTGAAGGCAGGGAGGGGGAAGGGCAGCACGTGGGTAGTAGAAAGGACCAGAACCAGTCCGGTGTGGGACCAAAAAGAGATCGTGCCGTTCATACTGACTGAATCATACTGACTGTTCATACTGACAAAGGAGGTGAGTTCTAGGGTTCTACCAAGATCGCATTGTGCACTTGTTGCATGTTTTTCATTGATCGACGAGTTAGTGGCCTTGCAGAGGGCATGAATCACTGTCACCACTTTTAAAGCTGCTTGGGGGAAGGCACCAGGAAGGTCAGTCTACTGGAATGTGGACGAGTGCCTGTTACGCATTGTTTGTGCACTGCCAGGGCGCTGCTGTTCCAGAGACACTGTCGGCTCTTACATAAAACCGTCCTATGGGGTAAAATACCAGGAAACAATAGTCATGAGATAAGCCGGTGATTAAGTCGCAGAGCACCCATGAGAAAGAAAAATTGCGCATAAGCCACAGCTAATACGTGTGAAATTACGGTACAACCACCGCAGTAGACGACAGCAACAGCTCATATGAAAACGCAGAGAATGATGGTGATGATAATTAACTTTAGAAAGAAGCACCTCCCGTGGGACATCCACCACTTGTACAAAAACACTAACGTAAGCTGAAATACAAAGTATTGTACAAATTGAGGAAGCAATAACCGGGCTGATGAGTAGCGCCACCGCTAGCCTCCAATGCGGCTCTGGAAAGGGGTGCCTATGACATGGTCGCTATAATCTAGTAGGTCGTGCGCGCTCCGAGCGTGGTTCGCTGGAGACCTGCTAGGATACAACACGTATGTGAAAAAGGTCCATTTCACTGTTGCTTATTCCTGTAATACAGTGCCGGGAGGTAAAGATATAATTTCAGTCTTGCACTGAAACAGTGATTTCAGAACCGTGTCGACAGAAGCCAATGTTCCGCAGCCAAGTGAGATAAACCCATGGAAGGAGTGCTATGCCAATTACCATTTCTGCCTTCTCAACTCTGTACTTGGCCATCAGGTTATTCCATTTCTTACGGGCCTGGTCAGCAGAAACAACGTTCCGTAGTCCAATCTCATCCAGAATTTGCCTGTCCAAGGTAACATCAATAAATGGCGATCCAACATTCAAACATTCTCCAACAGTTACTTACGCGTACAACGCCTTTGTAGTGTTCCTCTTGCCGTTGAAGAACCTCCGTTTAGCATGTCGAAGCAGGATGAACTGTTCGGTGATGGCTGGAGTCCCTGGGAATCAGAACACCGCTTTGAAATTGACGACTTTTAGCTGAAATTTCGCCGGCTTTTGGACTTAATACGACTTCAATCCGGTTGCGACTTAACCATAACGACGACCCAACATAGCCACAGAGTAACTGCGCACGTTGACAATAGGCGCCAAGGCGTGCCCAACTTTTTGCTTTGTCCAGCCCTGTTGGAGACTGATAGTGTGGAAAGTACTTACAACGTCTTTGAAGGGTTACTTCTGTGGGGTCATCAGCAAATCTGATCTCATATACAGTTTGTAACTCGTCTTCAGATCCGGCTAGGGCTACAATGTCGCCCATGATGGCGAAGGATAAAGATTGGATTGGTTTGACTCGGCCTACTCGCTGCGTTCGCAGCATTCACTATCCAGCTTTCCAGTTTTTTTTTTTTTTTTTCATTTTTCTTTTATTTTTTATGCTTACGAATGTTCCAGTTCGCGAAGGGGGGATAAAACAATAATACTGCAAAAACCTCTGTTTTACAGTTTTAGCAAAGTTTTCAGCACGTCCTTCGGCGGAAAAGCGTGTTGTTTTGTTGTCTTACCCACGTGGTTTTACCGTTTTACCCACTGATCTCGATTGTAAAAGGCTGGATCGCGGATGGGGAGCGCGAGCGTGAAGAAACCGGCCGCCATCTTACTGTACCCACAACAGTCGCCGCAGCGATCATGGCAACTTCTTGCAATTACGGTCGTACCAACCGTACTGGCAAGGTTACAGGGCCTAAATTTATACAGGTGAGTCACTCTTTACCGAGGAATAAATAGGCGTCCATTCTGTATATTTAGTTGACCATTATGAAGTGTTTTTTTGCCCAAAACGAGCACTGGATGCAGGTTGCTTGATCGCTCTTCCGACGTTCAATCGAGCACACTTGCATTTTACCCGGCGGCAAATACAGTTTGAGTGCATAATATGCTTGAAAGAACATGTTACACTACACAGGTAGTGTTGTCATCAATATATGTGCGAACACTCGAGCGCTTTTTTGCATGCATTGCTAGCATGGTACACGGTGTTCTCTGCGGAAGCAAGTGCCACATTCATTTCTTTGAATTACCTTCGCGCACAAGTTCGGTATTACGTCATAATGAGACCACGATTGTCACCTTTTTTCATGTATTGGTATTGTTTTGTGCCTTGGTTTGATTTGTGACAAAGAAACTACGTAACGGTGGTGTGGCGCGACTTCAATAACGCCTTTGTGTCTGAGCTGTATCGTCAGCTTGTTACGATAGTAATAATTTGTAGCGTGTCGTGCTATTTGTAGCAGTTTTTAAGGCAAAAGTGGTCTCTCAATACAGGTTTCGTCATGAGGGCTACCCAGTGAATAATCTGTGCAGTGTGATACGGCTGAGTGTACAGGTAAGCATCACGTTCCTCAACCACTGGTTTCTACTTTACAGGAAGGAACAACCTCAGTTTTGCATATTTTCTTACATGTTCACACCAGAAACACACCTTAGACTTTAGGCTCCTTCACCCAGCAATATAATAATTAGAGATTATAATTATTTTTAGAAGAGTTCCCCATATTCTTTTTAGAATAGTTTTTCATCTTTTTAATTTTTAGAAGATACAGGGATTGTAAACCATGTTTTAAACTGATGTTTTAACATTTGACCAATGCATTTATTAAACAACATATTCATTTTTAACTGGTTGCACCCAAACCAATGTTTTGATGTATACCGTATTTTCACGCGTATAAGCCGCACCGCAGAAAAGCCGCAGGACGCGTTTTTAGGAATGTTTTGAAAATTTTCCGGTAGATAAGCCGCACTCGCAGATAAGCCGCGGGCAATACGAGACGACTCCTATGTGCAACAAAGGAGACCTTAGAGCAATGCCATAAACCCTGTGGTCCATACTCCGGGATCGGCATAGTGTACAACAAAGGAGGTCAGTTCTAGAGTTCTACCAAGATCGGATTGTGCCCTTGTTGGGCGCTTTTCATGTATTGATGGGTCAGTGGTCTTCCAGAAGGCATGAATCACTGTCACCACTTTCGTTAAAGCTGCATGGGGCAATCTACTCGAATGTGGACCCATCCCTGTTAGGCACCGTTCGTGCATCAGCAGGGCAGTGCTATTCCAGAGACACTGTCGACTCTTTCGTTAAAATCAGTGTATGGGGAAAATACCTGACAAAAAAAAGTCATCAGATAAGCCGCACCGGTGGATAAGCCGCACAGCGCCCATGAGAAAAAAAAAATCGCGCATAAGCCGCGGCTAATACGCGTGAAATTACGGTATTTCCTTTGTTGTCGATGCACCATAAAAATTGGAATAATCATCATCAATGCAGGTTACTTCACAGCTGCCTCGACATACTCAAGAAATGGGTGCAGAACCTGCGTAATGCCCACAAACCTTGACTACCACAGCACCTCCAGAAAGTAAAGGCATATGTGTCACATGGGATTTTTAAAGGCATTCACAGTATATAATACCTTGTATGAACTGTTGTAGATCTAAGCAGCCTCTACAGTACACTCTCAGAAATTAAAACTTGTCATGGAACTGTGATAATTGTTTCAGTTAATAGGCATGCACATATACGCTATAAGAAGAAAATTATTTATTGAGAATGCACTTCTCTGGCTACTCATGTTGTCTACATCTACTGTTGATCACATTCATTTATCACATACAGTGAAACCTTCCTATGTTGGACACCACGGTGCAGCAGAAGCGTGTCCTATTTATAGAGGTGTCCGAGTTACAGAATATGAGGGAAACAAAAAATGGAAAAGATCACAGCTGTGTTGCCGGAAATGTCCCCCTTCTTCAATTTATGGTCCTGAGTGGTACCTGGTGGCAGTGGTACCTACTACCCACTCTTCACTGATAATTATTACTGATTTTAGTAGATTCAATTCTGTTCAGATTCCACTCAATGGCATTACCTCTGGAGCTTTTTGAGCAGCGATGACTTGTCTCTGAAGCGTCAGCCCACTTTTCGTTGCTTTGGTGCAGTATGCGTTCAAAGGCTCTAGACAAACCGAAGACAAATGCTCACACAAAAAATTACGACGTACACTGACAGCACTTGTTTTTGGACTCGGAAAAACTAAAGCAACAAAGGGTTTTGTCCGACTTAGCAGGGAAAACCCTGTCCAACTTACGAGATAGGGAGGTGTCCGATATAGAGAATTTCGTCCCCGTGTAGTTTCAATGGGAGCAATGAAATCTTGTCCGACTTTGGAGGTTTTACTGTATTATATTCTTATATATTATTATTATATTATCACATATAGACATATTATCACATATCACAAGAGATAATTTAAAATTTAGCATATATGAGAAAATATCAGGAGGGGAGTTGCTATTCATTGCTCATTCCAACCTAAAATTGAGAGAGCGTACCTGACCATTGTCATTCCTAAAATATATATTGCCATTGTAGCAAGGTCACAAAACAATAAATGTAGTCTTTTGCGACCTCCCTGCACGTTCGTTGTATCCTGAAACGCATAAGTGCAAGAAATAAATCTTGAACTTGAATAAACTTGATGTTGTATAAACTTGACATAAAATGTTGAATAATCTAACGAATGATATAAAATATTAAATAAACAACTCGTATATTCTCTTTACTCATCATCAGTGATCTTCATTACAAAAGCATATCGTGTTAGACTTTTTTGTTTGCGTTTCACAGACTGGGTACACGAGGGCCAAAATGACAAAATCACAACTGTTTCAAGCTCCAAATAGTCCTGTTGCAATTTGAAGACCATACGTGGAGCTGCATTTTTTGGAACATGCTCCACATAACAAGCATGACAAAGTCAGCACTGGATAGCAGGACCCCGTCCCCAAGCAGCTTTTCTCACGCTGCACTTGTATTCAACAAAAGCATGTGAGTGCAGGAGAAGGACATTCAGTTTGGCACAACCGCGCCTGCAAATAATCAGAACAAATAAAGGAAGAAGCAAACAAACATAGAAGGACTGTACTTCAAAAAGAGATAAGTCCTGTGTCTCAAGGAGGTGTTACCACTTTCTGCGTAACTTAATTGATTAAGCTTACATCACTACCTGATTAACTGTCCTAACGAGTGTGATCTAATTGCGTGAAGTAATTATTTGGGCTGCTTCGGTGTGTCCATATTTGCGAGGCAAAGCACCCCTGGCGTTTACTAAAAGACTCTTTCTAAGGCGATGCTTGATATAAATCATACTAAACGCATACACGGCTAAAACAACGGCTGTGATTCTACAGAACGATCTCTTCCTGCCATGCGAGTATATCTTTTCCCGGACCGTTCTTTATGGAACCATTTTTGTCCAGAACGCAGTACGGGATATTATATACAAGGCTGTTGTTAACCTCAAGTCGTCTCTTATTGAAATATTGGCTGGGAAACGTGCTGTAGTACAATCCCCAGCGCTGCACTGCAGTGACGGTCTAGTTTCGGAATGCAAAACATAACGTAATTAAGAATCGAACGGCAGGACACCTGTGAAACACTGTTAGGATACATCAGTATACTGGAACCTTACAAAATTGTGTGATGACAAACAACGATCAATGCTAGCAGCGCAATAAATACTCACAATCTCTGTTGCCTCCCATTGTTTTCTATGGGCACACACAGCACTTTAGGGCCCACCAACATGGCGGCGCGAAGGCACGCCTCTCCCCCACGAGCCCCTCTCCCATGCGCGATCCAGCCTTTATACATAGAGATCAGTGGTTTTACCCATGGTTTTACCATTTTACCATGCCAAATCATATGGCCAAACATTATCCCGATGAACAAGAACCCAAATGGTGTATCGCATATTTATTGTTGGTAAAGTAGTTAATATCAAATGTTTCTTCAGTTTCATGATTTTTCTACACTGTTCAAACCTTCTCCCTTCTGAGACAGCCAACCGGAGACATGACGGCATGATTGAATGTACGTTGATGAACGTTGATGCCTCCTGTTGCCGAAACGTGAAAAATATTAACAGCACAACAACGTGCAAAAGGAAGGAAAGTGAAAAGAAAAGAAACCTTCATAAAAAGAAAAACTTCCCCAGGTGAGGCTCGAACTCACAACCCCGGCATGACTCACAAGTACTGTCTTATAAGTACCGTGCGCTAACCAATTGCGCCACTGGGGAGGACGATCTGGGGCTTTCTAAAGCCCGTTATAAGATGGGCAATCAATATTTGTGTTTGTATCTTTGTACACGTTTTGAATATCTTCTTCCAATTTCGTCTGTGTCATATTCCGCCACACCACGTACGTTGCGTCGTGTGTTGGCTCTTGCTGCTGCATCCCTTCATTCGTTCGTTGGTTTCCTATCTCTATGTCTGATGCTCGGCACAGCTGTACCGGCTGTACTGTGTCTGCTGTACCCGCCACCGCAAGCAGTACCACGAGCATTGTATTAATCGTATGGTATCACCGTACCACATCACCACCCATGTTTTTTTTTTTTTTTTCAGAGATGACTGGCCACCATCGTGACGTTATTGGCGTTGTCACCATATTGTCACTGCAGTTTCATTGCAATTTCAGCGTGCTACAGTGGATCGATCCCGACCTGTTTATGGGTTATCCTTTTATTGTTTTTATCGATACTTTTGTTCTGACTTGTTTTCGTGAGATATCATTGAAGCTACCATTGAAAACCAGCATTATGCTTGTACGAATGCGTAATATACAAAGTCGGACTCGCGGTGTCGATTCGACATCGTAACTGCATCGCATCGACGGTGTGGGCACTGTTTGGAGTGCAAACGATATGAAGTAACAAAAGCAAGCTTATAGAGAGAAGACGTTTGGCAAAATTTATAGTGGGTGTCGCAGGATGTCATGAAGCAGTGCAAGTGGCCCAGCAGTCGATCAAGATCATGAAACAGGGGCCGCCATCTCCTTCACAGCAGACGATATCTTGCAACCCTCAAAAATAATTTTGCTTGTGTACATTTTAGATAGTGCTGCTTTGCGAGACTCCACAAAGAGCAGAAAAACTTGTTACGAAACAAAAAGAAAGCTTAGTCCAATGTAAAAAAAAAGAAATGTTCCGTACGTTCTGTACGCCATCTGTTCGTATTCGCTCGGAAGCTAAACAAACAACCCGAAGAGCGAGAACGGCGGCAACACGAAACAAACTAACGAAACCAAAGCAACCAAAGCTCCAAAGTTCGTTTACGTCACATACAGCTACTGATTGCTCGGACGCTACGTAGATCCTGCCTTAACAGAAGTTCTGTGCACGCAAGATTATCTCCAGCCATGGGATTTATATAAAAGGAGAAACTTCTTCGTGTCGTGCCAGCAATGATGGACTTTTCTGCTATTTTGTTTCACTTTCCAGTGGAGCTTTGCATTGGACTGTACAGGAGAAGTAGTGAGTCCATCCTCATGTGCAAAACACTGACGATCTTCGTCCTTGTAGCCGTTATCGTCATTCCGTGTGTTGACGGTGATATTTCCGTAAAGACTGACAGACACAAAGTGATAGTGGCGCAAACTGCAGAGGATGCATTCGCCCAATACGTGAACATTTACAGAAAGAAGTACTCCCCCGCAGAATACAATGTCCGCCTGGATGCCTTCAAAGGCAGCTTAGAGAGAATCAAGAAAGCGAACAGCCAGAGAAACCACACAGACAGCGCCTTTTTCGGGTTGACTCGCTTCTCGGACATGACACCGGTGGAATTCAACCAACTGTTGACGGTTCTTCCGGAGAAGCAGTCTTTCGTGTCTTTCACTTCCGACATATCGTACCCACCAAAGTTTGACTGGAGGAAGCGCAACGTGGTCAGTCCCGTTCGCAACCAACTCAACTGTGGTGCCTGTTGGGCTTTCAGCACCATTGAGAGCATAGAGACGATGAACGCGCTTAAGACGGGTAAACTCACCGAGCTGAGCGTGCAGCAAATGATAGATTGTTCAAATTCCAGCAACCATGGTTGCAATGGAGGTGATACCTGTACAGCACTGGAGTGGTTAAAGTCCAACCGAGTCCAGCTTGTAGAGTCTTCCGTATATCCCTTCACTGCCACTGACACAGGTCATTGCAAAAACCCAGAGTCCTCAGTCAGGGTGATGGTTCGAGACTACACATGCAGTCGCTTCGTGGGCAACGAGGAGACTATGCTCGCCCTCCTGGCAAACAGCGGTCCACTCGTGGCAGCCGTGGACGCAGCAGCGTGGCAGGATTACCTGGGCGGAGTCATTCAGTACCACTGCGATGCTGGCCGAAATCATGCCGTGCAGATTGTGGGCTACGACACGACAGTGCAGATCCCCTACTACATTGTCAGGAATTCGTGGGGCGTCGGCTTTGGTAATGACGGTTACCTCTACATTGCAATAGGAAAGAATTTGTGCGGCATTGCAGAAGAAGTGTCCACTGTCACAGTCGTATGACGTTATTCATTGCAGGTTTATTATCTGGTCACCATTTTTGTATCAATATTTGCAGATACTCACTTTGCTAGTCCGCTTTTGCACGGTACAGAATTATTGCTCGAACAAAGGTCGAACAAATAAACTTTTTTTTTATTTGTAGTCTGTCTCTCTGCAATCACTGGCACTGCTAGGAGCTTGATGGTGTACATGATCTTCGGAGCTCATATCAAGGGCCAGGCAATGCCATACAATACTACAGTCTCGCACGCAGCAAATAAGCAGGATAGGTCCGTACATAGGAGCCATATTTTTTGAGGCACTTATAAATATGGCTTGCTATGCGTAGCCATGGCACAGTGGTTTATCCAGTACCACAGGAACAGGGGACCTTCCAAAACTGGAGTGAGGGGGTCATTTTTTACGCGTGTGTTGCAACAGCTTTATGCACTACACATATTTCTAAAGCTGAGGTAACAATACCTTATGCAGGGTCTGGATAAATCACTGACTCTGCAATTTCAAAGCACTCTTTCTTTCTTTTTGTTTTGCATGCTTCTAAGATTGTTGTTCCAAAAGAGTACAGTATGGTTTCCGCTCTCAAAGGGTGCACAGCATGTGTGTTGTATAACAATGTTCCAAGCTGGTATCCAAATGCATGTAGTAAGTGAGCTCCGCAAGTTCAAACATAGCACTGCAGACTAGATCACACAGTTGGACATGGGAGAAACATATTTATGGGTTGATGCAAACGAATTTCAAGTGATAAATTTCAATGGATGTTTCAACCAGGCCTGCAGCCCAGGTGTAGTGGCTGCATGATGACTCTCTCTCTCAAATGACATACATAAACAGTAAAGGGGATCTCAATGAAAAATGACAAGACGAGCCTCAAGTCAATCGTAACACATTTTCCTTGAATGTCTGGAAATTTGGGTTCTACCTGCTTCCCGAGACCTTAGCAATGACGGGAGTCGTTTCTCATTTATTCTCGAGTCTCACATTTCTTGTACAATTAAATTCATGCGCAAGGCACAAAAATTAAGGCACCAGAGTCGACTAAAAAAGTGCACCGCGTCACGAGTGTGTAGCAGTGTGAGTCCGAAAGTCATCTCCCGAAAGCACTTGTTGGCAGGTGGCACAAACGAGGAAGCGAGAGTTCTTGGGCAGGGCGCCGGACGCCCGACGGCGCACGTTGTATGTCCGCACCAGTTCCTGCTGTTTGCCGATGTCCGGCAGGAGGAAGAGGAGCTCGGGAAAGACAACTGCAAACTCTTCCTCGCCACCAAACAGGTCCACACACTGAGAGAAATACTCTTCCGCACTGACAGCGTCCTGCGGAAACGGCAACAAAACAGCCATTATAACAGACATGCTTTCGCAACACACCTACCCTACTCAGCAATACCCTTTTTGTGGTGAAGGTTTAGTATTAGTTTTCTTCAACTACGTGACGAGGGAAAGAGTCACGAAACATTTCATTCGAAATGTGCTAACATACACCCTTGTCAGTTAAGCTGTCCCAATTGGAACAAATAACCGTCAGCAGGCACGCTTATCATTGCTTCCAGAGCTATATGTTTCTTCATTACAATTATGTCCTGCGGGCCAGAGCATATTCACTACACATTTTGGATGTTTGGATCAGTGTCGCTATTACATCGATGATTTTGTCACTGCCCCGAATTAGATATCACACCGATTAAAAACCACAAGAACAAAACGGCATGCTTCATAAAGTGGGTGAAGGTAAATAAGGCGATAAAGCTTACTCGTCGAAAGGCTCCAGAGAGTTGCTTGAACTTCATGAAGTTGTCTCCCAGAATGCGTTGCACATCCTGGATCAATCTGAGGTTCCTCTGAGCAAAACCTGCCGGCTGTGTGTACTCCGCACAAGCTTTCGGCCCCTTTTCTGGTTGTCCTCCTGAGAAGCCAGGTGGAGGAGGCCCCCGGGGAGCTGTAAATCCAGGAGGGGGGCCCCCATTGAGCGTGGGGAAGTCGTTTGCTGTGAACGTAGCGCACACCTGTATGACAGTAGGATAAATGTCAAGTTCTGCCATTCATGAAATCAATGCTGTGAAAAAGTATCAAGTATACTATGTGCCAATACCAACGAAAATGGAATTCTTGTAACTGCATTCCGCTAAGTAGGATGTGATGTAAATGCTCAAAAGTCCCATCAAGATTTTTAGCATCCAGGTTTATTTTCAACCAGTTGAAGTAGTCATGTTGTAAATATTGATTTATGTGTACTAGACACGGACACTGAAATGTTATGTCTCTGCGAATACGCGCCACGAAGCTATTGCAGTGCGAAGACGTGCTGTTCGAGCTCCCCCGGCGTTCTCAACTCCTCACCCCCTCGTCAGTTTTTGTGGTAGCATTTTATTGTGGAGAAAGGAAGTGTGTATTAGCATGTACAGAGGCTGCTGGCCACCAGAGAACTGCCTCCAGGCAAGCATGCATGGATAAAATGTCACTTCCTGTTTGTCCACTGACAACGCAGTTCATGTAGAAACACCAGAGTAAAAAAACATTCAAATGAGGAATGTGGGACTTTGCATACTGAATCCATGGACTATAAGCTATAAAATGGAGCAGCACAAATAGTGGGTTCTATACGGTTTCTCAACCCGCGAATATTAAAAGCTGCTGACCGCCTCGCATTGTCAATGACCTTTTCTACCACGTCCTTGAGATGCAGTTCTGAAATGGGCACCAGAAGGCAGATTTAGGATGACAAACAAAAGTGTGCGTTACATTTTAAAACTGCAAAAAGAGCAGCATAATATATACAGTAACAAGGTTTACTACGCTACAAGACTCACGGATACTTCCTAAATGCTAAATGTACTGGTTAGTGTGAGGCTTAGCGCAATCTATAGGTAGGGTTCCAACTTTCCGTATTTTTATTATATTTATTTCGATACACACCAGTAAACTGCCCCCAGTATTTTTTAAATATTTAATATTTTCGGGTTCTCATGGTCTGGCCGTTTCCTATTTCAGAAGTGAATGCCCCACACGGGGAGATTCCAACTGAGCACAATACAGCCAGCCTAGTACAGCTCAGCAAATTTGTCAATGTGTGGTAGCCTCTGACTGGCCTCTTACTGGGGCTACTACTGAACTAACTGCTAAACAGTAATAGTACTACTACTGAACAGACTATAACATGAACAAAGGGTACAGCCTACATGTGTTCTTGCATTCCAGTTATGTAGTACTCTCTGTTACTTAGGTATTGTTACTCTCATTGAGTGTAAAGCTCGCACAGTATGACATACGTTGCTCTTGGTATGTCGGGAAACACATTGCCACAGATACGAAAGCTTCCGGGGACTACGCCAGAGAACACTCGGAATTCGAGGTGTTTTCAAGCAACAGTGAGGGCCTAGTAATTTGTAAGTTCTACAAGGTGACTCTCAACATTAGCAATGGGAAAAGATCTCGCAGAATTTCTGAGCACCTCGCCTCAAACTGAGATATTCAGCTGAAGGAACCACTCTGCGACACAGGTGGGATGTCCTTTCCTACCGCTGTCAAGCCAAACCTACGGACAGATCGCAAATTACTTGGCTCACAATGTTCACAAATTTGTTCACAATAAAGTACTTGTGCTCAGAGTCATGCCCGATGCTATGTGTTTGTTTGTTTTCCCAGAAAGCCATCTCAAAGATATTCTGTTTCTATTGCATTATGAAAAGATGTTACTTAACTCGACAACTTATATTTCAAAATTCCCTGTATGCAACACTTTTCTTTAAAAAGATAAAACAAAAAAAACACACCTCCAAACATCGATGTACATGTTCCCATTCAACTCGTTCTGCAGGGCAAAACGAGAAGCAGGAGGAGGAAAAATGTTTTTTTTTTCGTTTATCTCCCAGTTCTCCCTGTATAGCCGACGACGTTTCTCTAAACCAGTCAGCAGGCTGTACCGTAATGATGTCAAAGTGACCCGGGTGGCTAGTTGCGGGCATTGCCATCATTGCACACGGTCGTGATTTTTAAAATCAAATTCTGCTATATTTACACATCTGTCGAATGAACCACTTCGCATGGTGCACTTTCACAGACAGGCTAATGGCTGAATTTTTTTTTTAAAATGTAGTGACTGAAGTGCTTTCTGCGCTTCTAACACTCTCTTCCGATTTATTCGATAAACTACTGCAATCCATTCCCTATGCTGTTCCATTCTTTTGAAACTCCGGAGAACTCCAGTACTGAAGCTTGAAATTCGTTTGTTTGATATCTAAGCACCTCTCGGACAAAACAATTAGCCGGGTACATTGTCAGACGATACCAAACATAGTGGTATCGGTCTCCTAGGGTTTCCGGATGTGACTGTTACTCTAATAAAAGAACCTGTGCGTGTCTGCTTCGCTGCATGAACGCGCAACAACGTATCTCAGCAAATTTCAGTGAGTGCATCACCAGTGTAGTCACCACAGCACGGATTGCCCCTGTGCACAGGGGTGCATCAACGACAACTTTGTAGCTGTTGTCGTTTTTACCCTTTTTCCTACGTTCTCGGTGCCTAAGACAACGTTGATGCTAACATTGCTGAAGTGTGAAATGGCGAAGTCACGTTAGTCTGGATTGTCAATGAATTTGCGTCCTCGCCTCTACTAGATGCATCGTGGTGACATGATCAATATCCTCACTTGAGGTTGAGGGAGGTCGGCATTTCAGTATTTCCGTCACTCAAAGATACTCGTAGTCGAAGTCACGTCTATTGAAACGTAAGTTCTTGCAACGCATCTGAAGCGGAGCGTTTGGTTTTGGTCGCACACAAATTAGCTCCGCCGTCCCGCTCGCTGCGTTTTTACGCACGCATCATTTGGGGAATGGTGCATGGCCTTCGTCCCTTCATGTCGTAAAAGCAGAGTACATTTTTTCTACCATATTTCTGAAGCTCAGGAGATGATGAATCTCAGAAACCATGCAGGTTTGAAGCGACGCGAGTACGAGTAACCAAGCACGTCTTCCGAGGAATGGTCCAAATTATTGGATGCAGAAATATACATTGTTTCTATGGAGCATTTGACTGTGCCAACAGTTTTGTCCGGAAAATTGGGAAGTCCTAATTTCTTACAGTCCGTATTATCAGTCGGCGACCATATTCGAGCAACCATACGTGTACATGCTCCATATGAAGTACTGGAAGAAATGGAAACATTTCCAGGATTTTAAAGCGTCTGGTTCCCCGTCGAGTGCACAATTTAAAGTCCATGTCGACTTTCTTATTTCTTATTCCCACGCTCCTTTTTTAGTCTCATAATTTTGTTTTTTTAATCATAAATGTAGAACTTTATCTTGTAAATGTTAAATGACTCACTGAGTGACAGACCTGCTGTCGTGGAGTTTCTTTGCGTGCCTCGGAGATGAGCTGGAGAAGACTCTGTGTGGTTCCCTCTGTGGGATTCTTAGCCTCTTCCTTTTTGGGTTTGCCATTTTGCTGCCACGGCTGTGGTGTTGCTCCTTGTGGTTGGCTACATTGCATACGCGTGTCATTGGGAACCAAGGTGGCAGAGCTCACATGGGTCATTCGGGATGACAGTGTGGGGAACTCTTCTTCGAAGCTTTTCTTGGATTCTTTCTTTTTGGGTTCTGGTCCGTTCCTTTAAAAAGAATGGAATATCACATGTGGTCATAACGGCTCGGTGATATCATGAAGGTGGGAGGAAGCTGGCACATGCAGTCGTTCACAGTAGAGCACTAGAAAGACAAGTTTCAGAGTACCGCCAGCATTTTCCCTCGCTGCCGCAATGGTTATTGGCTGAATCCACCCACGTGACCGTGATCCACCATATCCCTTCCATTTATTTATTCATTTGGTTATCTCTTGTACATGTAACGCTGCCATAGATCACTGGCCCTGCTGATTAAATTACTACAGTCTGACGTCTGCATTTTTAAAGCAACGTATTGTATAACTGATTTTATATTGTCCCTACCTAGGAAATCCTTTTTCGCTTTGTAATTGTCTATGCCCGTATATCTGTACACACAGTAGTTTATGTACCGTCCAGGATCGTCCTGCACAGGTAATCATGACGCGAATTTACATAAAATTGCATTTGTCGCAGAGTGTCAACACAGCGGACCCAATTGGTGTGGAAGGGAAATGGCGGCGTTGCTTGGTTACGTGAGGTGAAGCAAAGTCAAGCCAAGCGGTTGGCAGTACTCTGAAACTTGTTTTTCTAGTGCTCTAGTTCTGAGAGGTGAATATTGAAGTCCCTCAGGATTTTAATGATCTCACTGGTATTACTGGTATGAGAGCAGTCAGAGACTTCAAATGATGGAGCTCCATGTAGTGGAAACTTTCCTCAGCACTTCACATGAAAAGTATGTATTTGTGAAAAAGCAGTATTCCTTGTCTCAGGATTTAATTCTTCTCATCATTACATATCAAGTTCTATCTTCAATGCAGTTTAAGGTTGATTGTTTCTTCCTACAAATTTCACACTTTTCTACCTGACACATTACCACCAGGGATTGTAGGATTCTGTTTGTTAGGGGAAAACATGGATTTGGCATTTCAAAATGGAAAATCACAAACTTTATGTTTCGGTTCCTGAAACGTGAATTTTTCCTCCTCCTTCGGAATAAAGCTACACCGCTACACACTTGGACATGAATCTTTGAGAACTTCTTTTTTTTTTTTTTCTACAGTTTCTACTGTATTGCAGCAGCCTCTGAGCAGGCTGACTGCACTTTCCCCAGTATCTCCCCCACCCCCACCTCACTCACACCGAAGCTGCCTATCATAATCTCACAGGAGAACAACAGTGTATTCTCTGTATATGAACAAGACCCCCTTCGACAGAAGGAAAACAGACCACACTTTTTTCGGAGGTCAACAAAGCTCGCATGGTCAAGTCTCATATTTCAAGTTGGCTGACATAGGGCTACGGAGTAAGAAGGAGGCTAGGAGATGAAACTTCACTCTCTCCCGCGACCAGAGAATGTACAAGGAGCGCACGCTCCGCGCTCCAGTCCACAGTGCCATCTGTTGCACGACGACGCAGAATTTGCGAAGCTTGCGGTCGCGTGATGCTGTCGCTAGTCCAGCGCGGCGTGATTAAAGCGCGTGAATTAAACCCTAGAAAAGAAGATGATGAAACGCTTTCGGATTATCGTGCTCCCGTCGTCTGCTCAACAGAACCGAGAGACGAGAGAATGAAATTGTTTTCCATTGATTTCGCTAAACAAGAAGCGCTACGTAGTTGACATGCGTGACCTTTATTGCCAATACAAACGTCGTTCACGTTCATTAGTCTGCCTTCATCCGCAGAGGCTGCTGTACGACTCGCAAAAATCACTGCTTTCCCCGTAGCTTTCCATGCAAAAGCACAAAATGCAAGACAGCGCCGCCGTGCCATCTGTCGCGTCAAGTCAGCAACTGCCTTTTTTCTCTCCCCCAACGTGACAGTCTCTGGTCGTGCGACAGCGCTTGCTTCTATGGGCAGTGTCATCTCCTAGTCTTCTTACTCCGTGCATAAGGCGGAGATAAAGAGAGGTTGTGGCTCGTAACCAGGGTGTCGAACCGCAAAAAATACGGGTTCGGTTCGGGTTCGGGTTCGCGTTGTTTTGATTTCGTTCCGGTTCAGTTCCGGTTCGGCCAGGCCAGAAATCGAACCGGTTTGCAAACCGGTTCGCAGCCCCGAACCGGTTCGCGAACCGGTTCAACGCTTCCGTTATATATGTTCCATAAAACTGCTTTTATCAGGAAATGCGTGGCTAATAGCTTACTGCTGTTGTCTGCATTGACGTCTCTAGCGGTGAGGTAGCCCTTTAGTGAGAGAAATGAGAAATGGATGAACACTTATTGCAACTAGAGTTCACGCTGTTGAAGCGGTGTAGTCCTGCTACTTTCTGTTCCCAAAATATCTTTTTTCACACGCACAGTGCCAGCAAGATACACTTAAAGGAAGCCTAATAAGATGGACAGCGCAACATATACGACAGTACTTGCCGGCACACTGCCTTCGCAGCGTGAATCGATCTGAAACCGTACTGAAGCATGTCGAAAATAAGCCTGCAAGCCTCACTCTGTCCGAGCTCACAGCAGTGTACTTGTTAATCCACAACACAACGGCAATGTGTCACGACGACACAACTGCGCTACCAATAAGCAGACCCACATTTACTTTTCAAAGCACGACCAATCAAACAGGCACCGTTCTGCGTACGCTCCTTCTCCACTTCTCATGTTTCTGACTTGTTTAATTTGTGCTGCTCACGTGTAAAGGGAAATCTTGGGCGCTTATTTGATCACATATTCGTCCTGTAGAGCTATATAACTGGCCTACTCCATTCGTGTTTCATTCGTCCGCGTGGCACCTGGTCTCTGAAGAGTAGACGCCTCACCGCGTGCGTGGGGCGCTAGCCGCGGCACTCACAAGGACAACTGCGCTTCAACATGTTAAAAAGACGCTGAAAGTATACCTACTATCCGTCGTCGTCTGACTGCTAGGTGAACATTTCTGAAATTTATGATATAGGCGCGTGATGATGATACCAATGTGTCTTCGTTCGGGGATAGAGAGGAACTCTTATGCTGACTTCTTTTATGTCCGAACCGTTTTGTTGCGAACCGGTTACCGCTGTTATTTTTTACGGTTCTGCTCCGGTTCGGGTTCAACAGTGTCATGAAAATTTCGTTTCGGGTTCGGGTTCGGTTCCGGCAAAAATAACGGTTCGGGTACGGTTTTCGGTTCGGGTTCGGGTTCGGTTCGACACCCTGCTCGTAACCCATCATGACCCATCGAAAATCTACGGCAGCAATTTTGATGGCATTTCATTCCCTCACTTAGAGTATGATAAGCATGCCATGTTCTAAATTTGAGATAAAAATATTCGCTTAGTTTATCGGTTATACAGGTGTACTTTATCTAGTACAAAAGGCACATGTGGCGCCTTTTCTTTAGATTTACGCCATGAGGTGCTCAGTGCAGTTTGTGTGAAAATTTTGTAAACATACATGTTCAATACTTTTGTTTCTTTCTCCAGTTGTTCATTTTCTATTTTCCTGTCAATTCCATTTTTTTGATGAGGAGTACCAGCTAAACCTACACACAATTCAACAGTTTTTTTTATTTTTGTAGTGCCCAAGAACAGCTTCTGCACAAGACCTGGAATGTTGCAGTTCCTGGCTATTACCACAACGTTGCTGTCTCCCAGATTTTCAAGCAATTCATTTCGAACGATAAAAAAGTGTGACAAGGTTTTGTCTTTCAGTTCCCCTATTTCTGTCTTGTTCAGGAACATAGCACCCTTCAGGCAATTTTACCTTCTACGTTCAGAAATTTCGTCACCCTGATTCAGGCAGCAGTTCAGCTGTTTCCCAGTAACCCCGTATTCACACGAGTCAGTTTTCTGCCGGCAGCAAGTCGGAAAGGAGTGAGAGGATATCTAAGAGAAATGAGGTCGCTATGCGTCTGAAGATGCCCGCTCGTTCTCTAGCATTCACACGAGTCAGTTTTCCGACGGCTGTCAGTTTTCCTATCCCTTCTGTTTCCGTTTTTGCGCTTGCATTTTGTCTGTGTCTAGCGCGGGACGTGGGACCAATGACAGAGAAAACTTATTGCACTTGCACTCCTTGTGGATGATGCAGAGTGCATTCACATGAAAAACCTGGACAAGATATGGGCCAAAGAATAGATACTGAATAACCGCTATGGAATGTAACACAGAGTTAACCCAGATCTCCGTGTGGACGACCCCAACGCCTGTCAGAGTATTTTGAGAATGGACGTTGACACATTTTATTTTATTTTCCACAAATGAAGCGTATCTCGATGCTGACCACCAATATAGGTGAGATAGCGTGCCGACAAGTGATAGACTGGCGACGACGCTGCGATATGAAGCTACAGGTAGGCAATAATTAATTTAATTGAATTAAATCAATTCAATTTTTATTTTCCTTTCGGTAGGAAGAGTAGCTTCCAATTATTATGTTTTTATACATGTATTGGAAAAGTACAAGCGAACGATTACGTGTAGTCAAGGTTTGTGCACCGAAAGAAATATCCGCGTTTATAAAATTCATATTTTGTATTCCGTGTCTGTTACACCTCATGGAGAGAAAAAGCTTCCTATGCAACACTACATTGTAGGCATCTATCCATGCATTGCATAGTTGTTCCGAAGCTGCTGCGCCGGTGTGTCGTTGCACCACTTTCGGGGTAAAGCCAACCATCGTTGGCGTTCCAATTCAGAATTGTCCACGGTACAGTGAATGCCGTTGTACGGGACACATGCAGAGCAATCCTAATGGAATAAAAAGCAAACGCGATCCGTAACCGCTGCGTCACCTCCTCCTTCTGCCAGCAGCAGACGCCGTCGGTCGTCAGAATCTGTGCCGGAAGGACAAGATCTGCTGCCTCCGACTGCCGATCCGGAGACCAGAAAGTGGTGACGCTGCGAAAAGCGCCGGTCATGTGGCACCAGAGAGCAGTGACGTTCCCTGCCGCCTGAGTGTCAGCCAACAGAAAGCTGACTCGTGTGAATACATGGTAAAAGACAACGATGTAGCCGTTCGCCGTCAGTGCTGATGGACTTCCAAGAGCTTGTGTCTTTTTTTTTTGTTCAATATCATACCCCATCTCAAAAACACAGTGGTACCAGGGAAGGGTAACGGCCGTATATTCGTTACCGTTATCATTTTCGTTACTGCTATATTTTTGTTTCCGTTATCCGTTTCTGATACCAGCCTTTCAATTTCGTTTCCGTTACCGTTTCCTGTAAAGGAAAGGCTGTTACAGCATTGTTGGGCTCTGTCAGCATCTTGTTTTGCCTAAGTGCTGCTTCGGTGTCACGTGTACACACCACGCTAGTAATTTTACGTCGCTGAGATGCGCACATCTTACAATTTTTTAAAGAAACGTAGGAACATGTCTTCAGTCTTCACTCACTCTGAGCCCAGCAACTCAAGATGCCTGTTGTCCAGCAACTCCAAGATGGGCGTAACCTTCATCCAATGTCGCATTCATAAGCGGACATTCTTATTAGTAAATAATATTGCCATAGCCACGGTGAAATGAAAAAAAAAGTAAAGAAGCAATAATGAAAATTCGTAGGCTGTCATCCTCGTGCTATGGTGGAGTATAGTCATGTGTTGATGTCATGAAGTTATGGACTGGGATGAGGTAAGCGAGGGATGCACCATCGAGATCCAATATTGCGCTTCATTTCCATGCTCTCGTGTAGTATTTAGAGCATTACAGGGAATGAAGTCATCAAAATACAAAAACAAAATAATGAAGGGTCACTCAAATGTCATCGCACAACAGGAATAGCCATTACCCGAATTCAATACTGGACGATAATTTTCGTTTCCGTTTCTGTTAATGGAGGATCGTGGTATGCGTTTCCATTATCATTACCATCTCCAATTTCGGTAATATACCTCTTATGTTTCCATTACCATTACCGTTACCCTTCCCTGTGTGGTACCAGTTTGAAGTGCATACTATTCTGGATGGCACATGAATGATGGCAAATAATATCCCACCATAAATTTACTGATGAATAACTATCTGCAGGAAATATAATTATGAGAGTTTCTGTCGAGCAAGTTCATAAACTGGCGTAACATGACTATTCATCGAAACGTGCCAAAATCGGATCGCTGTCAGCAAGACACAAAATATTTTGGTGCTTCACCCTAAAATATCCCTTTATGCCCTTCTATCTTTTCTATGGGATGCACGAACTCCAGAACAGCTTATGTCTGCAGGGAAAGTCTGGTGCATGTCCTCCACACCCTGACAGCAGAATTGTGGAGGGCACTCACACGCACCCATTGTACTATATCCAGTACATCAAAGTTTAATTGTTTGCAACATTAATCAGTTAACGTACATCGCCTTGACAATTACAGTATGTCCAGTTATTATACTAGATGCACCAAAACCAAAAAGTGATTTAGTTTAGAATACAACTTGATACAGTCAAACTCCTTTACAACGAAACTCAGGGGACAGCAAAAAAAATTTGCAGTAAAGGTATTTTCGTTAAAAAGGATGTCCATTATTGGACCTATAGGGCTCCAGCGGGACCGCAAAAAAAATTTGCTGTAGTGGTATTTTCGTTAAAAAGGTGTTTGCCATAAAGGAGTTTGACTGTACTATACAAAATGTATCCAACCCAACAACGTCACTACGCCCTATGATTTGCGGAGAAAATGGCGGGTTATACAGTCGAACCCGCATGTTTCGAATTATTGGATTTATCAAACAATTGAAAAAATCCCCTCGAAAACTATACGTAAAAGTATAGTACGGGTGTACGGCTTTATCGAATTTCGGTACTGCTATATCGAACGACGCTGATATCGATCGGTGGATATATCGAACTTCGAGATCCTGAAAAGGTCAACTCTTCTGGGCACTCGCGCTGGCAATCTTCCACCCTTGGAGAAGATGAAAGAGCGAAAGAGGAAAGAGGAAGAGAGAGCACGTGGGCAGAAAGGACGGAAACACAGACGAGGAGGCGCCAGGGGCACTTTGCCAGGAAGCGAGGGACGCTTCGTGGACTCTCGGTGTTTCCGGGTGTCGTTCTCCCATGCGTGAGTGCTACGGACTACGCGGGTGTTGTATCTGCCACCGAAGCTGTGGCGGAACGGACGCGGACATTGTTGCGGACATAGCGATGAAGAACCGGATGAATATAGATAAAGCGGACAGCACCGACGACGATGAAGAACCACAGCCATTGCCGGTAGCCACTGAACTCATCTCAGCATTTCAAGTGATTCATCGCTGCTGCGTAGATAGAAAGCTGAGGCCTTACAAGCGTGGAGCATCCTGACAAGATCGAGACACGTGTGCTCAACTTCTTGGCCCGTAACAAGACGCAAGCTAACGTCATCGATTTTCTTGCTGTAAAATAAAATGTTTTCGCTACTTTCGACATCTGCCATGAATGTGGTTGCGATTTGTGTTAAGTGCGGGTGCTTTGGTCGCCACGAATGTAGCACGCATGATACATCGAACTATAGATATATTGAACTATTTTGCTATCCCCTTCAAGTTCGATATACGTGGGTACGCCTGTAGTGGGAGACAAAGGAAATGCAAACGGTCTCTTTGAAGGTGACTGTGTAGGTGAACCCCCCTGCAACCAAACAGTGCTTTGACAATCGATAAATATTTCTTCTTATTAGCAGAAAAACATTAAAAATTGGTGTTCTTTGTTTAGCACAGCAGGCACTTATGGGTGAATATGGTGAAAAATGGTAAAAACTCCATTTTTCAAAAACATTTTTGTTGCAAAGTTCACTATCTGAACTATCAATGTATGAAGTATTTTTTTGCAAAAATTTGACCCTAAAATGTTATAAAAGTGATATATTTGTGTCCACTTGACAGTATCACATTCCAGACATACCCTAACTTTGAGCTCTTCTTGCACTGAACGAAATAACACGCAGCCACCTTGTTGGTCGCATCTGAAAGCGTGATTCAACAGCTTTTGTTTGCCACTACATTTCATCTCGTGGCTCCAATATAGGTCGAGCTATGTCATGTTCTATGCGTCTATTGCATGTAACCTTTGAATGCTGATTTATCAGTTTGCATTTTTGAGCCAATCACTCGCACTATTTTTCATCTCTCTCAGCCTGCACTTCACTGGTTCTAATCAGATTGGTACTGTTACATTCGTTAATAAATCCACTATATAATAATGCTATTTTTGTTGTTGAGAGATCAGTGTGCAATTTGCCATGCTTAGCAGAAGGACATAACTCTGTCACTTATTGTAATCATTCTAAGTTTTTTGTACCTGCAACTAAAATGTTTGTATGTGAAAAGTAAAAAAACTAGCATCACCCCCTGCAGTAGCCTTATAGCTACATGAAGATCCTATTTGCAGAATCTTTTGGTGGCTATTCAACTCTGAAACTGTGTTGCAGTGAGACGTATTGTTTAAACTTCAATATCTTGCAACTTCATTTTTCTGCTTCGTAGGGATGAGTGCCGCCAGGGATGGATGCTGGAGCCAGATTTAATTGCAATGAATGTCCATGTAACATTTCAAAGTTATTGTGGGGAGTTGTGATAGGGCAGTATTATTATGCTGGAGTGGGATCAGCATTTTTGTTGATATGCAGGGATTTTTGTTGATATGCAGGAAATCCAACAGTGAAGCCTATTTTCTTGGAAGAACGGCAACTCATTGGCAAGGAGGTTCGCTTCACTTCTCACTTTTATTTTTATACAGACTGTATTATGCAAAGTGTTGTCCCCAAAGGTAATGACATTGATAATAAGTGAAGTCAGCTAGCTAGTCGTATCTCACAGGATGAGTTGCTTACTCTTTCTAGGCTTCACTGTTGGATTTCCTGCATATCATTACTATTCTGGATGCTGGTTGCTTTCTTCACTTTCCTCTGTGGTTATAATTTTTGTTGCATAGGAACAATTAATCTCCAATATTTTAGCCTGCAATTTGTTATTTTTGCAGCGGAGAGCTAGAATCTGTTAAGCTAAGATCTCTGGGCTGCTTTGCAGCGTAGTAAAAAAAAAACACTGACTGACATATTTTGATGTAATTTGAATTTCATTTTGTTTTCATTCAGTAAATGTCATCATCAGTGTCAGAAATTTGAATTGGGAGATGGGAGACAATAAATTTCAATTTGACACAAGACAGGATTTATGACAAGACCACATCATTGGTGATAGCCAGTGTTGGGAAATAACTTGGTTACAAGAAATCACTTCTGAGCCAATCAACCGCTGAATGTAATTACCCTTTCTCAGATAGCAACTTTCACTTTGAATACCACTCAGGGACAGGTAGTGAACAAAGGTCGGACTAGTTTCTAAAATTAGCGAGACAAACAGCAAATGCTAAAGTAACTACAACCACTTGCAGTGTAGTTACAGTTACTCTAGAAATTCGTATTTTTCTTTCTAAGAGTATGGCATAGACGTAGATCAGCTGGTGGACAAACTCCATGATGTAAAAAGCCTGAGTCTGGCTTTTCACATCACGTAGTTTTCTTTCTAATTTTAGAAACTAGTCATATTTTCCTTCACTACCTGTCGACGACTGGCATTCAACATGAAAGTTGCTCTCTGGGAAAGAATTATATTAATTACTAGAGCTGCACGAATATTCGTAATTTCGAATACGAATCAAACATCTTATGCTATCCGCAACCTATTTTCAGTGTTCAAAATTTTTCAAGTATTTTTTTAATAGTACGGAAGCGAGGTATCGCTATCGCCATTCTACAAGTGGGCTTCGCCTCATTGCACGAAGAGTTAGGTGAAGCCCACTTCACGTTACCACCAGTTTTTTCCCCTCAGTCCCCTCGTTTCTGCTCGAATTCCCACATACCCCCCCCCCCCCCCCCGCCCCACGTTCTGCAAGATGGCTTCACATCATTACACTCGAGTGTTAGGTGAAGCCCATTTTACACTGCTTACAGTATTCTCTCACTAGAGTCTACAACTTCCGTGACCTCATGGTTGACACTGTACTCTGGGCACTGCATGTTCCAGTAAATGTACTCTCAACTTTCAGGGTTATGTTCAGTAACAGATGGAAATATGTGCAGTTTCAGGTGCAGAAAATATGCAGGAAATATGTGCAGAGTACAGGAAATTCAGGATGCAAACATAGAAATGAGGAGGTGCACTGAAAGCAGGCTGCATGGATCATGTCGACTAACTCTCAATGCAGTTCATCCCACTAATGTAGTCTACCATACAAAACACAGAGGGATCCTTCTCTCAGGATATGTTATGCTGCATGAAAAGGCTCACAAGTTTAGAGCATTATAGAATCAGCATAACACCACAAAATATTTCACCACGAGGTATTCGAAATTATTCAAATTGGGCCTTCTCTGATTATTCAAATTCGATTCACCTTCTAATGAAAGTATTCGGATTCGATTTGCAATGGAAATTTTGTTATTCCCAGAGCTCCATTAATCACAGTTACTAGTTAGTTACTCAGTAAGTGATTACTCGTAACTGAGTTACTTCCCAAGACTGGGTTATACACTAGTGTGCAGAGAACAGAGAACATTTTCCCCGATATGTCACCCAGAGTTGAATACTGGCAGCATTTCTTAGCGTTTTAGAACTAACCTGTTCCGTATGGACACCTTGGGCTCTCTACAGCGAAACAGGACCGAACAGTCATTCCGGGGGGTACTGGAGGGGTTGAGGGACGGAAACTCCTCGACACTGTTGACATCAACCCGCTCTGTCCTGCGCGCAGGGTACGTAGTTACGAGGGTCACTGTGGTCGTTTGTCCGCCAAGTTGAGGGAACTCTTTCTCGCAACGGTAGTCGACGGGCTGCTGCGTCTCCCAACTCTCCGTCGCTATTGGCCGATTGGACGACAGTCGAAGAAGGTTTAGAGCTGCCTGTTCATCCCTGCGTGAAAATTAGATGGTGCTTGAACGCAGTGAGTTTTCGTGGCCTCATTTCACTTTCACCTTTGTAGGTGGTCATTAAACAGCGCTCCGTTACACAGATTAGCACTCAGCCAATCATAGTCATGCACATTTTGTATGGCACCCAAGACAACTACACAATGAAATTTACAAACAGAGACTAGCATCACGACAGTATTTAAAGACCTCCTCGACAAACCACTCTGTCTAGAGAAATGTGATAAAGAAACAAAGTTATTTAATGACACACAAAATATTTAATCGAAGGCATTATTTTGAGCTATGTTGTTACATGATGTAAGTGCAGTACTCAAGGAAAGTAACTGATATTTGTGAAGGGTAGGCGAGACTGGTGATTTGTGATAGGCGAGAGGGGCAGCTGCCCTGGGCGCCCTCGCGAGAGAGGCGGCGAACGGCAGGCCCTGGCAGGTTGTTTGTACAGTATAAAGCAGGAATGAAGAGAATTCCAATTTACGATCTCGGCAGTGCGAATGAGCGTTTTCTTTTCTTTGTTTACAGAGTTTCTGATGGCAGTGAGAGAGAGAGAGGGGGCGTTTTACGTTTACCCTGCCGTGGGCGCAACCTCGCCTCGTGACGGCTCTGATTGTAATCTTTGCATCCCAATATGTAACCCAGTCATACCACCCTTTCACCTTTGAAATCCCAACACTATGGTCGTTACTCAGGCTACTCCCTTTGAAAGGCAGCTGCCCTTGACAGCTGAAAAGAACTGAAAACCTCTCTTCTGTCAAACCATCTAGCCTTTGTCTTTCCCTCGTTTAATATCTGAGGTGACGTAGATTGCCAACACAGCTTGTTCTTGTAAAGTATGCAGCTCCTAGTAATTTGATTTATTTACTTAATAACCACAGCCTGCTTGGTGCTGGACCACCACTCAATAAATGATAGAGAACACATTGAGTTCCTGAGGCTGTTCCCTTAACATTTCCTCACAGCTGAATTTCCTACCTTGAGTTCTGAATAAGTCACGTTTAAAATAGGTTTTAAATGTAGGTCATCAGGATTCAAAATATAGGTAACACAATTTAGAATAGAAATGCAAAAAATTGTTCCATGCAGAAAAAAAATACACTTTTACAAATTTGTGCGTCTCAAAACGGCTGTTCTTGCAGGTTTTCTTTTTTTTTTCCCAGCCTTCACCAAAGTGATAGGGAACGCATTTTGCAATGCAACTAGGTAAATCCAACATGCGCTTTCTGTTCCTGGCAAAAAAAATGTGAGGTTGATTTATCAAATTTTGGAGATCAATTAGGAACATTCAATCGCCCCCCCAGAGGGCTCTGTTCATAAAGTGAGGGAATTTGTAAATCGAAGTTTGACTGTACACCAATAGGAGTCCCCTGTACTTACTTGATCAGAAATAGCGCAGGTAATACCACCTGTAGGGGTCCCCAGGTTTAGGCATGGACAGAAGTTTTAAACATAAGGGACAGCATCGTTTTTCTATGGTACAACACTCGTTCACAGGGTGGAGGTGTACTTTGGTAGTGACTCCCGACTATCGGCTGTGCGCACCACTGAAGGAGTTTTGATTTCACTCGAAAGTTCCCCAATCGCAATATGTGACTGGAAGATTGAGACACTCTCCATGCTATCATGGGGATAACAAGGACGGGGCAACAGCCAATCCTGTGTTACGTTTATTAACAAACTGCGAGCACGCAGACATGCCATAGAAACAAGATCTGGGCACCGCGCTCTTAAAAGGAAAGAGCAAGATGTGTAAGAATGTTGCTGCCTGCCTCATCCTCGTTATCACCAGGATAGCTGGGAGCTCACTCAAATGTTTCAGTCGCACATCATGATTAGAGTTTCACGTTTTCGGTTTCTATTTTTGGGCGGCTTTGGCGTATGTTTTTCGGTGTTTATTGATTTTCACGAAATTGGCGTTTTTCTATGCTTTCTCCTAGTGTGTACATGCTTTACCCAACAGTTATCGACGAATAGAAATCACAATGTAATTCCCGCACGACGCTCATTCAACATGGCATTGTTCACTGCAGTGGCGTTTTACAGCTAACGAAAAGTAAACGGAAATTTTTTGCAACCACTGTATTTCTGTACGGTTTTCTGATCCGTATCAAGAACTTACTGGGCATGTGCAGCAATTTATCTCTGTCATCGCTCCTGGAATGTCCCTTTGTAATCGGTGTTTTCCGATGAAAACCGAAAATGCGGAACCATAATCATGATTAAGGAACCCGCTTCGCTCTGCTCCAGAACGTTGGACCTTAAAAAAAACGACACGCTTCTGTGTTCCATATACTTTTGATGCTTAGGCCAGCTATGCCACTGCTGGCAAAGTGGATAAGACAGATGGACAGAAAGTGGATAAGTGATCACCTGTCCTCGTTGCGAGCCCTCCGCCTACCATCTTCGTAATCAGCCCGGTTCCTCGGAGTGATGGTGAACTCAAGTTCTAGTGTCCTCGCCTGCTTGGCCTGTGCCTTGCTCAGTGTCTTGCTGTGTTGCTGTGCCTTATGAGCTTTGAGGTCAATCTCTGAGCGAAAGGCGGCCGTAAATGTCTCGTTCTTGCAGTCCCCCTCCTCGCAGAGAAAGTGTTCCTTGCGAAAGTGTTCCCGCAGGAATTCGTAACTTCGGTAGTACTGCAGTCGGTAGTCGTCCCCGCAAAAGTGGCAAAAATAGTGCTCCCTGCGCAGATGCCGGTACAGCTCGTCATTGTCAAAGTAGCGCACGTTGCAGAACTGGCAGAGCGGGTGGCCCCTGTGAGAGGTGTCTTCCACATCACCGGACTGCAAATGGCGTGCCAGTTCCTTTTTTGAGTAGGCTGTGCGTTCTCGAGGGAAGATCTTGAGGTGCTCTACACAGAGGTTGCAGAAGGCGCGCCGGTGTTCCTTGCGTATATGGTTGCTCAGCTGGTGCAGGTTTATGAAACCCTGTGGTTTGTCACTGGGCGGGCAGTACTTGCAACGGTTTTCCAGAAGCTCCCTGTATACTTTGCGTACCTCCTCGGTTTCGAAACAAATTTGAGGTCGCGGGTCCATGGTATAAAGACGCTCGTTGAGCTGCTCATACGGCTTTATCGTCTTCACGAAGATAACCTGCACGTACAACTCACTTTTAACGGTCTCCTCTGTGCTCAGGCAAACAACAAATCTCTGTGAACGAATACACGTGAAATTCTCTAAATTACCCCAAAGGAAAAGCACAATCAAGAAACCATTAATTTGAGGTGCCCCTGTTACTGCCTACATAAGCTACACATGCGCCATATCAGCAATACCGAAAGTATAGGGCACAGCCAGACTCGAACATGCTTACGTGGACTGCTAAAAGATGCAGGCTATTAAAACAGACCCTAAAGAGCGACGGCAAAGAGTAGATCTCGAATACCTTGGGAAGGTTCCTTCGGCATATGGGACACTCGCTCTTTTTGCACAACACCCTCATTCTGGTCGAGCACTCGTGACATACAGGGTGATCACACAGTCCTACGGCGTATACGTTTATTTCCCGCCAGCAGACGATGCACACATTGTCGTCTTCTTTCACGTCCATGGTAATTTTATACCTGGGAATTTAGAATAATCACAAAACTGAAGATTCGGCAACACACCGAATAAAACTTTAACGTTACAGCAGCCCCGTCCTTTCGAAGGAAGTGAGCGACAGAAACTTCCGGTTTCAGCCATTTTGTATAGTTTCGTACTCTTTCATGTTTTCTTTTTGTTTGTTTGTTACACCCATGGTTACACCCAATTTTGGTATTTACCTTTGCAAAATAAAAGTACGTTAAGTTTAACGGACAATTTTATTGCGTTACTGACACAACCTGTCACTCTATCGACTCTATCTTGCTAACACGCGAACTGCACAATCGCCTACAGTACGTTATGGATGTTCTATAAAGCTATAAGAAAAATATAAACGCATCTAAGCATATTTGCGTATGTTATGAAAAAGAATTCCACGTACACGCATGTGTGAAAAATCATAAGAACATCTCTTCGTCGAACGAATCTAAACAAAACATTAGTTTCGGTTTCGTCTTGTTATGCTTCGCGCTCCTTCGACCCCTCCTTCTCCCGTGTTGGTTGCGAGAACGGTGCGGCGTTTGCACATTCACTGAGCTCTTCTACTTTGGTCTCGGGAGCGAGCGCTGTTGCTTGACTATTTGACGGAGGGTCCAGCCGAGAGGAAGGTGTTGCTATAGCTGTACGACGGCCGCAGTATGAACGGCGGAGCGTACGGCGCCGGGAAAGCCGGAGCCCCTTTTGACCCCATCACCTTCGTGCTGAAGCCTCAGGTCCTGCTCCGGATAATGTGTTGGGTAAGATCTCCCCTGAGAATCCTCTCCTATTGAATACCAGCGTGGTTCTTACAGTAAGTAATTCACGCTGCTAGGAATAAGGTGGAAAAACGGCTTGGACATACTCAGCTACGGGTATCTCCTCTATCGATTTTCTGCCGGCCATGATGAAAGCGCCAAGAAACGGAGTAATTTCAGTTATCCCCTCCTCGTGGTCGTAAGACGGCTCAACACCTGTGCCAGAAGGTTTCTTCTTCAACTCCATCATTCGGATGTATCACTCATAGTAATGGAAAGCGGCAGCCTATCAACAAGCCGCGCGACCAGTGCTTAAATTCCTCTCTTTTAGGTCATTTATCATTATACATTATACATCCAGAAAAGTGCGAGGTGCATTGGGTATGCTTAAAATACATTTCCCAAAATTGTGTGGTGGCAAAATGTCTTTACATCTGCATGCATCTACGCAGATGATGGCCATCGTAGTGTTTGGTTGCATCTGCTCTGAAGGCTGGGTGGAAGACCGGTGTCGATACAATGGTGACAACAATGCCTGTAACTTTGGCACGGCTGTAGGTGTCATTGCATTCCTGGCCAGTTGCGGCTTCCTCGTCATGGAAGCCATGTTCGACAACTTCTCGAGCATCAAGATTCGTCGCCGGGCTGTCATCGGCGACATGGGATTTTCGGGTGGGTCTTTAATTTAGCCATCTATCCAGCCTCGCAACCCAGACAAATGGGACTCGCACGGCTGAACAAACAGGCAGAAGAACAAAGGTATAGCTTGTAGCTTCGCACTTGACACAGGTGCCCTGCAGCACCATCGTGTAAGTTGCAAGGTCTTTGACAATGAGACACATGTGGTGCATGGAGCCGTCCTAATAAGGTCGACTTCTGCCTGGGACAGGATGATAAAGCACCCCTCATAGCAGCACTGTCTAAAGATTGCACAAGCGCAAAAATAAAAAAATAAAAATAATGTGTGTGCTCTTTATCTTTAACTACGCCTCTGTGCTTCGAAGCTCTAATAAACTATTACAGGTGAACGACTTGAAAAGCGAGTTAGAAAACTTATATTCTAACTTCTACAGTAAAAACTCTCTCATCCAACCTTATGAGCTTGCCCAGTTGCGCAAAGTTTGCAGAATCATTATGATGATTTGAGGAGAGCAATGGGAGGCCGCTCTTCTTGAGAAGGAGAAAAGAGGGAAGGTGCAAATTACGCTTTCATTTCCACATAACTTCCCCCTGAAGTCGGCCCAGGACGCACACTAGCCCCCCACTCCTTCCTACTGTCCTCTCTCAATCTGTCCACGTCTATACACTGCTCATAGCCGCAGTCACTTCGCGGCATAACACGGAATTCTAAAAAAAAAAATGCACATAAACCACGAAGGACGCAATGGTTATGAATCCTGTTTGCTCTGTGTTGGTGTTAAAGGAGTCTAGAAAGTCATCTGAAATATTTGTGTTTCTGACGCATTATGAAAGGATGTGTCTTTCCTTGACAAGTAGCACAAAAATTTCTTTATATGCAATATTTTTCTTAGAAAAAGACTTGCCAGAACATTGACGCGCGTGTTCCCACTGGACTCCCTCTGCAGGGTGAGACAAGGAGGAGGAGGGGAAAAACATCATCACGGACGTCATTATGGTTACAAATTAGACCATGCTCCAATCGGGGCCAGGGCTATTTTCTTTTTCGTTTCTCTCCCAGTTCTCCCTGTGTAGCAGACAACGTTTATCTTATCCAATCTGAGGGCTGTGCCGTAACGACGTCAAAATGACTTGGGCGGCTAGTTGCGTCCATTGCCACCTTTGCGCACGGTCGCAATTTTTTTAGTCGAATTTTGCGGTATTTACATATGTGTCAAATTAATCGCTTCATATAGTGCATTTTAATGGGCACGTTAACGGCTTGGTTTAAAAAAAGGGTAGTGACCGAAGTGCTTTCTGTGCTTCTGAAGATGAGGATTGGAACGTGGCCTCATGAAACTACTGCGTTTAATTTTGTAAAAACCTGGCTACCTATTTTGGTGTCCTGCCAGACACCAAAATATGGAGCCAGGTTTTTTATATTGCTCTTAATTACTTTTGGATAATTGGTTTCATAAAGATTACTGAAGTTCTATAGGAATCAATAAATCAGTCTAAAATAGGTTTCCACAGCATTTGGAACAAAAAAAGTCATGTAAAAAATGTTCCGGTGTGGCGTGGCATACTGTAGGCATCCACCCTCTGAGTGCTCAGCTCTAGCTAAGCACAGTTAATTAATCAACCAGGATCCACCATTATGTGAAATACTCAGTGTTCGTAATGACACATGCATTTGAAATGTCCTTCTCACGTAGGTGTCCACTAATGCACATTCCGTTGATGTGATAGGGCTGTGGAGCTTCATGTGGGTGGTGTGCTTCTGTTACCTGTGTGATGCCTGGCGCAAGTCCGAAATGCCGGACGATGGTTATGGACTGAACAACATCCGTGCTGCCATTGCCTTCTCCTTTTTCTCCATCTTCACTTGGGTGAGTAGAGCAGAACATTTATGTGTTATGGTCATTTTGATGCGATTTCGTTTGCACATATAAGTGTAACTTTGGTATGTATTACTTACCTTGTCTATGTTCGTTTAATTCCGGTATTTAAATTTTACCACAACAGTGTGATATCTTCTTCTGTTTGTCACTGTTAAATTAAAATGCACAATGCAGGGATACGCTCGGGTGCTCTAGCAGTAGGAAGCAGCATGCGAAGCAATGTACAGAGAAAGGGGATAGTACATATGGGTTACTCTGGCATGTTGAACTATCTGCATGTCACACAAGTGTCGCAAGCCTCTGGAGGATTCGCAACACATTCTTTTATTTGAGGGCTACCCCAGCAGATGAAGTTTGAACCGAAGGTAACACGAAACACACAAGGCATACCTTTCATGCGAGAGACATAAAAGTAAAATCTCATTTTAAAAGTGATCAAACCCTAGTGCAGGGGACATGAAAGGATGACACACACACGAAGCACTGACGACACACACAGTGCTTTGTGTGTGTGCCGTCCTTTCGTGTCCCCTGCACTGGGTTTGATCGCTTTTAAAATGTACCGCCAAACAGCCCGGTTTTTATCGCTTTCTAAAATGTTATCTCATGACACAAATTCTTTTGATTACTTGGTGTCCCACATTAAACACCAAAATTATAGTGCACTAAGGCGGTGCTTTCACTAAGAGTCTTTCATTCTGTTCCTTCCAATATGCTGAAACAACAGCAGTGTTTCCATGTTTACACCCATGTGCGAGATTAGTACGAGCCTACTACAGAAACAGTATGCTTCCACAACGTGTGGCAAAATCCCTGGTTGTACATCCCATACATAAATCTTATGGCACGACATGATATGGCTATCGTGATCCAAGCAGTGATGAAAGGAGAGGAGAAAGGATTCACTTGCCCCTCCTCTCAGTAGCCAATATGGAAGTGGGTGGGGCATGAAGTGGTGTGTGATATTTCGCAAAAACAGGCAAACCAAATGATTACAACCGTACTGTTTTGGAATATTGGAATAGAATTGAAAGATGTAGCCAAATTTTTTAGAAGCATATGTGGTTCTGACTATCCTTGCGTTTGCTGACCAAGAGTGACGGAGTCTCTGCCTCCTGGATGCCGGCCAATCGGAGGACGCGAAACGCAGGTACTTCCCAATCCTCTGCTCTCGCCAAGGAGATGGCGCAGTGTTACCGTTGGTTCGCATGTCGCAAGGCTTTTGCCATGGCGCACCAATCTAACCAACTGCTGAACGAGGCTTAGACAGGAGTGTAGCTACCGTTATTTCGCCTGCCGCAAGGCTTCTGCCATGGCACACCAATCTAACCAACAGCCTCACCATCCGGCAACATGGGAACGAGGCCAAGCAGGAGTCGCGCATACGCCACTTAACGGACGGCGAAGCCGTCGGTTAGATTGGTGCGCCATGGCAGAAGCCCTATGACACGCAAAACAATGGTAAGCTGCTCCATTTGTTATGCGAGAGCAGTGGCCTGAGAAGTGCCTGCCCTCTGCGACCTCCTATTGGCCCGCATCCAGGAGGCGGAGCCTCCCTCGCTCTTGGTCAGCAAACGTAAGGATAGTCGTGGTTCATTTTTGCATAGGCCCAAGTAGGAGACGCAATGATATTGTAATACCACTTTTCTTTCAGGTGCACCCAAATCCAATGCATGCAGCAAAATAATTTGAGAAAGCTTACAGTTTTTTCACACGATTCATTACCCAAATATGTAGGTAGATTTAGTGTGCCGGAATATGAAATGCAGCAAAAATTACAGGAAGCAAAAAAAAACAGTAGGAGGAGTTATTTTGAAGGCTGGCTAAGGTAATGTCAAATTACTCTGCAGAATGCCGAGGGTATGTCGTCAGTTTTTTTGCAACTGTACCATTTTTGGTTACATCTATCCATTTGTGTGTACAAGTGTGAACCATTGGTGTAGCAGACATCTCCAAAAATGCATTCCTCCCATTGACAGAATTTCAGAAATGGAACAACATAAGATCCAACAGCAACTATGCGCACAACAATCAGAGCACCTGCCGAAATTGTACAGACCGCATATCAGGGCCGGTTACAGATCCTCACTCTGGCTGGAGGTGGTTTCTTTCTCGAAGTACATAGCAAGAGAAGGGACAGGGGCGACCCTAATGTTTAATTTAAGCTAATGCTTTGGGGGAGAAGCAACCCCTCCCCGCGATCTGCCACTGCCATTTACTGTATTTACTCTCATAATTGACTTGCTCGCATAGTCATTGGTGCCCACGTTTTCCCTTAGTTCCCATTATTTCCCCATTGTTTCACAACCCCGACCTTATCAGCTCGGCCGGCATGGCACTGAGAAGCACAGGGTTTCCTGCTCTGTGGCACTACGTTTGCAGGTAAACGAAAGGGTGTTAATTATGGAAATAAATACAGTACCTCCGAGGCACGTGAGCACGTTGGTTTCATTGTGGCTTGGGTGTGTGACCCGTTCGTACTTAGGACAACTGCGATGGCATGTCAGTCGAGCTCTCTTGTATACAGGTGGGCTGTGTGTTCTTGGCCTACCAGCGCTACACCCAGGGAGCCGACACCCCCTTCGTGCCTAGCTACGAGGCTGACCCTGTGGGCACCTACCCTGGTGGAGATGCCTACCAGGAGCCTCCCTTTTCAACCAAGGCCGATCCTGCCACAAACTTCCAGGCACCCGCCTATTAAGAACAGTGAATATGTCGGCCGACTGAGAAATGCTGCCAGGATACTCGAGGCGCTACCAAGTAAAAATGGCCCGACCTTAGCGTTAGAATGCCAATCACCTATTTGTGGTATTCTTACAAAACCAGAAAGATATTTTTCTTGGTCGTTAACGCACAGTTGTTGCTTTGGGTGTGTACCTTCGCTGCATTAAAACTGCGAAGGTCAGCAGCCGAGTCCCAGAGGCTTGGTTGCTGCGCAAATTTGGGAAGGGTCTCGAAGTTATCTGTGTTAGCAGAAGGTGTAACTTTGGCTAAAATCACTGTCGAAATGTGAAATATCGAAGTATTTGTGGGAGGTTTTAAGCCCTTCCGCTACCCCATTGGTGTGTGGAGGACCAAAGCCACCCTCAGGATGACTGACTACGAGCAATATTGTCTCTCTTCCACTCCCACTATAGCTGTGGATCTCCATGTTGCAATATTTGCTGTCAATGCCTAAAAGGGAAAAAGATCTTAGGTAGCACAGCATGCTTCCCTCGGTATGTGTATTATAGACCAAAAACTTTGTATATAGTGGCATCAGTGTGAGCTTGTACATATATTCGGTCATTTGGTTCATACTATTGTTTCTGTGATATATGTTTTGCACGTTTCTCTTCGCAACGTACATGCTCGCGTGATTGAATGGCACAAGTTACGCCATGGTGTGCATAAAAGTGGTTTCGCGCAAGGAGTTCTTATTGTCCCTTTCGATGCTAGTTTGACTACTAGCAGGGTTTATTTATTTTGACTTACATATTACAAGTATTTATTTTTGATGGAACTCTAGTGCATAGAGATTACTGAACTTAATACTGCGAGGACATTGGCCCTCTGCCTTTATGTGTAACATTACTGTCTACAGCTTTGCATTATGAGGTGGTCACACTGGTAAGCACCACACCAAGGTTTTAAAGGGGGTAGATGTCCTTCCTGTATATTTCAATGCAGTCTTTAACTGTTTCATTGAACACACAGTCACGAATGTGTCACTGGCCACAGTTCAGTAGTCCAGGGTACCCATTTACCCGCATAATTAACCTACTTGTTTAACTAAAACCATAGTGCCATAGATAGAGTGTGTTAATTTCGCTACGAGAACGATTGACCGCTCTAGGCTGTCACCGTGTCGTAAGTGCTAGCCGTGCAGCTAAGGACAGGGTACGCGTGACAAAATTATCAACATTTGAGTACCAGTTGGGGACGCGTCTCTTATGCGAGTAAATACAGCATTTGCTGTAGGCTGGTCATGGGTTGACCCATCTAGTCATGTTGGATGAGACAGTGATTAAGTAAGGGTGTGGGACCCGCTTTACCTCGCGGGAATGGAATTCGTGTGCATAAAAAAGGGGGAAGTGACTAGCAGTAGCAGCATCTGCAAAGGGCACCACGTGTCCCTCATTTTTGGCGTTGGACTTGTGTGACCACGACCCTACACAAAAATGATTCACTCATACTAATGTATACACCTAGGGAGAATGTGTACGGCTAATAACACTAATGTAGGGGTGGATGTTAAGGATGTCATTGTTCCCATTTTACATTGCTTATATAGATATATGTGTGTCTGTACACATGCATAAGTAGTGATAACATTGTTTTTTTCTTGTTTTTTTCTAGAAAAGGTGTTTGTAAAATTGTGCATGTACATGTGTGAGTACGTTACCTGGCTAAGGACCTGTCACACGTTCTGGTTTCTAGTCACAAAATAAAACAATATAATGTACTTGGAAGCGTGGTTTTATTGGTTCATTGCAACGGATAACAGCACATCTTGCGGACACGTGTGAAAGAGACGCAGGTCAAAGCACACAAGCACGAAGCGTGCCACTCTCGAGAGAAATAAGACATACAAACAAATCTTCCAACCAAAAGGTGATGGAACACATTTCTCACTGAGAGCAAAGCCGACATACAAAACGCTGTGATACACCAGAGCTGATGATAACGCAGGAAATGTGCTCTAGTTATCTGCTTTTTGAGATTACTCTATTCTGCCATATGCTTATCCTTACACGTACCAGGTACGGTTAGTGAAAAGAATTAAAGACTGGATCAGATATCAGAGAGTAAGTATCCATAGAGTTTGGACGAGTGAAGCAAAAATCTTACCTAAAGTGACATTTCATATGGTGTGAACCGGTGTAACTGAAATGATGCGGTCAATGCTTGGTATATCCTCACCAGTCCCTCTCGCATTACTCGTACGAGCACTAACATGGCACATCAGCTGAAGTGGCCTCGTCCTTTGTGCAACACATTTTCTAACATACCACTACTACTAGTGCAGCAAGCAACCTGTCTCTCAAGTGCTTACACATAAATTACGCAGCTCATCGACATGTCCTACAAGGGAGTTGACTTCCCCCACTTTTGCAAACCATGTCTGCTTGGACGGTGTAACAGTTGTAACTATAGTGACAAAAGCCTATTGCGTTGAGTTTGGGTTTTCTTTTTTTTTTTCCTTTTTGCAGGTAGTGATTGACAAGATTCACATTTAGTAAAATTTTGTATAATGAGTACGCAGAAGCGCTACTGACTATTTGCATAAGTCAGGCTCTTGCAGGGTTTTGTTCAGCATTGTTCAGTGGTGCAGGTTATGAAAGTATTTCCACATCAAAAATATTCACACCGCTTATATCACACTCCCACTCACTACCACCATTCGTACTGATCATCTCCAAATATCTTTTATACCCATTTCAGAAGGCACTGTTGTAATTTCACGTCAGAAGTTGTGAAAGTAGACTTGGGAAGCACTTCTTCGTGCCATGTATATACTACATGATCCTGTACATAAACATCCCCTGTCCACCTCATTCTGCATCTTGCGGACATGCTGCAGAAAGCGAATGACGCTACTGATTCACAACACAAACTGTTATAACTTGGTGATGTGACAAAACAAACAATGTCTGAGATCAAAAATACTTCTCCCGAAGCAGTAATAGTCTTGCAAAATGCATGCCAGGAAATATCACTGGACCACCAACAGCCAACCAGCAATGCTAACAGCTTGTAATGTTCAGTATGTACAATATTGCTCACAATAATAGCTATACTGCATGCCCCTATAAGCAAAATAGTCACAAAACAGCATTTGCCAATGCCAGTACAAAAGTCACCAGCACATCAGTAAAAGTTCAAATCATGCAGCGTGTACCTTTACAAAGCTATACATCGAAATATAACGAAGCATCCTTCAAACGTTTTTCTAAATGCAGTCACGATTCTCACTACCTCTTCTGTGGGTCCTGCTTGCTCGATATGGTATCACAATTGCTCGCAAAGAGAAAGCCGGTTGATGGATTGTAAAGAAACACATGCTCTAAATAAAACTCGCACTTTCAACAGCCCTGCTTGCAAATTTGACAGAACACCACGGATGACAAGCAATAAATACTTGGAGGAAGTTTGAACAGGAACAGTTGAAAGTGCAAACACAGAGGAAGTTTAACACCGTTGAAATAGACAGAATTCGGCTGCCATGGGCCATACAAAGAGGAATTTAAATGGCAGTTTTCACTAGTAACCTGATAAATAGATAGCTGCCTGATTATTGTATTTTACACTTTTCTCCAGAAGGCACAAGACAATGAAGGAACTACAAACAGGGTCATGCGAATCATCACAAGGAACTAACAGCCACTCCGGCTGCTATTCCAATGAGAGGTGTGGTTCATACAGTGTCAAGTACAGATACTCCAAGAAGAGGACAGACACCAACATTCACATTTCCCCTGTGTAGTGCCTAACGATATGTGCTGCAGCAGCTCTTCGCTTGAGCTCTCTGGACAATATACATAACTGCATGTGACGACAGACACATAACTGCATGTCTTGCAGCTCAGTGTTAGACTGCATAAGTAGCTATACAGCATTTATCTGTGAAGTTATCGGAAATTTGGATAATTGATTCTCAAAAACCTTAACTTGTCAATGAATCGTGTTCCCTAGTCTCGGGGTTTTTACATTATGCACCTAACTTGTGTCAAAACAAAAGTCTTCCAAAATTTTGTCCCTCTAATTGAGCACCAAAGCATTTTCCAATGTAAACGTATTAGTCAGCATGCATATCATTCTTGTCTATCTTGCCCTCTACATCTTGCAGTTCATGATGAACGCTGGATCGATAAGGGACACATCTTTCATTAAGTAAAAGCATTTCTCTCTTCTCTTCTGGCATATTGCAATATCACTGGGTCAACCTTCACATGAAGCTGTAAAAGCTTTGTCTTCAAATCACTCTGACATTACTTCATCTATCTTTTTTGTAGGGCAGGCTATTTGGAGCCACAAATTATGTGTACTATGTGCTATCTGTTTGGTACAGATGACATAGTACAGACCTATTTCAAGTGTAGCACACTGAGGAACCTTATAAAAGGCAGTTTTGAGCAAAAGGACTTTATGTGTCAAAGACAAGTGATCTATCTTGTCCAACTGCAGTCAGCATTGCTAGCTCCTTCACAGTGATGGACAGTAGTCAACTTTATGTAGATTAACTACTAGTTGTAGTACCTCACAATGGTTAGACAGCCGTTCGAAACTATTGGTGGGAATGCAGGTATGATTACATTTTTAAACTTAACTGGTCACTGAAGTCATTGCCAAGTATGGTGCTCAGCAAATTGTCTTTTTAGTAAATAACAAAGCCTCCATTTAAATGAACAGTCCTGCACAGTCTAACTCACTCTGAACCTACACAGAAGCTTCACTTGAGAGTTTCATAGTATGCATTTCACAGAGGTGTGAAAATTTCATCCTGAACAACCGACTATTTTTCGAGAAATACAGAGAAATGTACCAAAATACGGGACACTAAAGGACTGCTGACACAACCGTTACTGCTCAGCATATCCCTCCCGCTGCTCCCTAAATATATCACACTCAGTATGTGTGGCAAGTCCTTGAAAATAAACCAATGCAATCTTAAAATGCTCAACAGAACTGAGCAGAAACAGGAACTGTGTTCTATCTTTCCATTATCGAGTCTGGGGTTAATATTTCTAACGAAACCAGGCAGAAATTTGAGCTGGAATCCCAAGTGGAACCACTTTAAAATTAAAATGGGACCATTTTGTGTTTCAAGTGGATCCACTTAGGATTCCGCTCGAATTTCTGCCTGGGAAATATAGCAGATGTTGCCACTAGAACAGATTATGGCAAGCTACATAGCTCTTATTAAATAATTTTGCATATGTAATCAATAAGGTGTATCGGGCAAAAGTGCTAGGGTTCTAGCGAGCAGGTATACAGTAAACTTCCGTTAATTCGACCCTGACGGGAACGCGAAATTTGATCGAATTATCCGAAGGTCGAATTAAAGAATAGGCAGAAAAATTGTAGAGGTCAATGTCACCTTTGTGCATTCCTCTGCTGTCGCTCACGCTTGAAACGCGCATCTCGACACATTGCACATAGAGCGCTCTCGCGCGCGCTACAACATCGGTGCCAGGCGTTTCCTGCCCGCGCAAGATGGCGGAAGCGAAACTGTAGACGATTTCGCGGAAAGCTCGCAGTGTGCGTGCGTGCACGCACCCACCCACCCACTGAATGCGCTCGGTGACATCGTCTTCAGTTTCGCTTCCGCCATCTTGCCCGGGCAGGGCACGTCTGACGACGACGATGTCCACTTCCACGAAGTCATCGAAATTCGAAACTCGTCGAGCGCACGTTGTGTATCGGACTCTTGTTGCACGAACAGTTTCCGAACGAAAGCCCGGTGAAACGTAGAACAATAAACGGAAAGCAAAAACGAGAAAGAGACGTCTCCTCCTCGCACGGCACGAACCACCACCAAATGAATTCGAGTTTTAGTGCATCGTACGCCATTGGCTTTGCGTACGCAAGAGATGCGTGGTGGTTCTGCACAATGCGCGAAGCTCTATGTTTTGCGCGTGCGCAGAACCACAAACGCTATCGCTTACGTACGCAAATACGATAGCGTTCGGTGCACAAAAACTCGCGGTTATCGGAACGGATCGGTACTGTTCAATCGTCGTCTGCCGATCTGCCACCTGAACTTCAGGGCGAACTTTATCTTGTATGTGCGGTGCGGGCGACGCGGATGCCTGGTTCGCGGACGCATCGATCGAATTACACGATCTGCACTGACTTCACGTTCGAAATAACGAACTTTTTTATCAATAGAGGCATACGGGCATTTGACGGGACCTTCGAATTCGATCGAATTAAGCGGAAAATCGAATTATCGGAAGTCGTATTAACGGAAGTCTACTGTATTGCAAACGAAAAGAAACCCCGAGACAGAGAGCGTAAGGAGAAAAGAGACACGCTCTCAAACGCAGCAGTCCCTTTAATGAACGTGTTGTGTCCTGCTCTTGTGCCCTCTGTCTGGGGTTTTTCCCGTTTGTGGTGTATGTTGGGTTGAGATGATTCACACTGTTGTCCTCCTGTTAGTCTGGCCCGTTCAGGTAGCATACCCATACAAATAAAAAAAATGAGAGGTAATGTAAACCGGCCTGCTCAAAAACCTTTCCAAGAAATCTCATTTCAGAAGCTCAAAATCTTGTTGGGAGAAACCCCAAGTGAGTCACAGCATGGTAGCTGTCTTGAGGTTACCACGGATAACAGTGTCCATGGCTACTTGGAAGACCACTTGAACGTTGCTGGTATCCGTGGCTGTCGTGAAGTGTGGGAAGACAATCTTGTTGGGATGGCTGCTTTGAAACCTGTGCTGGATGTAGAGCGCTGCACTGTCTACATCACAGTCAGGACCTGTAGGAATGTAGTTGGACTCAGAAAATGTTTAACACTGGCTCAAGGCTACCTTTGTAGTCTGGCAAGTAGTAGCGCAGGTGCCTATCCGAATAGAGGATCTTGTCACGGAATAGATCCAGCTTGTTGAGGAACAGTACTGTAGATGTATCAGCAAAGAACATGTTGTTGACAACGGAGGCGAACAGCTTGAGGCTTTCCTGGAGGCGGTTCTGCAACAGTGTAGGCGAAGGGAACATTGAGAGGGTAGCTATGTTCGTCGTGTGTACAGAAGAGTGGAACGAAGTAGAGGAACGATGAAGACACAATTAAGAGAAAAAAAAACAGCATCCACTAAAGAGTATTTATTTAGGTGAAGGTGCACCATATTTACTTCAGTATTGTGCCTTCAACTTCGATACCCAAATGTTTGTGTTCTTTTTTTTTCAGGGATTGCACACACTCACTTTAGCTGCACAGCATGGGTCCTCTTGTCGTCTAAGTAATCAACCTCGATTACTTTGTGTCCTTTTCTATCATTGATCGTTACGTGAAAAAGGTGTGACCATCAAGGTGTGACAACCAATGACAGGCCACACACAAAGTAATCGAGGTCTATTACTTTGATGAGAATAGTGCCCCAGATGTGAACTAAAGTGCTACTATCAATGGTGACATTGTGGTGTAAGCACCGGTTTTCATAACATAATTCACACACCCTGTGTATGGGGCTACGACTTTTTGGGTTAAAAGGCGCATTAATTATGCTAGTAAATACGGCATTTGTCTAAGGAAGAGCATAAGCAGGATAAACTGTAGCCAAATAGCAAAGAGTGTAAAGTAGGACGGCACACATTGTGCAGTGTGGAACAGTAGTTACAGTACAAAAGCATGCAAAGGGGATGAGGGGGAACCAAAGGAAAACAAAGCTTATGAACACTAGCCTTCATATCGATGTGTGCAAACAACAAGCTGAATGTCCAAAGAACTACTGCCCACAAATGACTCTGACACTTTTAAAACGTGTGCACACTTGATTTACATACAACTTAGTACTGTGTACAGGATTATTTAAGTGTATTGTAAGGTGAAAGTTAAACACGATTGTTTTTATGCGTCGCCATGGGGAAGTGATCTTTCTGAGGACATACACAAAGCACAGCCTCTTACACCTGCATACCACTCATACTAACGAATTCTCAACGTTGATATTCTGCCAGCATCAACCGATCACAGTGCTAACAGACATCCGTGGAGAGAAGCAAAGGAATGTCATTCCCGACTAGCGTTATTTCGAATACGGTGACAACAAAGACAGGATTACGTACGTGAAATCGTGAGATTACATGCACGAGATCGTGCACCCACTCATGAAATTCACTCATTAGGACAGTGTGTATCATTTTGCAAGTTCCAACGTGTTACAATGTGTTACCAAGCCCAGCACAGTGGGCTTTGTATGCTCACTGAACACATGTGTCAGACCTTAGAATCAATACGGTAGGTAAAGTAAATGTCTAGTTTAGTCTATTCTGCTATAGCTATTTTAGAATATCGAAACACTGGACGTCAGGCGTGAAAACCCGCAGAAGTCGATGGTAGCCATGACTGGCCAAAGGCGAGCCAAACACGAGCCAAACACGAAGGCTCCTGATTGGCCAACTGGTATGCATAACATCGTATTTTTCTTTGGTCATGCGACCAGTGTTGTGTGAATTATCTTAAACTACTGCTCTATGGGTAGCTGTTGGGGCCTTGCCTCAGCTCGTGCCTGGTCATGCTTGGCTCATGGAAGAATTCTTCGAAGGAGCATTTCTCCACAATGGAACGGGCAACCGTACATTTTTCAGTTTTGTTCTCACTTCCATTCCACGTTTGGCAGTCCCTTCTAGAGCAAACATGGCGCAATGAGTCAGAAAAACACACGTTAGTAGCAGCATGTGGCTGGTACCAATTTTTGGTGCTGTATGGTGCAAATGGCACAGCAGCTCCATCACTGCTGAATTTACAGAACTCTGTAGCTCTATGCTTTAGAACAACTTGAGGAAGGGGAAAAAATAGTGAACATTGATGTTGTAAAGCCTGTGTGACAGTGTGTCAGGGTTCAAGGATGGATCAGTGACAGATCTACCCTTACCACAGTAGGGTCCTCTTGCAGATGCATGTCATAGCCACTCAGAGCAACAACATAGAGAAGTGCTTTTACATCATCAAAGCATTGGATCCACTTGCGCCTCTCTGACCGTTGACCTCCCACGTCAAACATCCTGCAAAAGAAGGTGATCTTTCCTCAGATGTTTCATCCACCTCAACCTCAACTATCACCTTACCGGAATACAACGTCATCGATCTTGAACTGTGTCTCTATGATTCCTATAGTCCTCACTCGAGCATGCAGTACGTCCCTCGAATTTGGCACATATTTCTCTGAGCAGATGCGGTCCATGTTTTCAAACATGCTGTACGAATTTTCAAAATTCAAATTTCAGCTTTTAAAATTCAGCACGCATGTACATCAGGGAGAACATGCACCACCGAGCACGGTAGTCATAGGAAAGGGACTCACTAGAGAGCAGAATCGTTGAGCTCGTACTCGTAGCCATGGGCAACAGCCAGTCTTACCCCCTTGTCATTCCAGAGATTCTTGAGGGCACACGACACAAACGGCAGCATGACAAAGTGTTCGTCGAAGCAACACTGGCAACTGAGGATCGTCTGCACGTAACTCTGCAAAAGTACAAGCATGAAGTTTTTATCCTCCTTGAAAGAAGTTGTACGCAGAAGGCAAGGTCTGGTAGAAAGAATAGCATAGCATCCCTCTGCAGCTGACATTACTTTAGAAAGATATGGTTAGTTTAGGCAGATTTGTCACACAAATTAATGACATACTACAAGTACTTCTAAGGGACCATGAAGAGATACTCAGAACTTCTAAAAGCATATGTAATCAATTCCAGGACGCCAATACATTCACCACGCAAAGTATGAACATGCTTCTTTGATTAGAACCAGGGATCGAAACTGAAACCGAATTGAAAACCGTTAAAAACCCGTATTTTCCGCTGAACCGGAACTGAACCGAAATAAATTTAGGCGGTTACCAGTTCGCAAAGCGGTTCAGACGTAATGTGCATCGTGAGAGATCAGAACTACAATTTACACAGCGGATTGAGCCGCGTTGCCAAACAAATTCGAAACCGAGACTGAACAAAACAAAACTGCAACCCAAGTGTGCGAGGTATTTCCTCCTAGTAGCTATTGCGTTCATTCAGTTGTGTTAGTTTGTTTTGAGGCCTTCCTTTTGGTAGATGTAGGCTTCCTTGTACGCGATTTTTGTCGTCCACCAAACCCAAGTTTTCATTTTGGTCTGTGAAAATAACGGCCAGACCCTGAGCAGGATGTAACACGGTGTATACGATGAGTGAACATAGAGAGTACAGTATGCTACCGTAACGTTGCACCTGAAATGCTGATCTGTAACACGCAGTGTTGCTGTGAACCACTGCTGTGTCGGCAACAACAACAACAAAGTGTGTTATTTGATAATTGTAGGGATAAGCTTGCTTTTAACCCATGGCAATCCGCTCTAAATTCACTTTCCTGAAGCGATTTGAACCGATATTGTGCGCTGCTGCAGAGCTGAACCTGAACCGAACCAATATGCCTGAACCCGAACCCAACCAAAAAAAATAAAGGTTCTGATCCCTGGTTGGAAAAAATGTTTCTCATCCGTGCATGTGTCGATGACCCTCTGTGGGCTCAGGGGGGCAGCAACGGGAGAACCCTTTAAGGTGCAGACGCGGAAGAGAGCAATAGGTACGAGCACAAACAACATAGTTGCTGCTTAAAAACTGTTATCATTCATATCTTTTATTGCACAAGAAGAAGCAATAAAGGAATGATTAGCCCATCACTGCATTATTTTTGTTACCAGTGCACCGAAACATGTAGCAATGTTGCTCATACAAAGTGTTAGTCCAAGTTGCGGACCATCTAGGGTACCCATTTGAAAACCACTAGTTTAGAATAACAGAAATATTAACTAAAACCCAAGGCCACAAAAAAATGGTGGCTTTGACAGTGCGACGTCACAAGCAGGTGACCTTCCCAGCAGGCAGACTGGCTTGGAGGGAGCAATTTGTGCAAGTGACATCAAGCTGCTTGTAGAGGGTGTGTCTGTCGGCACTTTTTTTGCACGTGAACTGTCCATGTGTTGAACGCGGTATGGTGAAAATCAGATATATTTTAGATAAAAGTCCTCCATGAGAGCCATTTTCCACAGATATCTCAGATTTTTCTGGGATCTCTTCATGGTCCCTTTAGCGCCGAATACACCTCAAAGGAGCAAGGAAGTGACATTTAACATTGCTCAAACATCTAGAACCTCTGCTTCATTATCAACCAGGAGCTGTCATGCAAAATATTCTTGCTGTATCATGTCTAGCCAATTGCGCAGTGAAAAGTACAAAAATGGCCTTAAAGAAGCACAGAAAGAGCTTCAGTCGCTGCCTTTTTAAAAACCAAGCCGTCATCCTCACTAAAATTCACAATGCGAAGTGTCTCATTCAACAGATACATAAATACAGCAGAAATCGATTTTAAAAATTGCGACCATGCGCAACAGTGGCAATGCCCACAACTAGCCGCCCAAGTCGCTTTGACATCATTACGGAACAGCCCGGAACTGATTTGGTAACTGGTTTGGAGAAAACATTGTCTGCTACACAGGAAGAGAACTGGGAAAGAAACAAAAACAAAAACGAAAACAAAAAAATGCGGAAAGCATCAAACCAGATCTGAGTGTGTTCTCTCTTGTATCCATAATCACATCAATGGTGATGTTTTCCCCCTCCTCCTCCTCCTCCTCATTTCGCCTTGTAGAGCGAGTTGAGCAGGAAAGCCCGCGTTGATGTTCGGGTGCGTTTTCTTCTAGGAAAAATATTCCATTCAGTGAATTTTTTGTCTTTGCTGTCAAGTCAGGTCACATCCTTTCATAATGCATCACAAACAAAAAATCTTTTGGATGGCTTTCTGGGCTCTTTTAAAATCAGCCATGAGCGATGCAACATGACCTTTGAGGCCCAGTCTCCTTGGGTGGCGTAATTACGGCAGGGATCTTCAACTTGGCGATGTATTCTATAATGCATAGATGCACTACTTTGTTGGTGATTCACCACGAGTTCACGCACAACGGCCAATCGCGTGCGCTTTTGTAAAATCTCGGCTAGCCCAAACCATTTTCACGTGCCCTAACGTGACATTTGGAGCACTCCAACTTAAAAGATAACGACTGTGTTCGCTATGCGCAAGTTCAAGATTACGCCCTGGGTCCGTAATGAGCATCACTGTAGTGTGTGTCCAGGGCAGACTTCAGGGGAACTGCGCCATGCCACTGGTGCACTCTGTAGCTAAAATGTCACACTTTGTGCAATTCTACAATATATGTGCAGAGGATAACAACTCATCAAACTTGAAATTCCAATGTCTGTTTTGTTCTCCATTGAAGAAGCCTTTTGTAACACCATAACAATCAAATGCCAACCTAAGAAAGCATATACAAGCATGGCTTGTACTCTTTAGTTCTTGACATTTGCATCATTAGTCCGGTCCAAGTCCAGTCCAACTTTCGATGTGGTGTAGTTGGCAGCGGTACAACATTACTAAACCAGCACACTAGATGGAGACGAAAAGGAGTTGACAGGACAGCAGCTGAAGTGGCTGTCTTGTCTAGTCCTTTTCGTCTCTATTTGACATGCTGCTTTAGCTATGTTGTATGTTATATAATATGTTGATACATGAAAATTTCTCCTGTCTTCGATATGATGAAATCATATCTGGTCTTCTGATCGGATCTTTCATCTGATCGGGCCTCCTTTGTTTTACACAATGCCGACCCCCGAGTATGGACCACAGTGTTTATGGCCTTCTCTATGGTATCCTTTGTCGCACAAATCAGTCTCGTTGCATTGCCCACGACTTATCTGCAAGTGTGGCTTATCTGCCCGAAAATTTTCAAAACATTCCAAAAAACTGGTCCTGCGGCTTATCTGCGGTGCAGCTTATATGCGTGAAATAATGATCATACTTTGGTACCCATTTCGGAGAATGTTGTGTTTGAAAGTGAAAGTTTTCCACACCAGTGCCTGTTCACACGTAAACCTTGAGGTCTGTTTCTAATTTTCTGATTGGTGGGGGGAGGTGTAGCCTTTCTGTTCAAGGGCGACGCTTCTGGACCACTGGTGGATTGTTGGTGCCTCGTCATGTTGTAAATAAATGTAAATAGCTGTTCATCCGTTTACTTTGGCTGCAAGTCTGTCTTTCTAGCAAAGTGTCGGTACAATCTGGGGTTTGGGCTACCGAATATCTCATCATCGCTAAGCCCATCCCGAGGAGGAACGTAACTGTTATGTAGCGAGTGACTTTAATACTTCAAAGTACTAACTCATTACTTTTCCAAAGTAACTTGGGAACATGCAGTCATTTCGTAACTTGTAACTTTGCCAGAAACTTTGTTACATTTTTTGCAGTCACTTAATTTGGACGAATTCCTTTTGTCAAGCAATTTCCTCACCTCTGCATATTATAAAAGTATATAATAATGTAATAATATATATACAATAAGCCTCCACAATTTTTTTATCACAGACAGTATGTTGCTATATTTGTCAAACAGCATCATTGAGAATTGCTCATTAAAGTAGCACAGAATTCCCTTTTAACACCCTGTTTCTTCCTATAAAACTGTTACGTATGTCAGTAAGATGCACCATGAGAAGTAATTCACACCACAGAGTCATAATTATTGCAGAAATTGAATTTAAAGTACACCGCAAAAAGCAACCGTGCGCAACGGCAGTGGAGGGCAGTACCAGCCTGTGATCTGCCTGGAACCTCGCACTGATGCTACAGGGGCCACGCTCACTGATTGGTCCAGAGGAATGTTGTCTGCTACTCTGTTCTCGTCTGCTACTCGGCTGTTCGGGGTTCTGAAAAGCATTGCTCCTGGCTCGGTCATTATTCAGCTGCTCCTTCTATCCCCAATTCTCCAGGGAAACCGGTAAAACTGGTTTACGGCGGCAAGGGGACTGAGCGGTGACCCCCACTGACCAGCGAACCAGAACAAGTTGCCCCTGTAACATCATCGGTGACGTGGCATCATACTTCTCCTCCTCGTTGTACCCGGACGTGGTGACTTAAGGGTGAACGTGCGGAGACAGTTTGTGTTTTTTTTTTGGATTGGATTTGGAAACAAATTGCACACATCAAAACCTTTCGCGTTATTCAGTAAAATGAAGCACACACACTTTCATCAGACGTCTTAATCTACAATTTTTTTTATGGCATTCTGTACTCCTTTAAATGTTTTGCACATTATCAACCACATTTTTGTGTGCATATAAAGGAGACTAAAAATTGCATTGTAATGGTGGTTCAATAATATCACATTAATAGACCCACAACTGGTGTTCATAAGTTACCAATACAGCTACAACTACATGTGCTTAGTAATAGGAAACGAATAAGCGCTGCCTAAAATTAGCCTGTTTTCCAACGTTTATCTTCCTTATAAGTCTGTCAGATGTACTGCGCAAATTGTTTTTACAATGGTTTTGCTTACCACCGTAAGCCATCCTCAAAGGACAATACCCACTACGCACCCAATGTGTACCACAGTATGCATACTCTGCACAAGCGTGCAAACATAAGGGACATACCTTGTTTTTGAGATTTTCCAAATGAATCTTCAGCATCCCCATGCCCATGAGGACAAACTTCATAGAACTGACCAAGTTATCCAATACAGTCGGCTGTAAAAAACAAACGTGCAGTGTAGAAATAACACTGGAGCTGAAGAGGGTTTTATGTCGTACCCGAAAGCTGCGCAGCTCCTCTTGGGAAAAACCGTCATTGTGGATTATCTTCATTTGCTTCACAAGAGTGCTCTTTCCACTTTCCCCCGCTCCTGTGATGAAATGAAATATCTTACGGACATCAAAATCTCAGCGCACATAATACGTTGGAAACCTTTATGAAGGACAATACTGAAGCGTTGACACTGAGTATCTTCAGTTCAATTTATCCACATATATTTTTTTTTTCTGTCTTCATTTCCTGAAAGGTGTAAAAGAATTAACAGCGAACAACGTACCCAATAGCAGGATTTTGATGACATTTCGCTCCTGCCTGGCAAGCTCAGAGATCTGGCGATCAATCTGACAGCTCCTCAGACGAGCTTTCCTCTCTTCTTCATCGACGCTCAGACATCCACCCATGCTCCATCACAGTGTTCTGATTACCACTGCATCCTACGTCGGTGAAATAACTTCATTTAACCTCTTCGCAGATGGTTGCCCTTAACTGGCGTGAAAGTTAGCACGCACAGAAAAGCACGTATGTCTTACGTCGACACAAGCATCATATCAAACTCCAGTTGCTCAAAAACGACAAGAATCGACTACATGTCAAATGAACGTGTCATGCGTCATGTCATGTTGGTGCATGTTATATGTGCACCGTTCCCATGACAACTGCATATTGAACGTGCCAAGAGATTAGCGAGCCTATTTTCATTTCTTCGAATATATGCCTTACCCTTTGCTGAACGGAGACTATCCGAAGGGCATAAACAAGTCATGAGACGTTGCAGCGCTCAGCAAACATACGGTCAACAACACACTGACAGATCCAACAGCATGACAAACGCTGTTGACATTCCCAAGATGCCTTGCGAAGGACGCCATCGTGGTTCGTAAGTTCTACGTCGACTGGCGCACCAATCAGCTGTTCTGAGCGCGCCAAAGCAGTTGCGGCTTATAAAACGTCACAGGCAAAATTGGTAAAATAATGCAGATAGTCGTTGTGGTGGTTCCGCGAGTAATTTCTGTGTTATTGTCCTGCTGTTTGTTTGTTTTTACTGGAGCAAAAACTCACAAAATTACTTTGTGGAGAATTGGCAGCCGGTCTCACTGGTATTTGAGGAACCTTAGGACAACGACGAAATTTGTGATCACTGGTAGAATATCAGTTTATTCACATAATCCCCGCCTGATGACACTGATGGAGCTCACGGTTTTTAAGAAGCCGCTCTGACGTACCGTATATAAATTTCATTCGAATATATTTATCGTGACGTATTGATATACTCGATAAATATATTGGTACTGAGTCGACGAACTAAAAGTGACATTGACAAGTTTTGCCACAATGAGCTAAAATGCACACAACCATAACGCAGCGAACTTGTAAAATTCATCAGACGTGAGCGGCAACATTGCGGGTTGCAGTCTCCCGATTTTCCCGTTTTTCCTGTGGCTCCACCTGGGACAGCGTCAGAGAGAGTATGAAGAATGGCTAGAGTGCGAAAAAAAAAAGGATGCTAGCAACGAACAAAGTGCTCCATTTCCACTGTGAGCTGTTTAATATAGGGGATATAGTATGCTTCAGCTAGGAGAGTTAACGCGCTTATAAGCTTCACCACTGGGTAGGTCAGTCACACAGGCAAAGCACGATTTACAGGGAGAATGTGTGATGGCGTTGCGCAAACGACCTCTTCGCCGGCGCTCGGTGTACGCTGTCGTCGTGGCCCTTTCGCTATGTGGTCTCATGGTTCTCCTGCAAATTCTGTATGTAGACGAGGATCAAGCGGACGACGCTGCCCTGGAGCGCTTCTTGGCCGTCACAAGGACACCCGCAGATAACAGGACGTTGAGCCAACTGCTGAAGGACTCTGTTCACGATCGTTGGCAGCCTGTACGCCACACGACCGACAAGTTTTACGTGTTCTCAGCGTTTCTTGACCAACGTCGAACACAGGCAATAGTGCGCGTCATTGGCGCCGCACGGACCAGGCTGACGGACCGTGTTTCGTGTTCCTTCTACGTGCGGGGCACCCTGTCGGCTGCAGTCCGGGCCTCCAATAAACTCATTCGCGAGAACTGGAACCTCAGGTATAGCGCATTTTTCCTCTTGTGTCCTGTACCAGCAGGACCGTGGCCAGATACTGTAGCGGTGGTGCGCATCAACGACAGGAATCTACCGGGCAATATGCTCCAGGTACACAAGCTGCAACCTAGCACTCCCAAGGAAGACATAGCCGTATGTGTGAAACCCATTCATTATGACTATGACAAACTGCTTCAATTGGCCGAGTTCGTAGAATTGAACCGAGTACTGGGCGTGTCGCACTTTATTCTGTACAACCACACGGCAGGACCGCACGTATCATGCTTGCTACAGCGCTACCAGAGCCAGGGCATCGTGACCCTCCTACCGTGGCAACTGCCCATGGTTTCGCAGAGAGAAATCCGTACCGAGGGCCTGTTCGCGGCGCTCAATGACTGCCTTTATCGAGGAATGTCTCGCTTCCGTTGGCTTGCAATGATAGACTTGGATGAATTCATTGTGCCCGCGGGCAACATCTCGCTACCCGTCCTGCTTCGGAGACTCGGTGAGAGCGCAGGGGCATTTTCCTTTCGAAACGGGTTCTTCTATTTGCAGTGGGGGGACGACCCTGTGGCGGATGTCCCTTTACTGACGATGCGCAAGACGAGACGGAAAGCGCAACTACATGCACATCGACAACGGTCAAAGTGTGTAGTCTCCCCCGAGCGAGTGGTAGAGATGGGAAACCATTTTGTATGGGAGTTTCTCACAGCGGACAAGGTAACCGTCAATGTGGCGGCCGAACTGGCATTTCTTCACCATTACAGAGTGTGTGAGTTTGGCGGTGATGACTGCATCAATACTACGTCGGTTGTGGACAGGAGCCTCTACTTCTGGAAAGACAAACTGGCCCCAGCTGTGGAACACTCGGTCAAATCCTGCACTCATCAAGACTCCTTTCATCTATGATTCAAGATCCTATAATCTTGGAAGTCATGTGCGAATGAATGGGTGTACAGCTTGGGACGAAAGTTTACGGAACACTAGGTGTCAGTCGCCCGTTTCTTATTCGACCCCTTCCTTATATAGCTATAGCAGGTGCCTCTCCGCTGACGATACACGCCAGTAACCTTTTGTCCCAAGCTGTACAACTAGGGGAACCATGTGAAGCAACAGAGACGGGCGGACAACCGGTTTATTGTATCCGAGCCAGTTTTGTGCGAGTTGGAGAATTATTGAAAGGAGCAACTGGAACATGAGGTGCTCTCTCATTGACTCGCCCAAATATTTGTCTCAATTCCTCGTGCAGTGAATGTCTGATTTTCTATGAATTTTTCGAGCATTTCGCTTACCCGATGTTTCATCGCCGGTCATTCGTGTGTCGTTCAGAAATAAATAACTCGAAGGCTACATTTTAGAGCAGGCTGCTTAACAAGAATATATAAAAGGTGTTGAGATGGATTCACTTTTATTGAGTAGAAAGGAATCTTCGATTGCCCCTCCCCGGCACGAAGGCAACCAATCCCGTTGTACAAGAGATAATGACGAAAGTCAGCAAACGAAGGTGTCCACGAAGGCACTCGTTGTGGACGTCTCCTTCTACGAGTGGCTAAGTGGTGACGAAGGTGTGGCGCAGCAGTGACGGCGCCTGGTAACGAAGGAAAAATTTAGAGCACTTTGATTTGACAAAGGAGGGCCTCCTCCTCACTTTGAGCACTCTCCAAACGTGTATCCAAAATATTGATTGATTGGTAAAAGAAAAAAAATATTCTTCAATGTCCAACAGGTGCTTTCCTACAGAATTCCTGCGGTGAGTTCATCCAGTCTGCGTATTTTTCGTAATGCATTAAAAAAAAGGAAAGAAAAGGCTGGAGCGGAGGATCTTGGTAGCAAGTCGTCCACTTGTCAACCGAGAAGATCTCAAGATATTTTTCATAGTTGTTTTCCAAAATTTAGGGGATGGTGGGGCAAGATGAGACAGAAATTTGCAGTTGAATATGGAATTTTTATTTTTCGCCTTTAAAAACAATAATAAATAAAACTGGCCATATAGGCACATTCTCAGAGGACTAGAGCTTCTGATCTGTAAATCAGAACGGACATTGCCGGTTCTAAAATAAACACAGAACAAGAAATTCAAAAATGCAGATTGCCTCATCTTGCCCCAACACTCATGGCAAGGCGAGGCATCGCGTGGGGCAAGATGAGACACGCCGTGGTAATGAACTATACAAATTAGTTTTTGCAATCGAAGCACCTGCACAACTCCCTTGAGCCCACCGCCCACATGATGTGCAATAAAACCACACAGAACCCGGTGCTATTTCCCTCCGCCGTCCTTTGCGAACAAGGCACCGCCAGACTGATTTGTCGCTGGTCGCTCGTTTTTGAGTGCGCTTCTGCTTTGCTAGAAATATCTTAGGACACAGGAAAATTTGCTGGAAAATCCTAGGCAATGTGCAAAACAAGGAATCTCGAGGAACAAGCATAAATCTTCCTAATAGTTGACCTATCAGTTTCTAAATTACATTATATTTACATTGCATTATATTTAAATGACATTAAGTTGTCGCGTCTTGCCCCGTGCATATCATCAGATACATTCATTTTTCAGTTAAACACAGGATAACCAAAAGTGCTCATATTTTGCACATACAGGGTGTCCCAGAAAGCGTGTCATTGAATTATAATAAAAAAAACTATGCCGCATAGAATCATGCGGTCAACAGCATTTGTTCTTATTAGGTTTTTGCCACCTCCTCATGGGAATGTCATGATCTCCAAGTTTAATTATATAAATATTTGCGAACTGAACTCGAAAATTTGCCAAGGTAAGGTGACTTTGTTACCCCACCAATATGAAGAGCGTGCCGAATTCACTCAAATTCGTGACAATTCACAGTGATATTCACCAGCTATCCCATCGGAAAAAATAGCTGAATATCATGCTTTTCGGAGCACCGGACCATAGCGCGCGATGACTTTTTGAGCGCAAATGACGTCATAGTGCTCGACAGCGCCACCAATTTGGTAGAGTTGAACTACGCTCGAAGCTAAGGGCGAACAGGGTTGCGCCCGAAAGCCACGGTCTTGAGGGGACGATGGTCCCTGAAAGGGACGCAACTTTCGGTCGTACTTTTCTCTCAATAGGAGGTACCGAACAGGTGCCCATTTGTGGAACCCAGCCCTCCCCTTCCGATTTGTTTCGGTTTCAGTCCGTCTACCGACGTCATGTTGACGTTTCTCAGCTAGAGGTCTATTGACAGGGATATTGAGGAGCTATCCCATTGGAAAAAATAGCCGAACATCATGCTCCTCGAAGCACCACGAGTATAGCGCGCGACGACGTTTTGAGCGCAATCGCTGTCAGTCCGACGAAAGGAGGTTGGTAACCCAGCCCACAGAGTGATAGTGTCCCAGCGGGCAGATGGACGTGGCCTCATGCTAGGACGCGCCCATCCTCTACAATAGTAGAAAAAGTAACAGTTCCTAAATTGGGAGAGGGAAAGCATTATCCCAGCGAAAGTCGGACGTGATAAGCCGTGCCTGTTTTATCTCCCTCTGCGACGTCGGGGAGGACTGGGTTTCCAACCTCCTTTCGTCGGACTGACAAAGATTGCGCTGAAAAATTCATCGTGCGCTATTCTGTGCGACCTCCGTAACGCATGATGTTCGGCTATTTTTTCCGATGAGATAGCTTCTGAATATCCCTGTCAATTGTCATTAATTTGACTAATTTAGACACGCTCTTCACATTGGTGGGGTAAAAAAGTGACCTTTACTAGGCAAATTTCCGACTTAAGCTCGCAAAAATTTACATAATTAAACTTACGTTACACGACATTCACACGAGGAGGTGGCAAAAACCCAGTAAGAACAAATGACATTGACCGCATAACTCTAGGTGGTGTAGTTTTTTATTATAATTCAATGACACGTTTTCTGGGACACCCTGTATATCTAGATGAATGAATAAAGAAATAGGATGTGGACTTACATTGACAGAATAAGCCTGCGACATGCTATGCTGCACAGCCGACAAGAAAATGGACTACAGAAAATCGCGCCTTTTTTCGGGTCTTTACATTCCATACAGAAGTAACATTTTCTCTCTCTCTCTCTTCAACGCATATACCAATTCGGACAATTCCCACTTGAAATAAAGCAGACATGTATAGAGCCACTTATGAGTAAAGTTTCAAGCGCATATGGAGCAACGCGTCTCTGACACAGGCGGCGCGTCGAGCAAAAAATGTCGCATCTTGCCCCGTGTCTCATCTTGCAGCACGTTACCCTACAAACTATATATCGCCTTGTGGAGTTACTGAGTGAGCATTGATAAACAGCGTAGTAGTCGACAACTGGAAAACGGGCAACAATCCGCGAAGACACAACGAGACGGAGGACTGGAGGTATCCGCGCTTTCGCGGAAATTCCGAACGATCGTCAAATTTCGAAAACTCAGAGGTAGAGAGTGGCGACAAAATGACACCAAGGTTAGATTACCAAAGAGTAGATGCAGAGCAACCGCGGAGTAGGAACAACGGATCGCTAACATGGCATAATTGCAAGATGGAGAAGCTCCATACTGAAAATAGCGTGGACTCTTCGCCTGAGCGTGTCGTTTTTCGTGTGTTCACTTCCTATGTGCTCAGGCGCACCAAGCTACCCAAACCAGGTTACCTAAAATGACCGCCGGGTTCCATCGTTCCTGCCTTCCAGGAGGAAGGGCACGGCAGCCGTTCGGAGCGGAAGTTAGCGTTAGAAGCTAAAAACGATCCAGCTGAGGCCGAAAAAGTATACATCAAGTTAGCGTTTGAAATACCACAGTACATTTTCGAGATAATTTTTATCTGAACCGCAACTGAAATTTTCCGAACAAAATTTGCTGCAGCTCAATGTCTTCCCTAAGTACAAAGTACATCTTTTTTAGACGTGCGAGAAGCATGTTGGTTGGGACTAAACATGGTGGAGAATGCACAGGACCAAGGACGACACATACGAGAGCGTTCAACTAGCAACTGATTTATTTGGACTAACAACCCTAGTTCAACGCTTCCGTGTGTGTAGTCCTTGTTATGAGAGCGTTCTCCACCATGTTTAGTCTGAACCTGCATGGTTTACACATTCTCGCACTTCTAAAAAAGATGTTTATAACATTTTTTAGAGCCATGATACCATCGTGGGATCATTGCAAGTTCCCTAAAAAGGGATCTCTCGCCTGAGGCAGGACAAGCGTGATTCCCCCCCCCCTTCCGATCAAGCTAAAAAATGATCTTCGCCCTCGTTTCATTTGTCCGACATATATTCCGGGGCTTGGGTCCAGCGCCCCCTCTTCCCATGGCGCCCGGGGCGGCATCCCCCCCATTCCCGTACGACTTGCCCTCCTCCCCCCCCCCTTCCCGAACGATTCTGGTGCACAGGCACTTGTCTGTCACAGGGTCGGACCGAAGACGGTGCACGTCCCCATATTTTTTTCTCCGCGTTTTCCCAAATATTTCGAGTAGTTGAAGGATTTTTTGGGCTATAGAATTTTATCTTTATTCACCAGTGCAATATACAGGGTATTATGGGACCCCATGAAAGCCGGAACGGCAGAAAAGGTTCGGGGGCAAATTCTGCGGCGTTCGTGGTTACGAAAATGCCTCACAGGAGAGATAACATCGCAGATAATTCCTATTAAAAGTTATGTTGCACAGTAAAATAGAAAAGCCTAAGCTCGCAAACTGGAACCAGTTAGGAGCACATTGAGGGCAATAATTTTATGCACAGGGTGTTCCTCAGAAAGTGGACCGGCTTCCGCAAAAAAGCATAATTGAATACGATAGCGAATATTCCTTAGTTCAATCTCAACTGTTTTTGCCCCTGCACCTCCTTTGCTATTCATCGAGAGAGAGAGAAAAAAATTGATTGTTTCTACTAGACAAACATTTATGTATGATTATTCATATTATAGAGTTTTACCAATGGATTAACGAGAGAAAATGTTGACAAATCTTGAACTTGAATAGAGGTTCGTGCCACTTTTGGGTAGGAACCCACCATAAATCGCCGAAATTTTGCTGTTGATTTTTCCTTGAACGTGTCTCTTGCCCCTGAATCAGTCTTCGTTTCCAAAAATTCATGTCGACAGTCATCAGAAACCCTTTTAACTGCCACCTTGAACAGATTTCATAGAGCTCATCCTTGATTTCAAAATCATTCTGTCGGATTCAATCTGTCGGACTCATTTCCCATTTAATTATACCACGAAACAACCAGTAGCGTAGCCAGAAAAATATTTCGCGAGGGGTTCTACGAGAACTTTAGATCGCGGAGAAGATTTCACCGTCGTTTTTCCTCTCCCAAACTCACTAGCAAAAGGTTTGTCCAATCATCACGCGGGAGATCGTTTGTGGGAGCCAATCCGAACAGCTTCCAATCAAACACCAAACCAACTTGTTTGTTGGAGACAAGTTTCTGCAGTTCATTGTCCTTTTAAGGACGCGGTTGACAGCTTGTCAGAAGAGGCAACATTATTTCATTTCACTTTTCTCCTCCAATAGATATCTATCCGTGAAACGTCATCGTGACGTTGGTAGACAGACTGAAAGCGAAACAAATAGGAAGGGGAGGGCTGGGTTCCACGAATGGGCACTTGTTCGCTGCCGCCGTCCCTCTCAGAGACCACCGTAATCCCCTCAAGACCGTAGCTTTCGGGCGCGACCTTGTCCGCCCCTAGCTTCGAGCATAGTTCCACTCTACCAATTTGGTGGCGCTGTCGAACACCATGACGCCATTTGTTTACAAACGTTTGTGTTCGTTTGCGTCGTGTGATACAGTTTTTCTTTAGTTCCGTGTTAGCGCGGCGAAGCAACTGTGGCTATGAGCGGCATACAGATGTCGACAGGACAGCATGAGGGAGTGGGGGGACAGGGGTTAGTATGCGTCCTGGGCCGACTTCAGGCGAACTGTGCCGACATTCGCCTGGAAAGTCTTCGGAAAACCCAGGGGAAACCCCAGACAGCACAGCTGGTGGTAGAATTTGAACCTACCATCTCTCAGCCTTCAGCACGGCCTTGGCTACCACCAACGAGTGGGACGCCTTTGTCGGTCTGTTGGATGATTCAGTTGGGCACAGTAATTTCGCCAGAAACCACCTCCGGGTGGGGGGAGGTATCAAGCTTCCAAGGGCGCGATGAGGGGTATATGCTGGTGGATACACGTTCGTGGATAGTATATGCATTGGCAGCCGAGCTGTATTGGGCAGTCTCAAAAATTTCAGGTTGGGGGTGTAAGGAAATCCCTGGACAGGAATGGTCGACCGAATAGACGAGGCGCATAATCTCGAGCAGGGAGGATATTTTCAATTCGATTCAATTCTATTTATTTCCATCCAATAGACGGTGGAAGCCGGGACTAAAAGCTACAGCAGATTGAAGGGACTCACGGCTCTCGAACAGCGCAGCGGCAAAAACAAGGCAATTGCAAGAATACAGCAATGGGAAATACAAGCTAACACTGATCTTGAAGAGAATAAGAGAACACTGTTCACATCACACTTAAACACAAAAAGAGAAACAAGATATAGATAGCACACTTGTGGCGACCTAACGATACAAGGGAAGGGCGGGAACAACTGCATTGCGATAAATCGCAAAGGGACATGTGTCAACTGTGTATGGTGAACGGTAGGCCATGGAATACATCGTGGCATTAAAATAGGGGAATTATGTTGTCGGACATGAACACCAAAGGATGATGTTGATGGGTCAATATCCTGACGTTTTAGGATATTAAGAAGGCGCGGCACTGTTGACTGCAGCCTTTGAGTACCGTACCATGATGATTAACATTTCGATTTCGCCGTAACATTTCGATCTCATTTCGAATCTCAAACACTCGGCCAGTAATCCTCTTGACAGCCCGCGAACATTTATGCATAGCTGGGCGAACTCACTCATGAGGGCCCTCATGAGCAGAGGTGGGCACCCTCGCGAGGGATTGTGAGGGTGAGGGCTCCCTCACCCTCACCTCACGGAATTTGAGGTGAGGTGAGGTGAGGAGCATCTTTTGGAGCAATGGTTGAGGTGAGGTGAGGTGAGGAAAAATCTTCCTAGAAGACGCTGATGTGAGGTGAGGGACATTTTCCTTGGGAAAGACTGAGGTGAGGTGAGGTGAGGAAATTTTTTCTCCAGAAAGCCTGAGGTGAGGTGGGATGAGATACATTTTCTGAAAAATTTTTGAGGTGAGGTAAGGTGAGGGAAATTTTGTTAAAATTTTCTGAGGTGAGGATTCCTTTTTCATGTGAGGTGAGGACTTTTTTTCGTGTGTCGAGAGAAGAAAAGGGAAAATTTGTCCGAAAATTTTTAGGTGATATGAGGCAAGTTGGCAAAAGGTAGTTGTTAGGGCTGTCTTCTTTACTTTATTTGTTTTTTCAGTGACTGTTGTAAACCAAACGACGCGAGCCGTTGCACTTCACTATCAATAATCGCTGCTTATTGGCTGGTCCTGAGTCCTGACGATGGGTCTAGAGACTCTGGCTGCACATCTCACAAAAAGTAGGGGCACGACATTGGGTGCACTGATGACGTGACACTCATACGATTATGATTCACAAAGCTGCGCTTCGATTCGACCACACTGTTGCGCTCAACCTATCGGATGCCATGCGAAGGCGGTGAACGAGACAATTTGCAATGCACCTGCCATCCCACTAGCTGATGGCGAGCGGCCATGATATAATGCGTAGGACATGATCCGTAAATAATTTTAGCTATCATCGCCATTCATCAGGTACTCACCGCAGTCGTGGCGCTTTCTGGCCTTTGTTGCGCTTGCGCCACAAACACCTACAGTCACAATCTACCGCTGAAGCAGAGAGTCGGGACCCGATACTTGCTTTACGCTGCGTACTTTCGTCATTTAAAAAAGTGAGAAGCGTCGACCTTGAGCAGGGAGGGGCACCCTCCTAACTGCAAGTGAGGTGAGGGCGCCTTGAACCCCCTCACCTCACGAAATTTGAGGTGAGGTGAGGTGAGAGAAAATTTTTTATGCAAGGCTGAGGTGAGGTGAGGTGAGGGAAATTCTCTGAAAAGGTTTTGAGGTGAGGTGAAGTGAGGAAAGATTTTTTCAGGAAAGGCTGAGGTGAGGTGAGGTGAGGAAAATTTTCTGAAAAATTATTTGAGGTGAGGGCAGGCGAGGAAAAATCTGATTTTTTTAGGTGAGGTGAGGTGAGGGAACTTCTCCGAAAAGTAGTTGAGGTGAGGTGAGGTGAGGACAAAGCTCCATCCAGGAAAATTGAGGTGAGGGCAAAGACCGTGAGGAGTTTCGCCCACCTCTGCTCATGAGTGCCCCTCACCCTCACCTCACGCCTTTGAGGTGAGGGTGAGTGAGGGCAAGCCCAAGATCAGGCCATCCGTGAGTGCACTCAGAGGTTCTTACCGTCATGACGTCTCCTCTGAGTGCACTCATGAGGTTCTTACCCTCATGAGATCTCCTGTGAGTGCACTCATTAGGTCTTACCCTCACGAAGTCTCCTGTGACTGCACTCATGAGGTTTTGCCCCTCATGAGACCTCCTGTGAGTGCACTCATGAGGTGGTGTTCCCGTTTTTAGCAATTTCGTCTACGTCGCGCTGGGAACACAGCAAAGCGTCCTGAGCTGACGGATTAGTTGGTGATATGGTTCCAGTGACCCAACTACACGCAGGGTGCACTTTAAAGGGCTGGTGTGCCCGTTTTTAGCAATTTCGTCTACGTCGCGCTGGGAACACAGCCAAGCGTCCTGAGCTGACGGATTAGTTGGTGATATGGTTCCAGCGACCCAACTACACGCAGGGTGCACTTTAAAGGGCTGGTGTGCCCGTTTTTAGCAATTTCGTCTACGTCGCGCTGGGAACACAGCCAAGCGTCCTGAGCTGACGGATTAGTTGGTGATATGGTTCCAGCGACCCAACTACACGCAGGGTGCACTTTAAAGGGCTGGTGTGCCCGTTTTTAGCAATTTCGTCTACGTCGCGCTGGGAACACAGCCAAGCGTCCTGAGCTGACGGATTAGTTGGTGATATGGTTCCAGCGACCCAACTACACGCAGGGTGCACTTTAAAGGGCTGGTGTGCCCGTTTTTAGCAATTTCGTCTACGTCGCGCTGGGAACACAGCCAAGAGCCCTGAGCTAACGGATTAGTTGGTGATATGGTTCCAGCGACCCAACTACATGCAGTGTGCACTTTAAAGGGATAGTGTGCCCGTTTTTAGCAATTTCGTCTACGTCGCGCTGGGAACACAGCCAAGAGCCCTGAGCTGACGGATTAGTTGGTGATATGGTTCCAGCGACCCAACTACATGCAGTGTGCACTTTAAAGGGCTAGGGTGCCCGTTTTTAGCAATTTCGTCTACGTCGCGATGGGAACACAGCCAAGCGTCCTGAGCTGACGGATTAGTTGGTAATATGGTTCCAGCGACCCAACTACATACAGTGTGCACTTTAAAGGGCTGGTGTGCCCGTTTTTAGCAATTTCGTCTACGTCGCGCTGGGAACACAGCCAAGCGTCCTGAGCTGACGGATTAGTTGGTGATATGGTTCCAGCGACCCAACTACACGCAGGGTGCACTTTAAAGGGCTAGGGTGCCCGTTTTTAGCAATTTCGTCTACGTCGCGCTGGGAACACAGCCAAGCGTCCTGAGCTGACGGATTAGTTGGTGATATGGTTCCAGCGACCCAACTACACGCAGGGTGCACTTTAAAGGGCTGGTGTGCCCGTTTTTAGCAATTTCGTCTACGTCGCGCTGGGAACACAGCCAAGAGCCCTGAGCTAACGGATTAGTTGGTGATATGGTTCCAGCGACCCAACTACATGCAGTGTGCACTTTAAAGGGATAGTGTGCCCGTTTTTAGCAATTTCGTCTACGTCGCGCTGGGAACACAGCCAAGAGCCCTGAGCTGACGGATTAGTTGGTGATATGGTTCCAGCGACCCAACTACATGCAGTGTGCACTTTAAAGGGCTAGGGTGCCCGTTTTTAGCAATTTCGTCTACGTCGCGATGGGAACACAGCCAAGCGTCCTGAGCTGACGGATTAGTTGGTGATATGGTTCCAGCGACCCAACTACACGCAGGGTGCACTTTAAAGGGCTAGGGTGCCCGTTTTTAGCAATTTCGTCTACGTCGCGCTGGGAACACAGCCAAGCGTCCTGAGCTGACGGATTAGTTGGTGATATGGTTCCAGCGACCCAACTACATGCAGTGTGCACTTTAAAGGGCTAGGGTGCCCGTTTTTAGCAATTTCGTCTACGTCGCGATGGGAACACAGCCAAGCGTCCTGAGCTGACGAATTAGTTGGTGATATGGTTCCAGCGACCCAACTACACGCAGGGTGCACTTTAAAGGGCTAGGGTGCCCGTTTTTAGCAATTTCGTCTACGTCGCGCTGGGAACACAGCCAAGCGTCCTGAGCTGACGGATTAGTTGGTAATATGGTTCCAGCGACCCAACTACATACAGTGTGCACTTTAAAGGGCTGGTGTGCCCGTTTTTAGCAATTTCGTCTACGTCGCGCTGGGAACACAGCCAAGCGTCCTGAGCTGACGAATTAGTTGGTGATATGGTTCCAGCGACCCAACTACACGCAGGGTGCACTTTAAAGGGCTAGGGTGCCCGTTTTTAGCAATTTCGTCTACGTCGCGCTGGGAACACAGCCAAGAGCCCTGAGCTAACGGATTAGTTGGTGATATGGTTCCAGCGACCCAACTACATGCAGTGTGCACTTTAAAGGGATAGGGTGCTCGTTTTTAGCAATTTCGTCTACGTCGCGCTGGGAACACAGCCAAGAGCCCTGAGCTGACGGATTAGTTGGTGATATGGTTCCAGCGACCCAACTACATACAGTGTGCACTTTAAAGGGCTGGTGTGCGCGTTTTTAGCAATTTCGTCTACGTCGCGCTGGGAACACAGCCAAGCGTCCTGAGCTGACGGATGAGTTGGTGATATGGTTCCAGCGACCCAACTACATGCAGTGTGCACTTTAAAGGGCTAGGGTGCCCGTTTTTAGCAATTTCGTCTACGTCGCGATGGGAACACAGCCAAGCGTCCTGAGCTGACGGATTAGTTGGTAATATGGTTCCAGCGACCCAACTACATACAGTGTGCACTTTAAAGGGCTGGTGTGCCCGTTTTTAGCAATTTCGTCTACGTCGCGCTGGGAACACAGCCAAGCGTCCTGAGCTGACGGATTAGTTGGTGATATGGTTCCAGCGAACCAACTACATACAGTGTGCACTTTAAAGGGCTGGTGTGCCCGTTTTTAGCAATTTCGTCTACGTCGCGCTGGGAACACAGCCAAGCGTCCTGAGCTGACGGATTAGTTGGTGATATGGTTCCAGCGACCCAACTACACGCAGGGTGCACTTTAAAGGGCTAGGGTGCCCGTTTTTAGCAATTTCGTCTACGTCGCGCTGGGAACACAGCCAAGCGTCCTGAGCTGACGGATTAGTTGGTGATATGGTTCCAGCGACCCAACTACATGCAGTGTGCACTTTAAAGGGCTAGGGTGCCCGTTTTTAGCAATTTCGTCTACGTCGCGATGGGAACACAGCCAAGCGTCCTGAGCTGACGGATTAGTTGGTAATATGGTTCCAGCGACCCAACTACATACAGTGTGCACTTTAAAGGGCTGGTGTGCCCGTTTTTAGCAATTTCGTCTACGTCGCGCTGGGAACACAGCCAAGCGTCCTGAGCTGACGGATTAGTTGGTGATATGGTTCCAGCGACCCAACTACACGCAGGGTGCACTTTAAAGGGCTAGGGTGCCCGTTTTTAGCAATTTCGTCTACGTCGCGCTGGGAACACAGCCAAGAGTCCTGAGCTGACGGAGTAGTTGGTGATATGGTTCCAGTGACCCATCTACCGGCAGGGTGCACTTTAAAGGGCTAGGGTGCCCGTTTTTAGCAATTTCGTCTACGTCGCGCTGGGAACACAGCCAAGCGTCCTGAGCTGACGGATTAGTTGGTGATATGGTTCCAGCGACCCAACTACATACAGTGTGCACTTTAAAGGGCTGGTGTGCCCGTTTTTAGCAATTTCGTCTACGTCGCGCTGGGAACACAGCCAAGCGTCCTGAGCTGACGGATTAGTTGGTGATATGGTTCCAGCGACCCAACTACATACAGTGTGCACTTTAAAGGGCTGGTGTGCCCGTTTTTAGCAATTTCGTCTACGTCGCGCTGGGAACGCAGCCAAGCGTCCTGAGCTGACGGATTAGTTGGTGATATGGTTCCAGCGACCCAACTACATGCAGTGTGCACTTTAAAGGGCTAGGGTGCCCGTTTTTAGCAATTTCGTCTACGTCGCGCTGGGAACACAGCCAAGCGTCCTGAGCTGACGGATTAGTTGGTGATATGGTTCCAGCGACCCAACTACACGCAGGGTGCACTTTAAAGGGCTAGGGTGCCCGTTTTTAGCAATTTCGTCTACGTCGCGCTGGGAACACAGCCAAGAGTCCTGAGCTGACGGAGTAGTTGGTGATATGGTTCCAGTGACCCATCTACCGGCAGGGTGCACTTTAAAGGGCTAGGGTGCCCGTTTTTAGCACTTTCGTCTACGTCGCGATGGGACAACAGCCAAGAGTCCTGAGCTGACGGAGTAGTTGGTGATATGGTTCCAGTGACCCATCTACCGGCAGGGTGCACTTTAAAGGGCTAGGGTGCCCGTTTTTAGCAATTTCGTCTACGTCGCGCTGGGAACACAGCCAAGCGTCCTGAGCTGACGGATTAGTTGGTGATATGGTTCCAGCGACCCAACTACACGCAGGGTGCACTTTAAAGGGCTAGGGTGCCCGTTTTTAGCAATTTCGTCTACGTCGCGCTGGGAACACAGCCAAGAGTCCTGAGCTGACGGATTAGTTGGTGATATGGTTCCAGCGACCCAACTACATACAGTGTGCACTTTAAAGGGCTGGTGTGCCCGTTTTTAGCAATTTCGTCTACGTCGCGCTGGGAACACAGCCAAGCGTCCTGAGCTGACGGATTAGTTGGTGATATGGTTCCAGCGACCCAACTACATGCAGTGTGCACTTTAAAGGGCTAGGGTGCCCGTTTTTAGCAATTTCGTCTATGTTTCGTTGGGAACAACAGCCAACCGTCCTGAGCTAACGGATTAGTTGGTGATATGGTTCCAACGATCCAACTACTTGCAGTGTGTACTTTAAAGGACTGGTGTGCCCGTTTTTAGAAATTTTGTCTACGTTTCGCTGGGAACAACAGCAAAGCGTCCTGAGCTGACGGATTACTTGGTGATTTGGTTCCAGTGACCCATCTACGGCAGGGTGCACTTTAAAGGGCTGGTGTTCCCGTTTTTAGCACTTTCGTCTACGTCGCGATGGGAACACAGCCAAGCGTCCTGAGCTGACTGATTACTTGGTGATATGGTTCCAGCGACCCAACTACTGGCAGGGTGCACTTTGAAGGGCTGGTGTGCCCGTTTTTATCAATTTCGTCTACGTCGCGTTGGGAACACAGCAAAGCTTCCTGATATGACTGATTACTTGGTGATGTGGTTCCAGCGACCCCACTACCTGCACGGTGCACTTTAAAGGGCTGGTGTGCCGGTTTTTAACAATTTCGTCTACGTCGTGCTGGGAACACAGCCAAGTGTCCTGGGCAAAGCTCAGGAGGCTTTGCTGTGTTCCCAGCGCGACGTAGACGAAATTGCTAAAAACGGGCACAGAAGCCCTTTAAAGTGCACCCTGCCGGTAGTTGGGTCACTGGAACCATATCACCAACTAATCAGTCAGCTCAGGACGCTTCGCTGTGTTCCCAGCGCGACGTAGACGAAATTGCTAGAAACCAGCACACCAGCCCTTTAAAGTGCACCCTGCCGGTAGTTGGGTCACTGGAACCATATCACCAACTAATCCGTCAGCTCAGGACGCTTGGCTGTGTTCCCAGCTCGACGTAGACGAAATTGCTAAAAACGGGCACACCAGCCCTTTAAAGTGCACACTGCGTGTAGTTGGGTCACTGGAACCATATCACCAGGTAATTAGTCAGCTCAGGACGCTTCGCTGTGTTCCCAGCGCGAGGTAGGCGAAATTGCTAGAAACCGGCACACCAGCCCTTTAAAGTGCACCCTGCCGGTAGTTGGGTCACTGGAACCATATCACCAACTAATCAGTCAGCTCACGACGCTTCGCTGTGTTCCCAGCGCGACGTAGACGAAATTGCTAGAAACCGGCACACCAGCCCTTTAAAGTCCACCCTGCCGGCAGTTGGGTCACTGGAACCATATCACCAGGTAATCAGTCAGCTCAGGACGCTTCGCTGTGTTCCCACCGCGACGTAGGCGAAATTGCTAGAAACCGGCACACCAGCCCTTTAAAGTGCACCCTGCCGGTAGTTGGGTCACTGGAACCATATCACCAAGTAATCAGTCAGCTCAGGACGCTTCGCTGTGTTCCCAGCGCGACGTAGGCGAAATTGCTAGAAACCGGCACACCAGCCCTTTAAAGTGCACCCTGCCGGCAGTTGGGTCACTGGAACCATATTACCAAGTAATCAGTCAGCTCAGGACGCTTCGCTGTGTTCCCAGCGCGACGTAGGCGAAATTGCTAGAAACCGGCACACCAGCCCTTTAAAGTGCACCCTGCCGGTAGTTGGGTCACTGGAACCATATCACCAAGTAATCAGTCAGCTCAGGACGCTTCGCTGTGTTCCCAGCGCGACGTAGGCGAAATTGCTAGAAACCGGCACACCAGCCCTTTAAAGTGCACCCTGCCGGTAGTTGGGTCACTGGAACCATATCACCAAGTAATCAGTCAGCTCAGGACGCTTCGCTGTGTTCCCAGCGCGACGTAGGCGAAATTGCTAGAAACCGGCACACCAGCCCTTTAAAGTGCACCCTGCCGGTAGTTGGGTCACTGGAACCATATCACCAAGTAATCAGTCAGCTCAGGACGCTTCGCTGTGTTCCCAGCGCGACGTAGGCGAAATTGCTAGAAACCGGCACACCAGCCCTTTAAAGTGCACACAGCCGGTAGTCGTGTCGCTGGAACCATATCATCAATGCCCTCATAGGACCTCACACCCAGAGGTGGGCACCCTGACGAGGGCGTGCGAGGGTGAGAGTTTCCTTACCCTCACCTCATCCTCACCTCACGATATTTGAGGTGAGGTGAGGTGAGGGCCAATTTTTCTGGTGATGTTTGAGGTGAGGTGAGGTGAGGTGAGGAAAATTTTCAAAAAGTTTTTGAGGTGAGGTGAGGCGAGGAAAATCTTTTTAAATTTTTTTAGGTGAGGTGAGGAACACCATGGGAAAATTTTTTGAGGTGAGTCGAGGAAAAATTTATGAACGCGCACTTCATGAAAACTTTTCCCGCGCGTACACGAGATATCTTTCCTTCTTTCCACAGCTTCTATCTCTCATATGGGCGGGGACTGCCCTCCTCTCTCGCCGCTGATCTGACGCCCGACTTTGCGCGTCATTCGCATACCCACAACTGAATCTCAATTTCCGCGCAACTTTTACGGGTATAACAATCGTTCCGCGAAGCGTTTTCTATGATTGACTAGGCCAAATCCTCCAGCAAGAAGAAGAAGAAGAAGAAAAAAAGAAAAAAGAGTAACGTTACATTGACTAAGCAATTTCATGAGTTCAATTTCGAAAATGTATTTCAATAGCAAATTGATAAAACTATTTGTATTTGGTGACAAACTAAATGTCCAGAAGAAGTTTGTTTACCCCATATTTTTCCCCGTTTCCCCCCCCCCCCCCCGTTTTCTTATAATGGTCAAATGACACGTTTCGTGCCGCACCCCGTATGCACTCACGCTTGAGATATATGCATTTACATTGGCAGTCACTCAAAGCCAACGCGCATCGAATACACAATCTTCACATCGAATACACAAATAGCTTTAAAAAATTGAGGTGAGGTGATGTGAGGAAAATTTCGAAACAAATTTTTGAGGTGAGGTGAGGAAGTCTCAAAAATTCCTTTGAGGTGAGGTGAGGTGAGGAAAATTTTTCTCCCAGAAAATTGAGGTGAGGGCGAGGCTAGTGAGGACAAACGCCCACCTCTGCCCACACCCCTCAGGCCTCACCAGTGGCTTCACTCACACAGTGCAGGCGCCCCTCCGACAGAGTGCACTCACAGGAGGTCTCATGAGGGGCACAACCTCATGAGTGCACTCACGGGAGACCTTAGAGGGTAAGACAGTCATGGGTGAGGGCTTGCGTTTGTGAGTGCCGCGGGGTGAGGTCGAGTGAGGGCATGTGCCCGTGAGGGCCGTGAGGGTGAGGGCGAGTTAGGGCATGTGCCCATGAGGGCCGTGAGGGTGAGGGCGAGTGAAGGCATGTGCTCGTGAGGGCGGTGAGGGTGAGGGCGAGTGAGGTTTCACCAATGCCCACCTATGCGTGGTAAACAAGCAAGTGATGCAGCATGCGAGGCTAGTGAGGACAAACGCCCACCTCTGCCCACACCCCTCAGGCCTCACCAGTGGCTTCACTCACACAGTGCAGGCGCCCCTCCGACAGAGTGCACTCACAGGAGGTCTCATGAGGGGCACAACCTCATGAGTGCACTCACGGGAGACCTTAGAGGGTAAGACAGTCATGGGTGAGGGCTTGCGTTTGTGAGTGCCGCGGGGTGAGGGCGAGTGAGGGCATGTGCCCGTGAGGGCCGTGAGGGTGAGGGCGAGTTAGGGCATGTGCCCATGAGGGCCGTGAGGGTGAGGGCGAGTGAAGGCATGTGCTCGTGAGGGCGGTGAGGGTGAGGGCGAGTGAGGTTTCACCAATGCCCACCTATGCGTGGTAAACAAGCAAGTGATGCAGCATGCCTCAAGTGCCTGCAAGTGAAGCAAGCCTCCGTCCATGGTCCATGTAATATGGCATGGTTGCTCGAGAAGTCGTCAGCTCATAGCTCTGCCTCTGATTTAAAAAGAAAAAAAGATAAAGAAAGTGTAATTCTCCGGTCGGTGCATCCAGGGACTGCGCCGCGACGTTTGCCTTACAGTGTCCGGGGAAAACCCAGGAAGCATGGGCGCGCAATCACGGCGGGGGGGGGGGGGGGGGGGGGGGAGCTTTTTCCCCTGCCTTCTTCAAGCCAAGTTGCAGGCGCAAAAATTCTGACAGAATGCCAAACATTCTACACCCCATTGGAAAAAAATCCTGGCGGCGCCTATGCCAGGGTGTATACAGAGAGCATAACGAACCCCTGCGCAACAAAATGTATAGATGAATTCCTGGCTGGTTTATTCTCACACATCATCGCGACTTGAAACATTGTGAGCTTACTAAATGTAAACACGACCACAGCGTTGCATCATGAAAGTAGGAATATGTACAAACGTGTTCCTCTCTCACGTAGAAATCGAAACCAAAACTTAGACTTCTTTCGCATGGGGATCGCAATGCAATCTTTATATATTCGTCACATATATGAGGGGAAAGAGAGCAGAGGCTTCTGAGGAGGGGACACGGGGACACCAACGCAAGTTCTGCACTGGGGCACTTGAACACCCAGACATAATTGAATTAACGAAAAAGACATTCGGGGGGGGGGGGGGGGGTTACATTTCTAGTTTCGATTTCAAGACCGATAATCTCGCTACCAGCCGTCGTTGCCGCCCAGGCTTGTTTAAAAATGGAAGACGAACGATGGCAAAGAAAAGAAGTGCCGGTAAATGTTTCGCTTCTACACCTGGGCTTTTTGTTTTTTTTTTTGCTCCTGAAACCTTTATTCGTTTCGTTGTAGGTAAAGAAACAGAGAAACCTCGTTGCAAGGTTTGCGAACGAACGTTTTCGAGCCCGCTGTCGCTGAGAGAGCATGAGGCACTCCACGATGGTCGGACGTTGTATAGCTGCACTTTGTGTGGACGACCATTTAGGCAAAGTACGGGGCTCTGGCGCCACCTTCGAACTCACAAGGCAGCCAAGGACGCTAGCTCAGCAGTCCGCTTCACATGCCCTACTTGCGCTCGACAATTTGCTCGCCGGGATTACCTGAGGTGATCCGCGCGCGTAGCAGTAAGCAGTAATCTGACATTGCTTTACTGACTTCGTTAGGTCCCATCTGAGCATGCACACTGGCGAAGCCGCGCGGCATTCTTGCGAAGTGTGCGGAAAGTGCTTCCACCAGCGTTCGGACCTGAAGCGACATTCGGCGGTGCACGCAGAGAGCCAGGAAGAAAGGCGTCCTCACGCCTGCTCTCTGTGTCAGAAGACGTTCGTGGACCGCTCAACTCTCAACAGGCACGAAAAGGAACACCATGCGGCGTCGCGGCCTCATATCTGCATCTCCTGTAATGCAGCTTTCAAGAGGGCGACTAAGTTAAAAGAGCATGTTGCCAAAGCGCACGCATCAGCGGGTAAGGCCAATCTAATTGATATAATGAAGCCGTTCTGTACACAGCTACTCATTGTATCGAATAGGACTGTGCAAGTAGTCATTTTAAACAGGCTGTCTGGAGCTGACAACAGAGTACACAGTAAATCGTTTTACACCTTTAGTCGCTCGAAACAGGTGCATTCTTCTAAAAACACCCTGTTCCATTGCTCAAACTCAAAAAGGAAGGGGTGTACAAAAGAGCATTACTAAAGGTGGGTCATTCCACATGAAGCGATCCAATCGGGTGGCTCGCCCCCCGCAGAAATCACTGGTTTTTTTTTTCCTTGTTCCAATAGTTGAGAAATCAACACCCAAGAAATATTTTCTCCGAATTCGGCAGCATTTTTTCGCTATGTGGCGCTAAATGTCGGGATCTGCGTCAAAAGTGAGGTGCGTTTGATTGCTTTTCCAGAGAAAACGGCAAAAGGTTTTTCAGGTTTGTAAATGATGAAATGACCCAAAAGTACGTAGAAAACAGCGCAGAGATGGGACATGAAGAAGAAACAAGTGCATACACAGAGCGTTGACTAGCAACTGAAGCTTTACTTCCCAAAGGGGGCAAAACCAAAAAGGAGAGAAGAACATGAAAGGAGGACAATCAGGAACACTCTTGATTCGTGCCCCGTCTCTGCGCTGTTTTCTACGTAGTTATGTACCAACTTGCCCAAGTCACCGCCTTGACCCAAAAGGATGTGTCTTTCACCCACATCTGAGAAACCTTCGTTTTGATGTGGCTTTCAGGACATAATCTAGAGGCAAAAATGCGTGTTTTCGGTGAATGTTTAACATTTTCTGCTCACTCACTGCCTGCGAATTGAAGCTTGAAATTTGGTAGCCATCGAGTTGGTGACTCGACCAATCAACGGAAAAAAAATTATTGCTTAGGCGCCAAATGAGACCCGGATATAATTAGGCAAATATGCCAAATTTTAAGAAATTGGCATAATACAACAAAAAATAAACAAACGTGTCCAATGTGATACGAATAATCTGTCAAAGCGAAAGTGAAGGCAAATGTATCATCTAAAACATAACTAAAAATCAAAAGGGTACTTTTTGTTGTTTTTGAACAATTAATTTTTGAATGAAGCACAGTTACGACAAGGGGCGTGTAGGGCGAAGTTGCGTGCCCTTATGTGACTGGGATGAATAAATAGACACAATCACAAGGAAAAACAGTATTTAGGTAAAAAGAGTTCATTAGGGAATCATATTGAAAACAATTGGTAACAAACATTTTCCAAGTGAGTAGGAGTTCTGTAATTTCATCTGTACACAGGCGAAACTAGCAATGCGGCTGACGAACGTTGTACACCTTGGCTTTGGCGGATGATGATGTGACATGAACCCTCACTTTTCCTGTCAATAGGGGTTCAAAGCAGTGGAAATCCCGAGTGCCTGATATGGCTTTTGCCATCTGTTAACGTGTTTTCAATGCGCCCTGTTCCTGGGTCACATCACTACATGACACCTAAATTGGAACTATGCGCTCTAGATTCTCTTGATCCCAGAGGAAAAGGTCGTGTGCGGTGAGTATCTGGCGGTCGAATGGTCTCCTCAGACTTGCCTTTGCTGCAAGTCGCTTGACAGTGCCTCCAATCCCGTTACACACTCCTTTGCCGTGAGAGGTACCGAAGAAGTGCCATGTAGCTGCAACACCGAAATCCTCTTCATGATAGAACAAATTTATCAAGTTCTTCTTGTTTTTGTACTGGGCAGCGGTGCCATCGGAAAAAACAATGCAACTTTTTGATATGGGGATGATCTGCGAGGAACCGTTCTAAACATAACTTTTGATACAAGTGAACAGATGCATTGTCATGGGCGAGGGACTCTGATATCACCACGAAGGAGAGATTTTGCAATACTTGATCTCGATCCCTGAAATATACCACAATCGGGTGCACTGTTGCCTGCGACGTATTCCGGTAAAACGACTGGGGGAATTCTGGGCAATGAAAGCGCACACAGCAGGTTCTGTAGGAACTCCTCTACTTGGACAACAAATGTTTGAAGCGACGCACGAACTCCAGGCACCCACTGCTGGTATGTGATATTGTCACAAAACTCTTTGTGTCCAGTACGCTCTGGACTCCCGGTAACCCCGGGCAGTCAGTACAGCTGCCCAGCATGCACTGTTCGCATTCAATGCTGCGTACCATTGTACCAAGGAGTTCCTTATAACCGTTTTCTATCCCAGCCACGTGGAGCACCATCTTCACATTCCGATGGTAACTGCAAACACAAACAGCATGCGTTCCTGGGTCCCCTGTGAGGACGCACCAGGGTGGTCTTAAGGAACCAAATGTCGAAAAACCAGCTTTCAATGTAGGATTGTTGGCCTTCCACGTGATGAAAGCTTCCTTCAGGCTGGCGAGCATGAGACATTTCTGGTGTCCTTTCAACACGTCTTTCTTCCCCGGCATACAGTATGATATCAGATCGTCCTTGTAGAATTGAAGCACAGATTGCTTCGTGTCGTTGTCCAGAGCTGGTTTTCCCCTGGAGGAGCTTGGTTCACTGAGGATTCCAGCATATTTCTTCATTTCCCTAGCTTTCCACACCATACGTTGAGACGCTCCAAAATAACTGGCTGTCTGCTGTCTCGACCATGACGGCGGTGCCAGTGTCAATATCATGACTTTCCGCAATTAATTACCTTCTTCAGCAAATTTGTGTCTCAGTTCATCGAGCACAGTTGTGTAACCTTCGAGCAGTACGGGACACGGTTCTTGTGACGTAGTCGGCTCGTCTATCCCAACCCCCAACGATGTTTCTAGTGCCCTCCTCGCTTTTCATTCCATTTTGCGCAGTTTGGCTTGTGCGTAGCCTTCTTGTTGATCCAGGGCTCTTTTTCGCGTCACTGGTGTTTCTCCAAGAAGTACCAGGGACTCGTTGAGCGTCTGCAGATCTTGATCGATGTCGCTCGATGTCTGTACTGTACTGGACTGGCCACAGGTTCCGTCTCACTTGAAGTGTCCTCGTCATGATATTTCGCACACTCTATGTAACACTTTGGACACAACTGGTCAGCTGGAGCGACAGTGCATTTTTCGACAGTGTGGAAGATATTATTTTCATCCCACGCACATTCTTCTTGTGTTTGCTGAACGGGCCGACACAACATCTTGAAGCAAGATTTTGGCTGTATTTTCGTGTGTATAGCAAATGATGGTCCTTGCAAATGCCAGTGATTGAAGTGGTGCGCTTTGCTCGAGCAGAAATCAGTGACTGTTCCTCTTGACTCAACTCGCTGAACTTCGTGACGGAAGGGGTACGAACGTATTTGTTGCAATCCTTTGGGCCAAAAGAGCAGAGCGTACTGTCTCTCACATTGGTCGATGTAGATGGTGCATCCATGGTCGGAGACGAGAGCTCCAGAAGGTGAGTAAACAAACGCCAACCGTAAGCTTCGGGTAAGATGACGGGTCAGGGTGGCTAGTGAGGATGATTGCCCATATCAGTCGCAGCAAACTTTCGGAGGTTGCGGCATTCCTCACAAGCCACTAAAGCCGGAAGCGTCGTGACAGTGAAGGCCACGCAGGCATGTGTTGAGAAGCGGGTTTGGGTAGGTAGAGCGACAGGTATTGACGGACCACGCATGAAATACTTCTGCAAACAATTCTCTCTCGCTTGTCTAGCTCAAAACAGACGACCGCTTGGGAGCATCTTTATTTTTCGACGGGTGCTCCTCTTTCGAGGATATACATATGATACCTGATATTGGATCACATAAACAGCTTGGTGTTCTTCTGAATCATGCGGCGGACTGGCGACGTGCTTTTTTCTTGGGGCTAAAGTGCTCGAGTCCACACGTTCACACTTCGAATACGAATAATGCAACGAAATAATGTTGCGCCAATGAAAAATGTCAGTCTTTACATGTACCGTATCGGAATTGATGTTGATCGGCGGCAGAGAGCGAACTTGGCCATTAACAACAACACCAAGGGAAGGTGCCTTCCCTGTGAGTGGGCGAAAATTACATAAAAGGAAGATTAGGAAAATTTGCTTACAGGTTGCTTTAAAGTGAACGGTTTGCTTTCATTACAGTACTGTAGTAAACAGAATTTATCGTGTTTCTTTTTTTTTTTTTTTTCTGGTAGAGTTGCGTGTTTATTCATTCCAGTGACATAAGGGCATGCAACTTTCGACTACATCCCCTTGTCATAACTGTGCTTCATTCAAAAATTATTTGCTGAAAAACAACAAAAAGTACCCTTTAGATTTGTAGTTATGTTTTAGATGACACATTTATCTTCACTTTCGCTTTGACAGATTGTTTGTATCGCGTTGGCCGCATTTGTTTATTTTTTGTTGTATTATGCCGATTTCTTAAAATTCGGCACATTTGCCTAATTATATCTGGGTCTCATTTGGCGCATAAGCAATAATTTTTGTTCCGTTGATTGGTCGAGTCACCAACTCCATGGCTACCAAATTTCAAGCTTCAATTCGTAGGCAGTGAGTCATCAGAAAATGTGAAACATTGACCGAAAATGCGCATTATTGCCTCTAGATTACGTCCTAAAAGCCACATCAAACCGAAGGTTTCTCGGATGTGGGTGAAAGACACATCCTTTCGGATCACTTCATCGTTTACGAACCTGAAAAACCTTTTGCCATTTTCTCTGGAGAAGCAATCAAACGCACCTCGCTTTTGATGCAATTCCCGACATTTAGCGCCACGTAGCGAAAAAATGCTGCCGAATTCGGCGAAAATATTTCTTGGGAATTGATTTCTCAACTATTGGAACAAGGAATAAAAAAATCAACAATTTCCGCGGGGGTCGAGCCACCCGATTGGATCGCTTCACATTTTATCATTCAGGGCGTAAAGTGAGGTGTTGAAATAGATACGTCCTATACACCTGTTCTTACACCCCATTTGAACTGGAAATATGGTGCTGGAAAGTGTGTTTTAATTGGTGATATGTGAATAAAAGAAAAAGTATACTGGCTTCACAGCTTCACTCAGCAAGTAGTCACATTATGGACTATATCCTGAGCTAAAAACACAGTATATACATGTAACAGGGAGGGATGTCAGGAATTCAGCTGTTATCTCATTGCAGACGTAAGTGTTAATTGGGAAGACGCATTTCCGTCACCGTTACAAATGTTTTCCGCCCCACTGCACTTCACGAAGGTGTCTCAACAAACTGTATTTCAGTATATGATCCATCCAGTACGGTACATCAATATTGGCTATCAAGGGTGCTCCGGTCTCTTACTCAGCACTTACGCTGGTTGTACAGTGTTGCCAAGCTAATGATGGGTGCCTGTGATGCATTGTGCTCCGGTTTGGGTTGTACGCTGGAATCACGGCTGGAACTCTGCCATGTTGTGGGTGGTGCTTGCCATAGAAGGAAAAACATGGGACTGCATGGCTCGGCATGCTGCCACGGGAGCTAGCATTAGACTGTTTCAGAGGGAGTTTTTGCCAAAAGACACCCCATCCTACAAGGTGTTTTCAATAGAATACTCCCTCTACAAGGGTGTTTTTCTTTTTAAATACCCATTATAAGGGTATTTTATGAGGAATGTACCTAAATAAAGGGTGTCTCGGGAAAACACCCACATCTCATGGTATCAAAAAAGGAGTGCGCCATGGGACAAGCATGTGCTTAAAAAGGTGTAAATTGATTTACTGTGACAACAGAGATGATAACAAAAGTGACACAGATAGACAAGGAACGTCGAACTTTCAACTTTTTGTGATTGCCAGAGTGAATTTGAGCGAAGATTTTTAGAGTTCAGGAAACTTGAAATGGAGCTTTTTGGCTCTCCGTTTTCTACAGCTGTGGATAAGGTTCTTGACGACTTACAAATGGAACTGATTGACTCTCAGTGCGACGCACCGATAAGAACAATTTTGCTGAAGTTGATGCGGCTTAGTTTTATTCTTAGATTGGACAAAACACTCCGAAGATACGTACGTTGTCGCAGAGAAACCTATCCATGTGTGGTACAACATACGTCTAATTATAATTTGTGGCTTTGCATCGCGAGACAACTGTGTCAACATACGTCTGCGAGCAGGATGTTTTCTGTCATGAACCTGAATAGGTCAAAGTTATGCACACAACTAACAAATGAACACCTCAACACAGTCCTTAAGATCGCAACTACGCAATCACTTTCACCCGATGTTGACGCAATAGTTAAAAACAAGAGGCGTTAAATTTTCTCAGTACATCGCAAATAAAAAAGGATTGCTGGCCCTGTGATTGAGCATTGCTAAGGCACAGTTTCACCAACACCGGTTAACGTTTGAACAAATCCGAGACATACATAACCGAGATCAATAGTCCCTTAGCTTGAATTTGATGCTAAACTGTGCTTCACTAAAGAGTGTTAATGTCGCTGAAACACTCGTCACGTCAGCAACTAACATTTATAAAAAAATAATTGAGTTTTAACTTTTAAAACTTTTAAACTAAGTTTTAGCAACCCTTGATCTCGGTTCAAAGTTAACCAGCATTGGTGAAACTGGGTCTAAGTAACACAAATATATAAGCTTTATGTCATTTTATGTGCTGTATTTTGTCATCTTTATCAGAATCAGGCTACCCCAAACCTGTGGCATGCGGTCCGCATAGCTCCTCCATGGCTCAATGCGGCCCGCTGACACGATTGTGTTCGGCAGATGCCATTTTTGCGTGTGGGTTATGAGGCAGGGTGGACATCCTGTGGGAAAGCGCACGTAGCTACTGGATGACTAATTACCTAAAATTCATTAATTAACTTTTTAATTAGATGTTTCAGGAAAATGCGTGACAGCAGGATTGAAGGCAATCATTTCAATCTACCCTCCTTTAAAAGATCCTGAAATGAGCACATACAGGGTGGGTGCAGATAAAGTAGCCCCATATTTTCGCACATAACGCGTTTCCTGCATACCGTACGAACTTCCGGCGGCACATGCGGCGGCAAATCGAGAATAAAATTCGTGGTAACCAAACTTTGCGCAATAAAATTGTTAGCAACGCGAACTTCGCTCCGTGTATTTCCAATGGGACATGGCAGTCCAGCACAGTTGCATCGCCCCACCGCTGGGGTTGCCACTCGCGCAGAAACAAAACGAGATCTGGTACGCCTAGCGGTAGCTAGACGCAACTGTGCCGTGACAGCCATATTGACTTCTGCATAGGAAAATCGGGATGTACTGAGAGTAACGTTTGCATGGATAACATTTTTGTTACGCGGAGTATGGTTACCACGATTTCTTTTGTTCGTTTTCAACGGATAAATGCATCATCCCACGCCACCGGAAGTTCATGTGGTAAGCAGAGAACACCATACGTGCATAAATGTGGGACTACTTTATCTGCATCCACCCTGTACTTTGAGATATAAATCACCAAACTTTTATATGCATATGAGCCAGTACGCACTTCTCGAGCACAAAAATGACATGACTTTTGGCTTGCCTTGGCCAAAAAGTGGTCTATCTGGCCAACAGACCAGCATTTACTCCAACCAGCTTCGTCGCTACAAAACAGATGGCCAACCGATATGAACGCCTATCGCTCTTTCTGTGCTCGAGAAGTGCGTGATTTCCGTTTCGACTAACTTGCATAGCAAAATTTAGCAATTTATATAGATATATCTGAAAGTATGCATTCGTTTCAGGATAGTTAAAAAAGAGTGTGGATATAGATAGGGATGGATATAGATTCATTAATTAACGAGTCAATTAATGAATTTCAGGTAAGTAGTCATTTAGTAGTTTCATATGCTTTCTGACAGGATGTCTGCCTAGCCGCATAACCCACCTGTGGAAACTGCATCTAGGTGGCTCTCATAGTTATATTTTAAAAATCCTATACGTCGAAAGAGGAAAACAAAACAAAAAAATATTGTCAAGGAGCCTGCAGTGAGGGAATCAGAAACATAATGTTAAGTGGGAGCAACTAATGGTTATTAGAAACAAGACTTTCGTGCACGAGTCTGCACTTCTAACCTGAAGAAGTGCTGCCTCTTGCACAAAAGTCTCATTTCTAATAAATGTAGTTGCTCCTAACCAATTAACATTACGTTTATAAGAATTCTGTAGAGGACAAAAAAATTCAAGATCTTGTATAATCAAACCAAATTTCAACCGAAGTTCTGTTTTTTTTAAACAGCTGTGGTACCTGACTTTGAGGCTTTTGCTTTAATGTAGTGCTTTAAGTCCTCTTGACAAGTTTTAGGACCACTATTTTTTTCTCTTGTTTAGCTGTTTCTCACAAACATTTACTCAGTATTCAGAATCCAATTAACGTAGCAAACACAATTATATACAAGTTAATAGAGAGTTTTAGTGCGTCGTACGCTATTGCTTTTGCGTACTTAAGGGATAGTGTTGGTAGTTCTGCACACACGCAAAACATAAAGAGAGCTTTGCGCATACTGCAGAGCCACCGCGCTATCCCTTACGTACGCAAAGGCAAACTCTCTAATGTGTTTTGGAGTTCTGCTTCATGTTAACTGCATGTGCAGCCACCTCCATTCTCACCAAAAAAAGCCTCATATCTGAACTAGTACTCATTGCCGGAACACATATTTAATTAATCGTAATGTATGAAATTTCCAAACTCTTGTGGACACTAGCCAGGATTGCAAAAAGACAGTGCTGCAATCTCTTTGAAAGATACCAAGCAAAAGAGTGTTTCTGCGACACTAGTTCTACTGCAGGAGAGAGAAAATTGTGAAAGTCAGGATGCAGTGTGGTCTGTCTAGAAAGTTCTCCTTCGTTTACAGGACTGGAGATCTCAAATGTGGAACATATTCTCGGCGAAGACTTTGTGGAGCAACCAGACTTTTCAAGCCAGAAGTTCTACGACTGGCTGGCAGCATTTACGTCGATATCCATCCTCCTACCTGTCCCACTAGAGGCTCATGTCTTTGGGAGGGTGAGCCAAGTGGCCAAACAACTGGATGAAGCCCTTGCTGTTCCATTGGGAATGGTTGCCACAAAACATAACTACCAGATCCTTTTAGGGATTTCAGAGGACCTTCACCGGGTCACCAATCGGCACCTGCATGCTATCATGGAAGGCCTGCAGGGCCTCACTACCGAAGGATCTCAGGCAACAGCTTAGGGCAAACGAGCATTGTGTGCTGGGTCTGCCATTATCACTTGAGGGTTCCATGTCAGTGGTTAGTTACCGTGTTGCATGCAGAGGAACGAGTAAGTGAAACATCCTTAGGGTTCTCCGTTTTCGGGTTAAACCCAATTTCTCACGATAGTTCCCCCCCCCGAACAAATTTGCAAGAATTCGTGTAAAACCCAATATCTACCCGAAATCCTTGTGGTCCTTCAACTTGTGGTTCTCGGTAAACCGTCGGAAAAGTGAATCGTAATATCAGCAAAGAGAGCCATTTGTGACAACCTATTTGTCCTCCGTGTATGATCCCCTCCTGCAGGAGTCAAAGACGAGCGGAATTATAAAGATTATTGTTTCTTGTCCCAGTTCCCCAGTGGCTTGTTTCACTGTTTCACTGGACTGGTTTCACTGGGCTTGTTTCACTGTCCCAGCAGTGCCTTGTTTCATATGGCTTTCGTTTCACCCGAAAATTCCGCGGTGACATGTCAAACAGAGATCATAGCACCCAATTTCTCCCTGAATTCTCGTGCGTAAATAGCACCCGATTTTTTCCTCCCGAATTTGAAAAATCTTAAAACCCGAAAACGAAGAATCTTAAACATCCTACGTTAGGAAATACACTTTTGCACACCTGCCGTTCTGAGCTATGGTGAGATGAGAAAGGAAGCTTCGATCTCCGAAAGCTGCTGCTTTTGGGAGCAGGGCATTCGCAGTGACATCAAACAGCATCAGCTTTGGTAATTGCAGATCCGATTTTCTGTATGACCATTTGCAGCCTTTGTGGTTCACATTGATGCAAATAACACTCCTCTCCATCCATCCAGTATAGCTTCGTGCAAACGTCGCAACCCCTTACTGCGATCAGTAACCCTCTATAGACAGGTGGGTTAAAATTTTTGTCTATTGTACCGACGCTAAACGTGGTTGGATACTGTTACATGCGAGAAGTACGAGGCAGAACTTTTTAAATGTGGTTCTTGTTCAGAACAATAGATGACTGGTATTCTCCGTATTAAATTGTAGCAATGGATAATCGTGCCTTAATCATTACAAAGTAGTGATTGAATAACTGCATTTGTAATTTTATCTTCTAATACAGGAGTGCTGTGGTCCTTTCTTATTAATTTAGCCTACAATTGTAATGTACGTGGTTTTCTGCTGTCCTGAAATATTGCAAAATAAAATTGCACTCTCTACATCAGGGCTCTTGTATTAACACGACTTCCTCGTTTTCTGCTATTTTTGCGCTAACGGCTGGCTTCGTTCACTACACTTCCTCTTACAACCAACAAGTTTTGTCTGAAAATGATGGCTGGATTGCTTAGCAGAACAAAAACTGGATGCCACTGACAATGATGTTATAGCAGCAAAAGTGCTCATTCTACAGTTATAAAAAGCCGGTGACAAATTCAACTGAAATATTTTGCACATGTCCAGTTTTCAGCTTTCGTTTAGGTTTGTACTGTCCCTTTCATTTAGCAAACCTAGTGATAGCAGACAAGACAAATGCAGCCTGCAAACAGTCACAAAAAACATGGATTGGATACTGTGAATACCAAACATTGCCATTATTTTACCAAATTATGCAAACTTTAGGTGGAGACGTAGGGCACTGCCGCCTCCTCGAAATTTCCGATTGAATCAGCACTGAACACACCATTTCTCAACCTAATCACAGAGTGGCAAAATGTAACGGATTTGTACTGTTATATATTATGCTGCCATGAAGTATAATCTTGACATGAAAGCACTTAATAGGAAAGCCATTAGTGGTAGAGCACTGCACGGGCCGACTTTTCCGGGCCCGACCCGGCCCGGCCGCATCGAAAAATGGCCCGGGCCGACCCGGGCCTTCATATTTTTATGCAGCCCGGCCCGGCGACCCAGTGACTAGAGCCCGGCCCGGCCCGGCGTCTAAGCAAATAGAGCCCGGCCTGGCCCGGTGACCCGGCGAGTAGATCCCGGCCTAGTATTTCCAGCCGCGAGGTACGCGTTTCTGGCGATTATCAAACAAATTTATAAGTAAATTTATAAGGAGAGAAGACAAACATACAAGTGATGGCGGTTTAACACCGTAACCGCACAAGACCAAATTAAATCCAGAACGCACGGGGCGTTATCGTTACACTGTCAAGATTTTGCGGAGATAGAGCATGCTGTCGACAAACTGCTTCTCCCAGTCCCTATCCCTCTCACCAAGCTTTGCCAAAGTGATTGTGAAATATGTGAGGAGCAATGTAAAGTGGCTTGGAGAATGTTCTAGAGGGTCGAATCATATGCATAATGCAGTACCCTTTGCTTGTCTTTGCAAACTATGCACAGAAATGACGCAAGCGCATGAAGATAAGAACTAATGCATCTCCAATGTGTGGAATTAGCTGCGTGGCCCGGCCGGGCCTGACTCTCGGGAACATATTTGTAGGCCCGGGCCCAGCCCGGCCCGCGGTGCTGGCGTATTTTGTCGGCCCGGGCTCGGCCCGGCCCGGAGCACACAGCCAATAACAAGCCCGGCCCGGCCCGCGGGCCGGGTCGGGGGCCCGGGCCCGTGCAGTGCTCTAGCTGGAACCAGAGATGAAATGATGAAACCTACTTCCAACTTGTTGCATGTCACACTATGTTGGTATTTGTGGTTGTCCTGCAAGGTTAATTGAATTCCACTGCTCATGTAACTGCTCATGTACAGCCTTCATTGTGAGCAAAAGCCAAAGAAAAGGAATTTAGCATGCAGTACCTTGAGCTTCCAATCCGATTAGTGTTTCCTACAACTCACTAAATATGATGCTTGTGTCACTAACACAAAAATCTCAAACGACTAAGAAGCTAATAAATACTTTATTAACCCAGACAAAATAATACAAGAAAGCTCGACATGAACTTCAAGTGCAGACCTGGTGTATGTCCAAAAAAGGATGGCAATTCATTACAACAGATATAAAAGGAAACTCCCAGATCCATGAAAGCTTACACTTAAGTGGCACAGGAAAATGACAGTATCGGAGACTCTTCTCCTAAAAGAAACATGTTCTATTACCAGCCGGAACCTTCCATCCGTGGAGGTCCCCCGGCGTTATATGGACCGCCATTTAGGGGTGGGTAGCCTTGGCGCGAATTGTGCATCCCATTCTGCTGGTAGTCTTGGCGAGGATTATGCGTGCCATTCTGCTGTTGAGGTCCATTGTAGTGGCTGTTGTATGATGGCCCCACAGCATTACTCCCGGTGAGCCGTCCAGCCGCAGGGTTCCTCCAACGACTGCTTCGGCCACCTGCACAATTTCCACAGTACGTGTCTTTACCCTCTGCTTCAGCAATCCCGTTCCTCAGGAGCAACTGCCCATGCAGTGAAAGAGCTGATACTCGTAGTGCAGTCAAGCTGCATCCAGACGAACTATCTATGGCAAAAGTATGTCACAGCAACACACTTCAGTATGTCCATTTCAAACATGTTTTAGACACATGTGCATGGAGTCACTGCCAGATTTTTCGAACTTAAACCAGTCCGAATTCTTAGTCAATGGTAAAAATGGACATTTTTCCTCGAGATTTCATTTCAAAGCAGCTCAGAAAACTGTTCGTGCGCGTCTGCTTCGCCGCACGAGAATGGGAAAATGAACTGGGACGAATTTCCGCTAGCGTAACATTGCTGTTGTACACATTTATGGATGAATACAGCATAGCAGTTGACTGGCAAGAGTCAACAATACCTCTTGTCACAGTCTTTAACTGAGCCTTTTTTAAAACCAAATTTAGGAAGTGAGCCTTAAACTTATGAGCTCCCATACTGTACTATCTTAAAGACTTCCTATCTCATCTGTACTGTATCTCCGAGAGACATATGAGAGATTTTCCTCACCCTACAGTGTAGGTGAAAGCACATAACTGAGCTTACGCATGCAATCGGATAGGCAATACTTGAACGAATCATAGCAAAGCATCCTCGCGTAACAGCTATGCACGAAAGCGGCCCCTCACCTCCACGGCCATAGAAGTTGCGTCCCATTTCCATGAGCTCAAAGAGTTTTGGATTGACCACCTGGTTGGCCTCCTTGAGCACAGAGATTAGCTCACCAGCCTGCTTGCCATTGTTCATGGTGAAGAAGGTGTAGGCTGTGCCAGTCTTATTGGAACGTGCCGTGCGGCCAATGCGGTGCACGTAGTCCTCCGAACAATTGGGGTAGTCGTAGTTGATGACAAACTTAATGTCGTCCACATCTGCATTTGTCAAACAGTGTGGTCACCAAGGTGGTTGCGTAACAGCCGAGAGAGTGTTAACGCTCCCTACAGAATGCCAGCGAGAACCCAGCGACTGCATTACCTGTGGTTTGGACGTGCGAGGAAGTTGTGGGCAAAACAAAAAGCTTGCTTGGTTGCCGGTCGCCACTTACGAGCGCGTAACAGCTGCTGCGGCTGCAGCTGTTACCTCTCATTCTCCCTCTAAAACCACAGGTAAGGACTCCAGGACCAGCTTTGGCCAGCCCTGCTGTGAAGTGGCCCTCCGAGGCACCGACCCATCTTTTTTTGTTTTGTTTTCACTATTTGTACGACGGGTCTTAGGGTGCCTCTGCAACAAACAGAAAGATGTCGGCCACATTTATACCACTCGCTGCTAATGTCCTCAAGCTGTGGCAACTCTTCCAAAGCAGTTTTCGCACCACTCACCCAGTCCTCTGGCTGCCACGTCCGTTGCCACCAGGATCGGAGACTTCCCTGTGCGAAACTCTTAAAGACAAATTGCAGTCGTCAATAAAAGAGACTGAATAGTACAACAGGGGGAAAAAATAGCCGGAGCTCTTTGGCTGCACGCGTAGCATATGTTTTGTAAGTGCTCAAACGTCGCCACTCCAGTACTGGACAGCTGTTTCGGCCTTCTTGGGCCTCATCAGCAGTACTGCCGACGTTTGAGCACTAACAAACATGAATGGTACAACAGGTAGCAGCACAGATATACAGAACAGAACAGTACTGTGACACTCTTATTACGGAAGTTGTCGTGTGTCTGGCCGTTAACCCTGTGCAATCTATCATCCATGTTGCAATAAATACCATAATTAAGAATTTTTTTTTACAGCTCCAATGCACTTAAGACAATTTTGAAAAGGCACAGGAGACAGCTACCCTGGAGAAAAATACAAGTAAAGGCATTGGCAGAGCATCATCTAGAGGTTGTACGACTCTACAAAAATGTAACAACTACTTACATTAGTATCACGAGCAAAAAATTTATGCTTAAGTTCAAGTGCTTTCACTATACGGCCATTTGTAACAACTGCAAGTTTTTGACAGGAACTCATAAAATCTATACATAATCTGATGCTGCAATTGCATTTACGGACAATCCATATTCTGCATCAAAGGAACAGGGGCGTGTTGTGAAACTGCAGTTGACCGTACTAAATAATACAGGACGATTTACCGTCAAGTACAAATGACTATAGATTTTGCACAGAGCAAAAAGACCATGTTCCTACATTTGTATCTTTGCTTCACTGAGAACCATCTTTTTTGATTAATATTAATAATAACTAATAATTCGGGGCTTTATGTCCGGAGACAACTGTGATCATGAATGACACCACAGTGGTCGAGTCTGGGGATTAATTTTGCCAACCTGAGGTTTCTTTAATGTGCGCTCGTCACACCACATTTAACATCCCTCGCAGAAGACGGCGTGTCTCAGCAACTTGTACCCTTGCACCGAGTTGCCACCGTCCTTGGCCGGGTTTTAACCCGCAATCTTGGGATGAGCAGGCGGATCGGCAGCAGAATCTACCGACTGAGCCACTGAGGCCGGCACCTTTTTTGACTCTTCTAATAGCTCTTACGTGTGCAGCTGCTATTTGAACAAGTTACAGAACACTGCATCTTCTGCGCTTAGTGTGTTCCGTAGAAGCACAAAAGTCTTGAACAGGTTTGGAAGATATGCACTGCTGCTTCTCCCTGCTTGACAACACCCTTTTCTACTTACTACACCAGAATGCTCGACAAATATGATGATCTAAGAAATGTCAGCCTCGTAAGCTACAACACATTGGTGCACGGCACAACGGCACGCTGCAAGGGGGCCACAGCTTTTACCTCCAAGAACCCAGTCACGTTCGGGCTGCGACTTGTCCCCGTGAATACACATGGCCGGCCAGCCATCGCGTCTCATGCGACGGGTAAGGTCGTCCACCTTGCGTTTGGTCTCGGCAAAGATTATGGTCTGGGTGAGAACAAAGTGAGTCAGATTTAGAGCAAAGTCACAACCGGGCTTGATTCACCTTGTTGTCTTTTTCATTCATGATTTCATGCAGGAGCTTGATCAGCCTGAAAGAAGAGGCCAAAGGCCTTACTCTCATTTTCAATCAAAGCAAAAGCTCTCACTTTGCATCTTTCTCGCTTTCTTGGCAGACGTCAATGATCTGCAGGATGTGGTGGTTGGCACACAGCTGGAGTGCCCCAATGTTGACCTGGATGTAGTCCTTGAGGAAGTCTTCAGCCAGGGCACGCACCTCCTTGGGCCAAGTGGCGCTCCACATCAGCGTCTGGCGGTCCGGGCGAATCTGGTCTACGATCTTACGGATCTGGGGCTCAAAGCCCATGTCGAGCATACGGTCCGCTTCGTCCAGTACCAGGTATGTGCAACGACGCAGGTTAGTCTTTCCCGCTTCCAGAAAGTCGATGAGACGTCCGGGTGTTGCGATGCAGATCTCGACCCCTCGCTCCAGATCTCGGATCTGTGGACCCTTGGGAGCCCCTCCGAAGACGCAGGTGTTGCGGATGCGCGAAGCACGGCCGAACTCTGCAGCCACTTGCTGAATCTGCTGGGCAAGTTCGCGTGTGGGGGCCACAACCAGGGCAATGGGGCCGTCCCCACGCTCCAGGTACGGCTGATGCGAAATGTGAAGGATCGCAGGAAGGACGTACTGCAAACGCAAAGTGGTTTATCGTCACCCTCGACATTCTAAAAAAAGGGGGCATTCGAGCTTACGGCGAGAGTTTTTCCCGAGCCCGTTTGAGCGATGCCCACCATGTCACGACCACTTAGGGCGACTGGCCAACCCTGGGCCTGGATCGGTGTCGGTGACACGTAGTTTGCATGCGCAATTGCAGACATGCAGTAGTCTGAGAGGCAACACAAATTTTATCACCGGGGCAGCTGCTGATGACATTCTTACCTGGCAAATTGGCTTCTTCAAAAGACAGGATTGGATTTGGGACATTTCGACCACGCACAGTTATCTCTTGTTGGCGCCTATACGCTTCCACCTCCATCTAGAAGGAATAATGAGAATGCACTCGTGAGTTTTTCCCACAATTTCAGAATTTCTGATCCAATTGCCAGACAGACCATTCTCCGGCCTAAATATACCCAAGATCATGCTGGTTCTGCGCTCGAGAAGTTTGTAGTTCAGGTTTCAGCTCATTTGCACATCAAAATTTGGCGATCTATGTTAAGTACATGCTCGTTTCAGGATATAAAAAAAAAAAAGTGGATTCAGATGATTGCCTCCAATTCTGCTGTGTCACATTTTCCCAAAAACATCTAATTAAGTTAATTAATTAATTTTAGATAACTACTAATCATCCAGAGCTACATGCACTTTTGTGCAGGACGTCCGCCTGGCCGCATAATCCACCTGCAACAATGGCATCAGTGCTGCTTCCACAGCCTTTATTAAAAAATTGATGAAGGATAAAAAAAAAAAAAACTGTATATAAAAAAAGGCTGCGTCTTGGGCATCCAGGCGAACGCAATTAAATGCGGCAGCTTCACAGGGTTTCATGTTCTGATCCTGATCTCCACGCACCCCACCCATCTCTCATTGCAACTGTTCCGGACGGAATCGTGGTTGGTTATACCGAACAAGCAAGGAACAACTGATGAAGTTTGTGTTAGTCCTATGGAAATCTCTGACAGGCTTATCTCTCTATCTTTGAGTTGTGACAAACTGCATAGTAGCACCTCTCCACTTTTCATGTGTACCTCTCTCACTGTTCGGCTCACGCCCTAGAAGCTGAGCCACATTCGCGGGACATCTATGGGAAAGCGAAAGTGGCCATTATTGGTGAGCTTCCTGAAAGTAGGCATGCAGTTGCCCTTATCAATGGCTGTGTAGATGCTTGGAAGGTGCTTCAAGAGAGATGGACTGTCCCTGAACAAGGCTTGTGAGCTCAGCGATGACATGAAGGGAATTAATTGTGGTGCGTGTGATAATGGTGAATGCCTCTCGGAGAAATGCTGCAGTTGCCAAACTGTTGCGAATCTTTTGAGGACTTTATGACTGCAGATGCTGATGTGCGAGTGGTAGCGGATTTAAGTGATGAAGCCATCATTGACGATGCAGTGCCCGCATTAATAGTTGACGAGCTTTCGATGAACCAGTAGGCTAGCCTCTACTTGGTATCACAACAGCAGAGGCACTGAGCTAGTGTTTCGTTTCGTGATTTCATAACGCAAAAGTGCTAGACGCAACCCACGTGAACACCCTAGAGTACGGTGTAATTGTCGCTGCCGCCTACAAACAAATATATTTAAATTAAAAATAAAATTGAAATATTTTAATATATAAAAATATATAAATACATTTAGACAATACATATAAATACAATACAATATATTAAATACAATTAAATAAAAACGACATTTGATCAGTTTCACATAGCCTTGTTACCTGTCCATACTTTTGACCTAGCTACCATTTCCTGCCATCTTGACATACAACGAATGTTGGAAATGACAAACACATTGCATGTAAGGGTCGAGTTCGTTGAACTAGGGTGTTCAGCATTTGCCAAAAAATTGCCCATTGCCGGAAAACATCTCCCCAAACGTTTTTCTCTGAAAATCTGCCTACTCCGAGTCTATCGGTATTGCTCGAAAGTGGCAGCAATCTTTTTCTCTCCCGAGAGGGCAAAAGAAGGAAAATTCCAATGTCACTTCCTGTTCTCAAAATGTGCCTGCTGTGGTCATCTTTGGGTGAAGGACCTGTTCAATTGTTTGTGTTTTCAGTGAAGGATGACCTTACACCATTAGGAATGCTGGCTGGTTAGTCCTTTGTTGGACATTGAGCGCAATCAGTGACCTTTTTGTGTTCCATTCTGGATGTGTCCTTTCCTTCCACTTATTCCCAGTTTTACTGCTTGTGCCTTAAGCATCCTGGCCATGCCAGTTTCCAGTGCAAACGTTGAGCTCACATTCTCAAGACTCTGTCGCTAACAGGAAGGAGCGTGTCGCAGTGACTGACGAAAGCATGATGACGCACACGTGTGTATTACAGCAAGTTCTAGGTGTTTATCCCTATGGAAATCTTTGCAGTGTCAACAAATAATATGATATTTTATTTGTTTGCGTCCTACTGCTGTCTTATTATGGCGGATTCAAGCTTTTTTCAGTAACACAGTATAAATAATTCGGGCATTTATCTTTTAGTTCAAAATATCACTCCCGAATAAATCCGCTTTTTTTTTAAATCAAATAGATGCCGATAGACACCTCCAGGATTTCCAGGAAAATAAAATGCCGAAAATGAGAAACCCTAGTTTTAATCGAAGTTAACTTGTACGTGGCCATTGACTTTGGTGGGCCTTATAAGGCTATTGCTTTAGATCAACAAACCCCCAATTCTAAACAACCAAAACAAGATTCATATGTTCCGTAACATCTGATTTTTTGATTGAATTTTCTCTACAATGCATTTATTCGATGTGCTGCGTGAAACAAGGATGCATACATGAGAGCGACTGGCAGTGGCTGGATGTTCCCTGTAGAAGTCCTTCTGGAAGGGCTGAAGGCGGCTCATATCCCACTTGGGCTTGCGGAGCCTTTCCCCTGGTTGCCGTCCCTTGGGATCGCCCCAGTGACCACGCTGATCATTGCTATTAAGGGAAGCAAAAAAAACAACTTTATTTTATGATTGTTGAATTTTATTTGTCGGGGAGTTTCATCGCCAGTGGCAATACGCACTATCCCATTGCAGGTGGTGATGTGGAAAATGAAATAATGAGTCGCCTCACAGTGAGGATCAAAGTCCTAAGGTGTCCAAGAAAGGGATGTCAATGACAATGGTGGTAAGGGGAAAGGTTTCATTAATGTCAACGTGCCTATTCCACTGCTTCACACGTGGCGCCCTGAATCACAAAATAGCACGAGAACCACAATTTACAGCAAACTCCACGGTAAAGAAGCCTGAGCATGGGCAAAAACACGGACAACACAAACATGCTCCGGCTTTTTCGCTATGGGGTTCCTCAGTCAGCTTGCCTATCTTTGTGATATTATCTGTCACAATTTACAGGTTTCCCCGCATAAAATCCTCCATGCTTCCTTGCACACTGCAAAAGTGCTTTGCAGTTTCACCTTTTCCTACAAACATCAGCCATAATCATCTTGTCCATAATGGTCCTGCGTAACAGTTCCTCAAGGTAGTATGTTAGTATCACGTGGTAAAAAAAATATATGTTTGAGGTGCCTTCCATGCTCCTTTAGCTTTCCAAAGGTTGTAGTAGGGTCTCTTGCCCAGGTATGATGTGGTGCTATATAAATGTTGCGTGGGATTTTACACATCCCTGCCTCCAATGAGATACCTTCCTCTTACACGGAGGTAACGCATCCCTGCATCTTGTTTCAGGTAAACAATGTCCTGGTCTACGAAAAGTGTAATGTAATACAGATTGATGGTTTGGACAGATGGTTCGGAATGCTGGAGACCCCTCGTGTGCTGCTGTCTGTTCTTTGTCCTTTTTCCTCTGGAATAAATGATTGCCAACGGTCCAAGATGGATGTTTTAAGTAAGATACTGAAGACATCATGCGGCGTATGCAGTAGACGTTCTGCATGCTAAGTCTAGAGAAAGGCCGTATTGATCTAAGCCTATGGGCTCCAAAGAATTACTGAAATCAGTACAGTGGTCTCCAAACGTCAGTTAATCATGGCACCCGAAGCCCTCGGGCTCCCCACACATCAAAGTAAGAAGGTGCTTGATGTTTCGAAGAGCAGCTCAGAAATAGAAGAAAAAAAAAAAACAATGAAAAGTGCAGCAGACACCAAATGAGTAGGAGTTCCCCTTGTTGATGTTAAGCCTAACGTAACATTCCACACAAGCAACTAACCACAGTGTATATGAAGTGTTCATGAACAAAGCAAGTCACATAATAATTAAGAGTGGACTAGTGGAGCCGTAGAGGGCCTCAGAGTCGTAAAGTAGACACTGCACTGATTATATAGCAGGTGGATAGGTTCAGTGGGTACGGAGGTGCACATCGCAATGGCAGAGATTGCTGACATGGCTGTGGGCACAGTGAGTGAGAAATAAGAGCAGAATGCAATGCAATAAAAATAGGCCTCAAAGCATATCCCTCCAGCAATTGTACCCTCGACCTCAAACAAGTGAAATATCTAATAAAAGAGTTCATTAACAATGTAGTATGTAGCAAGAAAGAGAGAGAGAGAAAAAAAAAGAGAAAAATCCACCGATGCGCAGCTGTTCGAAGCAAGCGCAACAAACGCGAACAAAACACAACACCGAGGCTTCAATATGTTCCACTTCCTGAAACCAATCGATTCACTGTAAGCGGTGAAAAACAAAGCGACGTGTCGTTTAGGCGTAAACAACAACAACGCTCCATCGACATTACACCAATGGGGATTCATCACGTTGGCTCTCTATTTTGTGGCGAAGTATTGCAAACTTACCCTCTGTCTCTGTACGACATTTTGACAGTAGCAACCGATGTATAAAACTGGAGCAAATGCAAACAAACGCCCCAGCAGAAACAGCAACAACACGACAAAACGTAGCGTACTTGACCACTTGACGTTGACGTGGTTGACGTAGGTAACAAGGGGGCGTTGTCGGCGTTGTTGTGCACGATCACAAAGTGTCTGGGAACGATGCTTTTCGATCTGAGCGCCAACGCCGTCAACGATGTCGGCGAACCAGGGCGAACATTGCGTTACGTGACCAAAAGCACAGGAAGCGACACTGATTAGCATTTTGTGTATAACCTGCTCAGGGACGCTCATGAAACCCTGAGGGTCTACCAATCATCACAATCATCATCATCTGCGAACGATCCAAACAGATCCAACATATGCTCTATTGGCATGCTTTTTTATTGTCTTGATCACACACTTTACGCGAGGAACTGGTGAATGATTACTCGTTCAGGAACGACGTGTATCGCTTTGATGACTGCCTCGGCGCTGATTGCGTCCACTGAGTCAATGTGAGCACTGCAAGAACGTCGACATGAGTGACAGTAGGAGCGTAAGTCGCGTCGATAGAACAAGATTTCGACAGCATGATGGTTGATTCAATACAGGTTATGCTGTGCATGTAACGCAATTTTGGAAGCCGTAGTGAGGTCGGTGACGGTGTCATTACGTGGCATGTGTACATCTACTGGTGACAAATACAAAGATGTGTAAAATTATCTTAGGCACTGATGGAAGGGACGGAAGACGCCGCTACTATCGATTTCGGCCACCTCGACGCGGAAATTCCCAAGAAGCCCACAAAGTGAGTACTGCCTTCCTTTTTCCTGACTAAGAATTTATAATTCGTGGCTCTACTCTGCAAGACAACTATGATCGTGAGCGACGCCACGGTTCTCGACCTGTATCGAGTCGGCTTCACCTCACTGTCGCAGTCTCGCTGCAGTACGTATATACCTCTATGCAGGCACCCAGTAGCTGTGGCATGTCATCTGGGCTTCCGAGGGTCAGCCATCATCGTCTACTTGCTGTGCCGCTTCTTCACGGATAGTTTTGTATCGAGCTTTGTGAGTGTACTGCTGCTACTGTCAGCTGACTTCTGGGCAGTGAAGAATGTTACGGGACGACTGCTTGTTGGGCTGCGCTGGTGGAACTACGTGGATGATGCTGGACAGAGTCACTGGGTCTTTGAGAGCCGCAAGGTAGAGATCCCACAGCCCACAGTTAGACCTAACCTTTAAGCTGACAAGTTTCTGTCCACACTGTCCAACAGATTTTATATTTACTCCCTTTTCACTAGTACAGCTTCAAGTAGAGCCCTGCGCGGATGAGATTTTTGGCATCCGCGCACACGTTATCAGCATCCGCATCCGATCCGCTGAGCAAAATGCAACATCCGCATCCGAGCCGCAAAATCTGCACGTTTCGAAGGACGCGTAAAGACAGCCGGAAGCATGTTGGTATAATTTCGGATGCCTCCAAGCTGTCACGGAAGGACTCACGACTACAAGCAAAGTTAAACCCCTCAACAAACGTGATATGGAGAGACTTCTGGAACGCGTGGAACGCTACCTCCCTGGTGCTCGTGTGGTTTGAGACGCCAGAATGCCTCCTCTCCCGTCTTGGCCTTGCATGGTCAAAGGTGAACCCGAGCATGCATGCGCTCGCTGTTGGCATGCAATAGAAATAAATTACTGGCGGAAAAATTAGAGCAAGCGGTATATCCACATCCAATCCGCTGCCTTCGCATCCGCATCCGATCCACACACCACAGAAAGTGCTAAATTTTCATCCGAATCTGCAAGTATCTTGCGGATATCCGCTTCCATCCGCGGATGGTGCAGGGCTCTAGCTCCAAGTACAACATGCTTTTACTCCTTTCTTGTTTGTGATTGCATGTTTTGGGAAACAAAATGTGGAACACAAGGTGATGCAAAGGAAACATCACGTGAAACATGGTTGCACCCATTATACAGGGTCTAGGGCTGTGGTAGTAAGCGAATAATTAATTTGAATAAATATATAAAGAACGACTTAGAAACGGATCATCGTGGGCTTCAGTGGGCTGCTACTTTGGCACCCCCTGTTATACAAGATGAATAAAGTCACATATGGCTTACCTAGATGCCTTGGAGTTTTCCCGAAAAGAGTTCGGCATTGGCGATGTGTGCAGTTTTATTAACTGTATATTGTAACTGTATAAACGTGATGTGCTGGCCCCTCAATCAGAGGCCCCACAAACAGAAAAGAAGAAAGCCCACGCAACCTTCGGAGCTAATAATTGTCTTCGCTGTCATTTTATTAAGGTCTGGCACCCCCTCTAACAAAGGCACACGGGGCGGTATGCAGCCCTGCATTTTGTGAGATCTGTATGTAGATGTCTCTACCTACTTTTCTGAAAATTTTCCTCTTTTGGCAGCACTTGACCATAGAAGTTGTTGAATGTCCAGTTATCTCTTGTTCGTTGAGGCTTGCAATGCTGATCAATGCGCAGCTGCACCGTTTTGCAACATTTATGTTTTCGTACTCCTCGTTTCAACAGGATGGAGACAGTTCAGAGGCTGGCATCTTCTGGGTGGCACTGGTAGCTTCCCCAGCGCTTTGGCTACTCTTTCTATTTATCTCCATTTTCACATGGAGTTTCCAGTGGGCGGTGAGTATGCGTAGTTGTGTCCACTAGTGAGCTCAAGTGTCGACGGAGGTCAGATAGTGAGCATCTTGCCGACAAGCAAACTCCTACATTTGCTACCAAATTACGAGTACATACAACCTGTGCCTCCACACGGCAGGTCTGAAAGCTTGTGCCAAAGTTAGTTTGCTTACTTATCGCAATGACTTTCATTACATGGCCCAGACGTAGAACAGAGTAGGGTTGACTGCTCATGGCGGCAATGTCGTTAAGTGGTGCTAAGTGTAAAAAAAAATGTGATACAGTCGACCCCCGTTTATCCGGACAGTGCCGTTCCCGGCGAAATCGTCCGGATAGCGGAGCATCCGGATAAATGAAACGACGGAATAGAAACGTCCTACAGAGCAAGGTTTAATTAAAACACAGAAATCTCGTCAATGACAGCTGTCACATAGTAGTGTAGGCACTCGATTCCTGCAAACTTTTGCTAATTACATATAGTTGAGCCACGCTCTTGCGCTGATCGAATAATGTCAGTGCGGACGCAAAGTGTAAATGTCGGAGCCTTGTTTCTCACTGGCGTCATCGGCACCGTCTTGCTGCACATCATCGGAGGCAACAGCAGCAATCACACCGTCATCAGCCACAGCTGCATACGCGTCATCATCCTTATCAACGTCAACGTAGTGAGACACCGCAGCATCATCTACGGCAGTCGCAGTGAGCCTCTGCATCAGGGATCGCAGCTCAGCTAGGGGAATGTCTTCATCAGCCAACGGGCCGTAAGCAGCAGGCCCTCGGGTTGGAGTTTTCCCCTCTAGAACCGGACAGTTGCTCGAGATATTTCTAAATGACTCGACTGGTCGACGTGACCCAACGCACACAAATAGAAAAGTGGGTCATCGTGCACGGTTGTCTCCCCTACGGAAGAATGTAGGTCCCTGACGTGTGACGAGAATAACCCCAACACAGCGAAAAGGGTGACGAAGCGGGGTCAGCGTCTCCTCTTTCTCACGGTAGTCCGGATAACTGAAGCTGGATTAGAAGAATTTTCAACTTTCGTTCCCTGGAATTCTTGTCCGAGTCCGGAAGCTGAAGTCCGGATAAACGAGAGCAAAATACATGGAGGAAAATCCGTTCCCGTGCCTTTTGTCCGGATACCGCGGGATCCGGATAAATGAAGTCCGGATAAACGGGGGTCGACTGTAATATCTCCAAGTCTATTAAAATACGTAGTTGTTTATAGAATGCATTTGGAAGAATTCAGTTCCAGCAGTAACTTGAACATATGTGAATTTTGATGTGTGCGTATGATAGAAAAAGCATGATGACGATGGACAGTGTCGTCTGCTATGATAATCTGCTGGCACAGAACGCGGGGGCTGATGGCTAGCATCGAAATCACTCCAGATTCTATTCTACATCCGCATTCAATAGCTATAATGTTTACTCGAAGACACAATAGTAATGAATTACGCATGGGTGACGTAAGGTGGCGTAGGAGGAGTGGTTAATGTGAAAACCACTTGGAGTGTGTGGGATAGGTGTCAAGAGTATTTAGTAGTACAACAGTGCCTATGTTGTATTTTTTCCAGTTTTCCATAGCTTATATAGCTACAGCTCTAACTTTTCCTGCCAACTGCGTGTAAGGCCAAATCTTGAGAGCAACGAGGGGTTACAATCAGAAGGGATAGCACTGTCATCGTCGACGGTCGTGAAAACAACCCTTTGTGGTGCACAGGATGAGCTGGAGATGGGCCCTCCAAAAACGCTCTGCATATTCTCAATCTGTCTCCATAAGTTGGAATTATCTGACTAGGTTGCAGGGAGAATAATAGACAGTGAATAAGGGAGCTCTGTAGTATACCGTGTGTTTCACCTAAAGTGATAAAAAAATCTAACTGGTGACGTACTCGTCAGAGGATTGTGGGACTTCAGGCAATTCCGTTCTGGAAACTTTTGCCGCCATTTAGGAAGGCTTTGGACAATCTTTAATTGAAGGAAATTTATTTTTTCAATTGAACTTTGAAAATTGCCAGGCAAACCTCACTTTTTTTTTACAGAAATACGAAGTCCTCTACGAATAACCACAGATCCAACAAGAACTATGCACAGTATCGCAATGGATATAGTCGAAAAAAATTTGTAAAAATTCGGCTTTAGCCCCACCTGCCTAATTGTTGAGAAAGAGCGCAGTGAAGGTGCATGGAGAGGAGAAAGTGTTCCCGTCCCTTGTTTTAGCTTTCTTTCTCCCACTTTTACCTTTATGCTGGTGACGACCGTCTTATCACAAAGAAGGCAAAACAAATGAAGGCGGAGACACCACTTCCTGCTCTACAAACACATTTCGCTCGCACTTCTTTGCGAAAGTCAAGCAGGCGGGGCTAAAGCGTAATTTTTACAAATTTATTTCGACTATTTCTGTTGCGATACTGTGCATAGTTTTTGTTGGGCCTCTGGTTATCCGTGGAGGACTTCATATTTCTGTAAAAAAAGTGAGGTTCACTGGCAATTTTCAAAGTTCAATTGAAAAAAATAAATTTCCTTCAATTAAAAATTGTCCAAAGCCTTCCTAAATGGCGGCAAAAGTTTCCAGAAGGTAACTGCCTCAAGTCCCACAACCCTCCGGCGAGTACGTCGCCAGTTAGAATTTATCACTTTAGGTGAAACGCCCTGTATATTGTTGCATAATCACGGGCCACAATGGAAAGTGGTTGGTGTGGGGGATGACCTCTTGTTCAGCTGATTTTACCTGGCATTTTAACAAGTCGAGGAAACTTCCTTGATATCAGAATTGCAGTGTACGACTAGCTTAGTTTTGTGTACCTCCTAATAATAGAGCAGGAACAACCTACAAAATGTTTTGTATCGCCGGTGGGCATTACTTGTTGCGTCGTGATATAATTTCTCGTCGTGCATGACCTCACAGTGCTACGTGTGGCATTCACGAGTGGTGATATTACGCTCCGGAGGTCCTTGAAGAGATGTAGGGAGATATTTGTGTGTACTTCAAAACCTCCACAAGGGAATACTATCTATTGTTTCTTTTTAAAAAGGGTGTGCATTGCAGGGGACGTAAGATACTGTTGGGAAGTGGCTTACTCTCCGTTGCCTTTGCAGTGCAGTGAAACCTTTTGTTTGTCCAGATGATCTGCACAATTGCCCTCTGCTTGAACGGCGCCAACCTGTATGGCTACATTCGCTGCCGGCTGGGCAACAAAGGCTCCATATCATCTGCAGCATCCAATTTCTTTGGACGGCAGTTTCTCAAAGGGGTGAGTCGAGATGGCTCCTCATTAATCTTCGCATTGGCTGAGTGTTCAGTCAGACAGCGAGAGATAAAGTTAGACAGTGCAAGCTGTTAAAGAGATCTGAGGGTCGGGTGCACCCAGTAGTGGGGTACACCTGAAACTTCAGTGTAAATGAGCGCATTTTAAAGTTCCTCCATTGCAGACAGTGTGTCTGATGTAGCGTGACTGTCCCAGAGTCAGGCTTTTCACATTGTGGACTGACTCTAAGTTATGTGCCACAGGCTCAACAGCAACGTCTTGAGCTCGATGGTGGATGTGGGAGTAGCACGTCAGACTCAAAAAGCTATGGTTTGCTCGTGCGTGTTCGCATTAGTCCCGTCGGCTATGCACACCACTATCATTCCAGCTATCTTTCCTGTCAAAACTAGCCCCTCTTTCACGTGACAGCGGTTGCTTTTGCTTTATGAAATGTGATGGTTGGGACACCTCTCGAGACTGAGTGTAGTTGAGTGTGCTACTTTGCTGTTGTTTGGAGAATTCGATGGCAAGCATTGCCGCCATCACCAGCGATTTGCACATCAAGTGATCCCTCCCGTGTGGCGCCTTCGCCAGCTGCAGTGTGGATGTTTACACGCTGCATAACGCACACACGGCCTTCGGCGTGCATGTTATTGGAATATCCTGACACTGATTCTTTGTTCAGGTGCAGCATTCGAATATCTCAGTCAGACAGGGTGAGGCGACTTACAACACGACGAACAACACGAACACGCACAAAAGAACGGCGAAACGAAACCAACTCCCAATAGCGATTGCACACGCACGTGCAACCCGTACGCACCACCCTCGTTGCATGGCTCTGTAATGTTAGAAGTTTTATTCGTGCGCTGATGCATTCTATATGGATTTATCCTGTAAGATTTTGCAATCTATTGCGTGCGTTTCACTAATGGAGGCTCGTTAACAAGAGCGGATCCGGACAACGTGCATCCTGCAGGACTGGCGAGATACCGTCAAGAAATCTTTTGCGGACATGCTCGATGATTTTGCGTGACGCTGATGTCACGAGCACGGGGAGCTCGAATATTCGAAGATATTCAATTTATTCGAAAACCACAAAGATAAAATCGTCGAATCAAATTGTATCGAATATGAGAACTGAAAATATTTGATTCGTATTTGAAATGTCGAATAGTCCCACAGCCCTGTTTACTTGTTCGAACTTGACGCACACGTGTTCTTTACATTTCTGCATTTGCTTCTTCATGCTTGCAGAAGCGAACGCAGCATGCAGATAGCACGCACTCGAAAACATTCTTGTGCACCTACACATTTAATGAATTTCACACATTGCAGAAATGGAGCATTGCGAGGCATAGCAACACTATGCCAAGGCACAGACTCCGGGCTACAACTTCATGTATTTGGCTAAGATTTAATTGCGTATTTACAATGCGTCCTGTACTCACATGTGTTCTCTTCAATCTTTAGTGTAGGGAATCAAGTTTGTCATCAGGTCCGGCGAGACGGTGGGGTAGCCAGGGTTGGTGCCACTTCAAGGGCCCGCACGGCCCAAGGCCTGTCGTAATTATATAAAGAAATATTTAGGCTATGTTACCGAGATGTGAGGAGGGGGCCCGGGCATGACCCATCCCCGGGGCTCGTAATTCATCTCACCGTCCCTGTTTGTCGTACATATTGGGCATACCGGAAATCAGTATTTCATCACCACACCTGTCTTTTGCACAGGATGCCATACATAGCTGGCTCACGCAGCTCTTGCACGAACCGAACGAACACATCACTTTCATCAAGTTCTGAACCTTCTGACACGTTTTTCCAAAAACAGCCTCCACTGCACTGCTGAACACATCGCGAAGTTCACGAAATTGTCTAGATACTACTCACTCGCTTATTCCTATGGCAACAAAGAGAGCACAGAGATTTACCATATTTGCTCGCAATGAACAAGCGCGAGCCGAAGAAACGAGAATTCTTTCGTCTCTCCCTCACGACGACCACGACGAGACTGTCGTAAAGTCGTGAACAACCCAACTTTGGGTACAGGAGATGATGCGGGCCACGTGACTGTTGTCTCTGTTGTCATGACGACCATGATGAAAGATGACATGGGGGGAACGCGAACAAGCGCCCTAGGCCTGCACCACTGACCAGTTGCTGGTTAGTGGTGACATGCTCCAGAACTGTGGTGTCATTCACAGCTACCAAACTTGGTTTCTACATCAGAAGATCCAGCTCTGCAAGTGAAGCTTTTGTAACTCAATAGATAATTTGTAATGGACTGGACAGGCCAACGCGGGGTACATGGCTGCAATAGGAAATGGGAAAATTCCTCAAGGTTGTTGCTCTCAGTTGATGATATGCAGGTCATACGCTGCATCAGACTCAACACCAGATAAGTGGAGGCACCTGTTGGCTATTTTGCGCAGCGATTCCTGGAAAGTTTTGTCCGAATCCTCATGCTTGAAGCCCAGATAATTCACGTTTCTTGTCCAGATAGTCTGGGATCTGGATAAGTGAAGCACATGTTCACAGGGGTCAACTGCATTATTTTAATGACATCTCAATGCGTCACTTCTTAGATAGTGATGATGAGCTAAGTATTCCTCTTGGTGCAGTTTTGTTTCTCAAACGAGGTTAAAATTTTCAGGTGGGTTGGTGATACACTAGACAATTTTTAGAACCCCAGTGCGGAGGAAGAAAATAAAGGACAAACTCGAGATAACACACCCACTGACTACAAACCAAAGATTTTATTTGTGGAGACGATGCATGCCTATAAACACTGAACCCTCTCACTCCCCTCGTCCTGTTGAACAACCTAGAACATTTAAAATTCTCCTTGCCAGGTTGTCAGCAATTAAGCTATCAGAAACTTCCTTCGCCCACCCAGATCTTCACTCACTCACGCTCAATTAACCACCTGTTCAGGTCTCAGATGCTCGCTCACTGCCCGCTCAATCCTCTGCTCGCTCACTCACGCTCAGTTCATTGGCCGAATTGAGCATGAGTGAGGTTTGACGAGGTCTGGCGGGAAGGTCTACATCGGGGACACCGCCCGGTGCGTTAATACAAGGTTAAAAGAACACCAGGCTAATGTATGGAAGAAATATGTACTTTGGGGGAACACCTTGATGTTCGCTCTGGCTGCGAAAAAATTTTTGGTCATACGCAAGTTACTTTCAAGAGCAAAAACTGAGTTGTTTGTTTTACAGAGAGGCTTTAGAGATAAAACAAGTGGGGTAGAGGTGTATTAGCAATGCATATGCATATTTTCTCGAGAAAGTAGGGAAGTGTTGGATAGCTTAATCGCAGATAACCTAGCGATGAAACTTTTGAAAGTTCCAGATTCTTTGACAGGAGGAGGGGGTGAGAGGGTTGAGTGTTTATAAGCACGCAATCTTTCCACGAATAAAATCTTTCGTTGGCAGTCGGTGCATGTGTTGTCTCGTGTTTGTCCTTTATCGTCTTTAGGATTTTAGTTTGTTTCTTATATTCATTGTCTCCTGCACAAAGGGTCTGCTACAGGCTTAAAAACGTTAGTTGGGACTACACCGGTTTCTGATGAAGATGTGGTTTTCCTTCATGACATTCTATATGCTGAGACGCGCTTGTCAGTGAATCATACCACATTCGGAACATGTAATTTCCCTTTACTCCCTTCTTTCTTATTTCATGAAGGCTTGCTCAGGTGCTCAGAATTTGAAATGCAAGAAGACGTAAAGTGCAACTCTCTTTTACATTTTCAGCTCACACAAGCTGCGCGATAAAACCCACGCAGTGTCTTCGCAGTGATATTGACTAAAATAGCTTCTCAATCCTTTTTGTCTTTATTACCCACTGGATAAATTGTACTAAAAAACGATTTCAAAATGCAATGTTCCGCTTGAGTACGGTATTGGTGATATATACATGTTTTGATTCCTGTTACATAGTCGATATACTTGCAGGTGTTTAGTGGAGGAGATGCGGGTCAGCCAAGAGGAACGTGACCCTAGAGGCTCGATTATGCAAGCTTCATCGGTCTAGTCATTGAAGATTCCTGAGAGGAACTACCATTTTTGTCTTGTCTTTCAACTTTATTTTTTGGTGTCTTTATAGAAATAAAGGAAGCAATGAGCCATTCCATTTATAACTTGTCATGCTATCTTTTATGGCAGCCATATTGGTAAAGCATGAACCGCATGGCCCGAAAAGTGTCCGAATTCTTTCCGAACCGAATTCGTGACCGAACTTTTTTCGGAGAACAGAATTCCGGGCCACGTTCGGCCCGATCTGGCCAAGCCAGATTTCTCCTCCGCAATGGGAAGTGACGCCAACCGAAAAAGTAGAAGCATCCAATGGCTATTCAGCCGGAAGGAGAACCATAGCAACGACGACGTAGCAATTGGGTCGACTGCTGCCGTGTGTGCGACTTCTACCCCTATGAATACAGGGATTATCTCATTGAGCTGGATGGTTGAAAAGCGATGTTCCCCAAGGTCAGAAGTCTTCGGCCGAAATTCGGGGTGCATTTCGGTAGCATGCGGTGATGCACAGAAAAAAGTTCGGTCCCGGTTTCGGTTCGGACAGTTTTTGGCGCCATGCGGACAGAAGAAAGTTTCATATTAATCATTTCCAATCCAGATTATAATGATGATTAGAGGGTAGAGTCGAGCAGAGAAAACCACAGAGACCAAGAACTCGAGCGTGATTATTAAAAGTCCATGGCTAGTGAAAAACCTAAATTGCCTGAAGAAAAGATACGAGCCACACTACTTCTTTGTGACACTTTCACAACGTCAGAAGGTCTTCTATCGATTGTGTATATTGCTCACGTACCATTGTCGTGTGTCGGTGTGCAGCGAAAGATAGGCAGGTAATGTGTGCCGTTGCAGAATATGGTACAGAGTCACAGTCACCGGTAGTGAATCGTGACAGAGTTTAGTTGTGCACCAGCAGGACTACATTACTACTTTTTGATGTCGTCTATCAGGGGAAGCACGAGCAACTTGACCTTATTGCAAATGACCGCAAATTATAACAAAAAGGGTGATCTCGGTACTACTATACTAACTTTAGTACTATTCATAAATTAAAAATGTGTGTGTGTGTATGGGGAAGTACCATTGGCACTGACATTTACTCGCGTAAGTACTCGTTGCAATGCAATTAATGCCCCCCCACCTGGATGCCTAAAATTATGATACTTTTTCCTTGCAGATTTTATGAACAGTCTTTAGCTGCATAGTCGTCACGTACCGGATGGTGACAGTGTAGAGCAAGCACTGGATTGCCTTACATAACTAACACCCCCTTTGTGGCCTTTTGGATTTAAAGTCTGTTAGTTATGCGAGTAAATATGGCATTATACATAGGGCCTTGTGTTTTGGGTTAAACCCGGTAAAAACCCGTTCTTACCCCCGATTTGCCTCGTCGTCACATGGGGTAAAACCAGAAAGACCCTGTAAAGTAGGTGGCGATGGTGAAACTGCTTCCTGCAGTCAGCCACGCTCGGGTGGACGACGCCTGTCGCAGGGGGGATCGTGCATCTTGGGCCGACTTCACGGAGAACTGTGCCGACATTTGTAGCGTCTGAGGGAAAGCCAAGGAAAACACTCAGACAGCACAGCTGGTGCCCGGATTCGAACCCTGGTCACCTCAAAAAGCGGCACTAAGCACTGCACATTTGGCATGGCTGTTCTGCACCTTCTGTTGGTCTAAATTGCAAGAAGCATTATTTTGTTATTTTCCACCCGATATCGCACGATCTTAACCCTGTTTTATGGCTCCAGAAATAAAGCCCAATTTTTAAGGCCAAACATTACAAAAACATCAAACGCGAAAGCACAGGGCCCTAATTATGTGTTAACGAAATGCCTCGTCTTCCTGCGCATCACCAGAAACAAGTCCGAGGGCCACAGTGTGACAAGCCAAGTATTTCTGATGAACAGTTATGCAGCAGATTTCATACTTTACGTTGTTAATCCTAATTGAAGTCCTGGCGGCCTACTCTGTTTGATACTTGGAGAGAGATACACATTTTCCTCAAGTCTATCGTTTGTCTATCGTCTCTTGTTTGTGACCCCTTCGCTTCATGCATCTTGTACATACTTTTACCAAAGGGGCAGAACACGTGACATCACCGTCTAATGCCATTAGAGTCCCAAATGGCATTGCCCACGAAGGTCGTGCCACATGTCAGCATTATGGTGATGCCACTCCTTTAATGGTGTCATGCGTGTTTTATCCATTCATTTTTTTTTCTCTGTGAAAATTTCAAACTAATCCAGCTTCTCCTTCATCAAAGAATACTTGTCTAACCTCAAATTTTGAATTAACCTTGTCCTGCACGGTACAAAGTGGTTTTATGCAAGAATACAATTGTTACTCTGCACAGACAATGGGAGAGAGAATGGGCATTTCATCGGCAAATAAGTTGTGGTGATAGCGTTATGGAGAAACTGTCATTCAGACAAATGTCGTTAAATATCTCCGTGTGGTACTGCACGAATGGCATTAAGCACTTTGTCATTTTTCGTTCCCGCGTGGCAGGGGTGTAACATCCTATCACACACTATAGTACTAGTAGTATTGGCCTGCCTTACACTCCCAGCCTTATATCAAATCCCTTACAGGACAAAGCTAGGCGGTTGGTACAATGTTATGGTTCTGTGCTCTGGGCTGCGAGACCACTACCACCTGTGGTGTGTTGCTGTAGACCGCGAAGTATATTGATACACGAGGTTATATTCAGGGCATTTAAGCACATTTATACATAAACTTATCTTTCCTACATCCTAAACAAGTGGTCCACGGCAGCCAAACGTGTTTGTTTGGCGTCATATGAATACACCCTGTTAGTTCCTTCTTTGCGTTACTAGGAAGACCTGGCGAACCTAGAAAATATGCCAAAAATCCTCCATCAAAATCTTTCAATTTCTTGTCACACCACTGCATTAGTGAAATGCCAGGATTTGTGCAACATCTTCATCTCAAGGGGCTGGCGGTATCAAATAGGCTGTGTGTAACAATGCATGTGCTTGCATTTCATGTTTTCTTGGCCTTTTTGGCAGGTATTTCGAGGGAAGATATTTGAGAGGCTGTTGTGGAAAAATTCTTGGTCGCGTTGCGCGTCGATAACTATCAAAGAAACATCTTTTACTTGTCGAGTCTGTGTATATCAAGCTTGTTGGCGGTTCTGGGAATTCAAAAATTCTGATTAGGTACCACCTATTCGATAGGTAACACCTATATAGGTAACACCTATTCGGACCCACAATTCGCATGAACCTTTAAACACGTCACACCTAACCCTTTAAATACCATGCCAATGATGAGGACGGTGCCCAGAAGAAGAACAGTCTCTGTTCGAAATATCGGCGGCTTCTGTCCTGAGGCAACTCCCTTCCTACATCTCTACCGGTTCGCTGGATTTCTACCCATCTACTATTAAAACAGAGTACGTTGAGGTTTGACACTTGAGATTTCACACATGCACAAGGAACAACCACGTCACATTTATTCCCAACACATCATTATGAGGATGGCGTGTACTGTAGATTATGCTGTACAATGATATATGTGTGAAGGTATTAAAATCCTGCGTCAGACAGCAGATCCTTCCTTCAGTCCTTCATCTCGCCGTCTTCCTCCTCCTCTTCAACTCCGCGCACGTAAAGGACGTTGTTACAACGAACAAGAACCTCACCGAGGTTTCCTGTACAGTTCCCATCGATGTACTCTTCGGTGTTTGCCAGTTGGAGATTCATGTAGCCATCCACAGACACGAGGTAGCCTTTGTACTCCATGCCCCACTTGAGTTTCACCATCACAGGCTTTCCTGTCAGACTGTTGAGAAAAGGCTTTGGGTTCAGAGGTAACGAAGACATTCTTGTGATTTGGCTTGCGTTAGCGTGTGTTCAATATTCGACGAAACAGGACAACGATACGAGAACTCACGGAACGCATACGCAACGTACTTGTTGGACTGGATTGGAACAGCTAATAGCAACCGACGGACACAAGCCGCACAATCCTCGCCCGTAGCGCCGTTGTGTTCTTTTCTTTTCCCTTTTGGTCTTGTACGGTAATAACGGACCACTGCAAAGTAATGAAATGAAGAAATGAATACGATAATGGGTGGAAAGAATAAAAAATTGGCATGTGTCATCATTATACCAGCGGCTTTGGGAGACCGTATCTAACGCCTGGATACAGCTGGTCTGGCAACCAGGAAACCACGTGAGAGGGCGCGAAATCCATGGCGCAAAACAGCGGTCGGCGGTACGGAGTCTGAGCTATGAACCAGCGCTGTATGAACATATCTTTCTTTTTCTGAAAGGAAAACAAGACTATAATGGGCCGAGTATCAGAAACACTTGCGTCATTATTTGTGCTATCTGTTGTGAGTGAAGTTATTTACCGAGTGTATGTGCATTTCTGCAAACGAAAACCGCTATCTGAAGTGCTATTCTTTCCCGATAGTCATGTGACATGCTCCTCCGTCGTGTACGGTATGCAATGTGCCGTACAAAACTGTGGATATTCCCACGAAGAGACATCGCTCAAACGACTACTCAATGTGCTAGATTCGAGCCGAAGAAGGCTCGACGTGTGCGTCTACTTGATCACGTGTGACGTTTTGGGCGACGCGATCCTACGTTGCCACAAGAGGGGGAGAATCGTTCGAGTGATCACAGACTCCGAAGGTTCCGACAGTGCCGAATCGCAGGTGGGCAAACTGCGTGCCGAAGGCGTCCGTGTTCGCACCAACAACAGGTCATCGTTCCTAATGCATCACAAATTTGCCGTTGTAGACAGCAGGTTTCTGGTGAGCGGTTCATTCAACTGGACACGCCAAGCCATCACGGGCAACCACGAGAATCTCCTGCTTACTGAGGACCCACACTTGGTCCAGATGTACGAAGGTGAATTTCAACGTCTTTGGGAACTTCTCCAGTGGGAGCCATCAGCCCAGTCCCCTTGATCGTATCGAACTTGATTTCCCCGAGGACGAATACGTGTGCAGCCCGTCATATCTGTATATATACATTTCATTGTCAAAAACTCATACTGGATGGGGTATTTACCAGACGTCCAGAAGAAAGCAGTCATATAGCATCCGGAGGTGAATGTAGCACAGGACACAGGCTGAACGTGCTTTTAGTTGTGGAACTGTAATGCATCTGTTTTAATCGCGTAAATACATCTATGGCTACTTTTATGAGACTTCCTGTAAGGCTTTCCCCTCACATAGATTTCCCACACATTATTTCCACACTTTTTTGTTATGATGACCAACAATGTGAGCTCCAAAAATTCGTGAGTCGACCTTCTAATTGGAGATTTTAGGTACTTTAGATTGGGAGATGCTCCTGTCTCGAGGTATATGTTGAGGAACTGGTGAGGGGCCCATTTCTTAAAAATCTTGAGATGAGCACGTATTCCGATGTATCTATTGTCAGATTTTGCTGCACAAGTCAACCGAAACCCGATGTACCATGTGTGCAAGCAGGGCAACACCCTTCAGGGAGCATGCAAGAATGAATGCATTTGGTGTAGGAAGTGGATCGAGTGGAAATGAAGGAACCGTTCACCTTTAGTACAGTGATTTTTATGTGCAAATGATGAACTGCTGTCACCACATAAAGAAACTGCTATTTCCCCTTGACTGTTAATTCAGGATCTCGCATTATATAAAGAAACTGCTATTTCCCCTTGACTGTTAATTCAGGATCTCGCATTATCTTCACCAGGTCAGGCAATGAAGTGATGCTGGGTAAAGAAGAGCCTCACCTACTCTATGCCCACTTCGCAGTGCTGGTCTCCTATGCATCAGGAAAAAGATAATAGTGTAAATATCAATGGTGCGATCCTGGATTATGCGTAGCATTATATATGGATAAAGTATCAAAGTTCAGTTAGGCAGCGTACACACATGTGGAGAGCGTGAGTGGAAACGCGATCGCAGGGCAGGAAGGGCTGCCTCAGTTTTTCGTTGACCGCACAATGCACGATTTTTGGCGGCATGCCACGCATCCTCGGCCGGTCAGGATGTCAACGGAAGTCGCGTCACGTACTTGTTTTCTTCTGACCTCTCTCACTGAGAGCATTGACAGCGTCTAAAATGTCACTACTTCCTACATTATATAAGATGTATGCTGCATTAAGATGACGTTTTGGACCCGCAATGAAATAAAATTGGGGAGGACAGGTAAACAAAGTAAATTAATAAAGCAATATATAGTGTCAGGAAAGTGAAAGCTAAACATTGTTCACAAGTGAAGAGTGCGCTGTCACCTCAACGAATCAACCCAAAACCTGCGTTTCTTGCGCCCATGATGTTGATTTCGCAAAAACTCAAATGTGAGAACGTTCATAACAGTCAGTTGACTTCGCTTTCATTCGCCATCTTGATAGACGCGGTATCAGAAGCTCTCACACTTGACGAGATCTCCCTGTTGAGAGACAGGTGGTTCCTCACCTCTCTACCGCATGTGGGTATGGGCCAGAGCCATCAAGACCTCTCCAGCAAGACCCATATTTGATCAAAGAGGGGCATGACCGGCACTTTGATGGAGGTTTACAGTATTATTTAATCCATGGCTTGTCAAACTTTTTCACCCCGGGGGAACTGTTCAGCAGCTTTTGAAGAGTCCCAAGGAACGCACTGAGTATTTCCTCTGCTTTCCATAAAAGGACATTGAAGATACCTGCTGCAGTATGCTCTAGTGTACTTACTTATAGTGCAACAGAAACGGAGCTGCACCGGTGACACGTATACAATACGCACACGCGTGAATATCGACGAGGAAAGGAAGAGGCAAAACTGCATGACTCCAACCTTCTTAATTAAAAACGCTAAAACCCCCAGTGCCGGGAAGCTAAAATAAATGACACACCACACAAAGCACTGAACCCTTTTTTAAGCCTTTCCAACTTTTTCCCATGACTTGATACAGACCCCGAAAATGTGCAGAGAAGCACATGCATGAACAAGACTTGATCATATCGCTGTCTGTCGTACTGGGGCGGTCTACTGCTTAATGCCTCTCGTGGTGGTGATATGGATGGATGGATTGTAGTGGCACCCCTGGTTGCTGAATGAGCTCGCTGTTGCAGGCCGCACAGAGGTGGGCAACGTCACAACTAATGCTCTGGGGGAATGCGCGTCCTGGGCCGACTTGTAAGGGAACTGTGCCTCCTCCTCTCACTCATTCGCACGTAGACATATAAAGTCAGGATGTCAACCAATTGCCGCAGATGATCTCGCCCAGGCCCAGTCACTCCACACGTGTGGTGCTGTCGTGTCAGCAGAGCACTTTTTATTGGCTGCTGGAAATCGTCTGCTGGCGAGGCTAGCGAGAACCACCGGTGGAGACGCGGGAAAGGTCGCACAACATACAACTGTAAAGAGAAAGAAAGGAAGAAAAAAGATGGCGCGCGCATTGGGCAGAAGACATGAAGTCGCAGATTTGCAGCCGAGAGAAGGAGTTCTCCTGACACGCGACATTTAAAGCTGTCTTGTGCACCAGGGCCCCGACATGGAACTCACAAAGTCTTATCGCGCGCGCTTCAGATATCACGCGTGAAGACCATTTCCGCGATTTCAAACAAATGTCGCGATTCGCCCTCGCGTATCACGGGCGAAGCGATATGAGCGCGCGACTGCGCGCTGCAGTCGTTCTTTTTACGAGCTCCCGCAGCCTAGCGGCTACGATGATGGCATTCCACGCCGAGACTGGGCAGTGACCCAGGTTCAAATCTGGGAATCGACTGTGCTGTCTGGATGTTTTCCATGGGTTTTCAGATGCCGAGCAGTGCCCTTGAAGTCGGCCCAGGACGCACGAGCTCCTGCGATAGTCGACGTTGCCCGCCTGAACACACCCGACCAGAGGCGGAGAGTTCTCATTTTCCCGTGGGGGGGGAGGGGGGGGCAAGGGCGCACCGCGAAGTAAGTACTCTGGCGGGAGGGAGGGGGGAGGATATGTTTATTAAGAAAAAAAAAAGAAAGGAAAGGTAAGCCAGATGGATGTCGGCTTGTTATTCAAAAAAAAAAAGTCAAAGGGGGAAGACAAAAAAGACAAAGAACAAAGAAAGCAAAAGAAAACAAAAAGAAGGAACCCCAACAACACAGAAACGTCCTGCGATCGTCCCCAGGATGTCAGCCCCGGACGACGGTGACATCCTCAGGAAGTTATCAACTGGTCCTCCCAGTGTTACCTCCGTGTTAAAGTGGGACTCCCGGTCATATCACCTGCACATCCTCAGGGTGTCAACCTGGAACACTCGCAGGACCTTGTGAGGACGACTTCACCTGCGCCCACCTGTACCTCATTTTTCTGCGTATAATTTACACGAAACCAGACGCAGTCCTGATAACTTTCCATACATCTTGATTATCTTCCGCAATACAATCTCGCTGTTTGTTTCTAGTACAATTCATAATGAACAACGAGCGCAGCGGTTTAAAGAGAAAGCAGCGAGAAATATGAAAGACGCAAAAAAAAAATCTTGTCTGGGGCACGAAGCCCGAGAAACCCACTCCGAAAGGTACTAGAAATCTCTTCCGAAGCCAAAACAGACACTGTTTATTGCTTCTAACGCGAGCCTCCGTACATTCGAGAGTCCTGCTCACCTGTGACACAAGACGAAGGGTGAGCTATCCATGTTTCTTTCGATTACGCAAAGAAAGAATACTCAAACTGAGGAATTGATTGAAGTATTAGGTCCGCATCAATGCAAAGTCTATGTTTCTTAGTTCTTTTGGTTTGAGACGTTCAGGTAGGAGCTTTGAAAGTCAAAAGCAGTGCGACAGAATCGCGCGTTTCTCTCCATTCCACGAGTAATGCGCTCCATTTATCATACACAGTCATCCTTTTTAGATGCAGAGAATTTTACTCTGAACTACCCTTTATTTCAGAAAACTGTCAATCAGGTCCCAGGATCGGCCCAAAAAGAAAACAAATGTGTTCAGAAAGTCTGAACAGCTAAACTAAACAAAGTAATATTTCTCGTCCCGCTAGCTACCCCACAGGTACGGGCACAGGACGTACCAGAATGACTCTTCACGGACAGTCCGAGACTGTTATCCTCAGGAAGTGCCGAGGATAACCTCGATGGACGAGGACACGATGACACTGTGGGGACGTCCTGAGGACCGCGTGTGTTCTTTGGGAAAGAAAAGAAAAATGAAGAACACAAAACAAAAGCTGAATAATCACACACTCTGGCGGGATCCTATGATGTATGCAGAACTGGTATAGAAATAAGAGGAAGGAAGAACAGCAAAAAAGAAAAAAACAGGGGGAACGTAAACAGTGAACATGTGCACAACTGAAGGCATTACGCCTTTGAAAACTGAGTGCAAAAGGAACAAAATGCATTGAATCCTCGGTGTTTGACCCGAAATGCGCGCAATATAATGAATATGGTCAATGAAATGGAGCAGCGGGAGTTGAACCCGCTCCCAACGGATATGCGTTCCGAAGATCCTACCGTTACACCTCACTGGCAGCTGCTGGTACCTTTTCGACTGCTACGTTTCATTGATCTGATTGCTTTGAGCGAAATTCAGGCAATGTGTTGTGTCATCCCCTGTGTTTCTTCGCCTCGCCTTCTACTGTGATAATGAGTATGGTGGGCGGATACATATTTTACAAATTGCAAGGTGCATTTTTGGGGTTGGTGCCTCTTCGCTCTTTTGACCCAGGCGCGCCGAGCCCCAAAGGTTGGTGTCAGTCTCTTAGCGGGACTTCCCGAGGGAGGCGCCCCCCCCCCTAGTTCATGTTCCGGGGGGCCAAGCCCCCCCCCCCCCCCCCGCAGTCGGCGTGCCTATGTAGCCGACTACGGCGACCATTACCACCACCACTTGAGCTGCATCAGGAAGGGGGAAGAAGTAGCAGGGGGGACGATTATTCGAGTGAGGAACGGTGGTTATGCATGCTGCGGCCGTGTCGTGAAAACACGCCCTACATTGTTGGCCGATCGCCAAAGCGTCCCACTACTATTGTTTTATAACGTATAGATGCCATTTTCGTAACTGTTGGCTGGCTTTCGTACCGCAATAAAGACAAAGGCGAGGATTTTTCACGCAAAATGCCGTTTGTAAAACCTGTCTAACATGTCTAAAAATTAACAGTTGTCGCGTGTTGCGTTAGTCGACATCACAAGTACAGAATTCGAAACCGAAACCAATTTCTGACTTATATGCGCGCCGTGAGTTAGAGGATCCTTTCTCTTTTTTTCATATGGCGTATATATGGCTCTCAGCTTCAACGACTACAACCAGGGTGTCGAACCGAAACGTTTTTCGTTCCGGTTGCATCATAAAGGATCCGGTAGCGGTTCTGCTCCGGAACAAAAAAATAACGGTTCATACCGGTTTTTAACCGGTTCCGCTTCTGCTGGGAATATTCATCCCCACAAAAAAAAAAATCAATGTTGCAAAATGTAAACCCGTTTATTCCGCATACATGGTATATAATATTAATAGACAGCTGTGAAATTGGTAGCTCCTGGTTCCTGTAGGTTACTGTCCGTTCAAATGGGCTTTCTCCTTTCTTGAAGCGCATGCTACAAACGGACTTGTTTGTCGTGATGTCATATACGTAAAGTTCTTTCTTGCTCGGTTGGAGCGAGCGCGTCCCATCCGAATGTCTGTTGCTACTGTCTAGCAGCAAGCACCACCGCACGAGTACGACGCAAATCGAGGAACACCTTCACTCACAAACGCGCTCGAAGGCTCCGTTTTATTTTCTTCGTGTCCTGTCCACAAAAGAGTTGCCATTTCGCACGGGCTTGCCCTCGCGTATACGTAAATGTATTCAACTTAGCTGATCTCAAACAAGGGACGCGTTGCGCGACATTACCGATAAAGAAGCCATTATGCAGACCCCCTTGGGTCGCTGTTTAGTTGAGGAGAGTTTGGGGGGATCAAATTAAAACGAACACTACTGCACATTGCTAGAGAGTCACATGTGCCTCTAAGTCTGTGTGCGTGCGCGAACAATAAACCATTAAAAAGGGAGCCTAAGGGTCATAGTATACCGACATACATTTCGTAACCCTCGTATAGTATCCATGACATGGCTTCAGAGCACACGACGTCTGTTTCATTCGCCTATCCGTAGTCCAAACCGGCGAAGTTTTTTCTTGGACCGAAAACCGTTAAATATATTTTTCGGTTTCCCACCTGAGCGAAAAAAAAACGTATACGGTTTCGATTCCGTTCCGGTTCGCACCAAAATAGCGGTTTTTTCGGTTCCGGTTTTCGGTTCGCTCCGACACCCTGACTACAACAGAGTCTACGTGACTGTCTCAATCTTAGGTAGTATGTGCACCCCCGAGAACTGATTGAAATCGTCATAAAGAGACATCATTGGTCACTTACCTTGGTACTACGTGAAGATGAGTTCGGTAACCGACTGACGGCAAGCTACGGTGGCGTCCCGTTGGCACGAGCTGTTGGCCCAACGTCATTGGCCAGGTCCTCGCCGACATATAGTTGGCAGTTATCGTTGGCCAGACGTTAGACCATGACTGGCTGGCCGACTTAGTTGGCTGCCAACTGGTCCCCGACTTTCTGCCGACAATCGGCCAATTTCATTTGGGTTGCATATACTCAGAAAGGGGCTAACTCAAAGTTAACACACATCAAATTATACCGCTTTTTTCATTACCGAAAAACTCCACTTTTCACACTAAGAGAAAAAAATAAGCTCCCTTTCCAAATCGGACACTGAAAATATGAAAGATGATTCGATAAAAATGTCTGTGGTTCTTCACGAATGGTGCTGCTGCTCTTTTTGCCAGAAAGGCACAAAAGAAAAACAGAAGCAATTAGATCGAGACGGGTTTCACTGCATGTTCACCCCACTCACAGCAGAAATTCTAACCCCTTGACGCAAACGTCCTGCACAAGTCCCTATATTAAATTTAGCCATAAGGCACGTTTGAGCATTTCACAGAGTAGCGTTGTTGCGAAAAGCTTTGAAGTTGGCTGCGGGCTGCCCATCTTGTCCTTGCAGTTTACTCGAGAGTTTAGATTACGAAACCGAAAACGCTCGTCAGCTGATCGATCACAGCGCCGTTAGCGCCACCAGGGAACTGGACTTTCCCGGCTGCCCGCTGCAGGTCTTGCGGCATCTAGTCTAGCAAAATATGTGATAATAAATAGTATCATAGCATCTTACAACGAGCATAAGATATCCCCAGCATTTTTCTTTGACTGTTTCGCAATGCTCGTGCTTGCTACATGTGATCGCGTATCTGTTCTCTTCTAAGGGGAAGTGATACGTGATATGCTATCTATCTAAATGGGAAGTGCTCTACCTGGTCAACGTGGAACACACCTTTTATTTCGAGCCATCGCTGTCGTCAACATCCGTAAGTTCTACGTAAGCCATGCAAGGGAAACGTTTCGTTATCAACGCGAAAGGAACCGGTACGTTGTTGCACGCCGGCGGACTCGCATCTACTTCGCTCCCGGGAAAACACGCACCGGCTATTTCCTCAGGCGGTCTTCCTCGACACCCTTTGCACTCTACCATACCTATCAGACAGTACGAGCTCATACAGGCGTCAGGTGTGTCGCGAATAGAAACAAAACTGTGCGTGCTGTCCGTTCTTCGCGTATCATTACGCAACTTCACTTCGATGTTTCACTCGTTTATCCGCAGCTGTTAAGCAGACATTTACCCCCCGTTGATCTCGTTTCCCACAGTTTAAACAAGGTGCAGCGTGCGTGCCTGCCTCGGAATGGAAGTTCGCCTTTCCCGCTGGTATTTTGGCGGCCTGGCCGGTGCGATGGCCGCTTGTTGCACCCATCCATTGGACCTACTTAAGGTGAGCCCAGATAGCACACGCGCAACGTGTGATTTTATTAGCATTACCCATCTTCTAGGTTCACATGCAAACACATGGCGTGGCAGCGAGGCTCAGTTTGCTTGGCACGGCAGCAACCGTCGTCCGCATGGAAGGGATTCCTGGTCTGTACAATGGTCTGACAGCATCTGTTCTCAGACAGGTATCTCATATATTCTGACATCACGTGTGCTGTCAAAAATTTCGTGTGCAAACAATCTAAAAAGCTCTCAGTGTTGACACGAGTGCTTCTGATGCCCACAAATACCGTTCTCTTCTCTACACTAAGCTACGTGAGTCTTCCCTTTTTGAATAACCACCGTTTGCACCGGGTGTGTGTAGCCGACGCGGGCTGCGGTCACCAAGATTCCGCTGTTACCTTATTTTGATAGGGCAGGTTCAGTTGCTAACATTCGTAGCAAGTACACTTTGAGACGGAACTAATTTATTATGAGAGATGGGGGAGGACAGAAATCATAAACATGTGTCGGGGAAATGGGCTTTGTCATGTGACCTGCGCTTTGGTAAAGAGCCCATGACAAATGTTCCATTGAATGCTTATCATATATGCATAGCACACACATAATGGCAATTCACAATGAATCAAACTGTTTTATTTGACACCATATACAGACTACACATCACCTGTGCTTGGGCACTTGCACAACTACTGACATCGCCGTTCTCCCTGACAATCAGAACCATCATTGTAACGTGTTGTCGTTGCATACTTCCGAAGTATCATTTGCAACTTGTCCTTTACAGCGATACAGGATGAAAATGGCTCTGGAGTTCCAAACTTGAATAGAATGCAGCAATTATTTAAATTTTAAAGACATTTTCACATGCAAAGCAATGTTCCGATTCAAACTAGCTATTGTGTGCACTGGCTCTCCTGGACCCCCCACTGGTCTTCTTCTACTGGGTACACTCAATGGTATAAAAGTCTTAACTTGTGGGCACATGGACAGAGAGGCTAGAAAAGACTTTTCTACTTTATCATTGGCTTACAATGTTAATTGTATGAAACATACGCAAATATGTTTCTGCCTGGGGATGAGCCCTTACACCCAAGCAACCATTGGAATGCAATAATATTAACCAAAGGCAAAAAAATTCCAGAATGTCTCCTTTTGTTCTCCTCTAGGTTAAGTAGCTCACTAAGATAAAGTGTACTGTATCTTTCCTGAAACATTTGCCTTCTGGTGTATATGCACATTGAAGGACAGAGCACTGGTGCAGGGAGTGCATGGTTGCGTAAGAAATTGTGGATGGGCTTGATTTCAAGAAAAGTAAGAATCGGGTCGTATTTTAGGCTGGAAATTTGTATGGTGTGTGATTTCGAGAGGGCATAGTATAATTGTGCCCTGTCGTTTGTGTCCTGTCGTTTGTGTCAAAAAGGGATTTGTCTTTTCCACAGACTCAGGAACATATGTTACCAGTATCAAGTATGCATTAGCTCGCTTCCATATTCGCTTTATGTTCCAGCTTATCTTGTCCAGTATGCTGTACTTTGACCTTTACAGCACAGTTCCTTGTATTTTTCCCATTTTGCAGGACATTACTTTTTTCATTCATTGAACTTCTAGTGGATTCAGGCTCTTTGAACTGAACTATTGGTTGACCCCCAACTTACACATTATAAAAAAGAAAAAGAAAACAATTATTTATGAAAGAGATAACAAACAATAAGCATTGACAATAAACTGAAGTGAGATTGCGAGAAAATGCGCAACAAAAATGACAGGCATGAGAATTCAAGAAGGCGGTATCCATTACCCATTGTTGCGAGACTCCTACGTTTTGTGCCTATAGTGGCTATGACTCCTTGTGGTGCATTTAAAAAAAGTAATAAGACCCATATTCTGTATTTTTAAGGTTTTTTTGCAGATACATTTTTCTTCATATCAGTGTTCCCAGTTTTCAGCAGCTCATCCCATTTCAACCTCGTCATATGGTATAATAGAAGTATATTGTGAGGAAAACTAAAACACAATGACAGACAGAGTAAATTGATAAAAGGTGTGGTCAGCATGACCTCCAAATGGGAGATGTGCATGCTGTACAGCCCAGAAGTGATGCTGCTGAGGTAATGTGGCACATTGTGTGTGGTGCAGCTGACCTACTCTACAACACGGTTTGGAATCTATGAGGTGGTGCGTCAAGTGGTGGTGAAACCTGGCCAGAATCTCAAGTTCTATGAGAAAGTGGCCCTGGCTGCTTTTGGTGGAGCTGCAGGAGGCTTCGTGGGAACCCCCGCAGATATGGTCAATGTCAGGTATTGCATGAGTTTTGTAACATTTATTTCTTGGACCAAATTAAGAGCTATGTTGTAAATTAAGTTTCGAGTTTGGCATTATAGTAATAGCAATGCAGCAGAACTTTTGATATAATGAACCTGCACATAGTGATGATATGGATGTGGCGAAGAAAATGTATGGTTCCAGTTAAATGGGTATAGATGCCCCAGGTATTTTTCCTCTCTATTGTGAGCACGTGACAAACTGATGTAGTGAAGATAAATATTCGTCACAAGAGCAAATTTTTGACCGTGCAGTTGTGTAAGCATTGATACTTGGTGCTGTTATGTGTTGAGTAGCACAGAAAAAGATAACCAAGACAGAGAATTTGGTTAGTTGGTGCATAGATCTAGTAGATGAAACAGTGCCAGCACATATCACAGTAGAGCGAGAGACAGACAACACAACTGCTGATTTCCAGCTAGTAGTCTACTGACAACATGAAGACCTGCTGAAATACTACCTTGTACCTTCCACACTGCTACGCCATGCATGTGCACACGTTCGAACGCATGTTCTCTACTATTTGTGTTGTTCTGCACAAGTTCCCTACCATAGTCAGCGATTGTGCTGTCTGTGCCTCTCTACTGTGATGCGTACTGGCACTATTTCATCGGCTGGAACAGAAAAAGACGGCATGGCAGCAAGACTCGAATCATGTTTTCCTTGAGAATCTGACATTACTTCACGAAGTTTTTGCCTAAAGCACAAAGCATAAAGTCATGGTAAAGATGTTCCAGCTCATGATTCAGATGTTTGCAGAGCAGTTGTGTCTGAGCATTGCAAAAAAGAGAGTAACTATGGTAGGTGCTATTTGGGGTGGAATTAACAGCAAATACTAAGATGCATACACATAAAGGCTTCGATGCTGCACTCGTACAAATGGTTTCAAGCTAGCACATCTAACATTCCTGTGTGCCACCTTCTTATCAGAGAAAAAGCATTGGAGATGCTTGTGTAAAGTGCATATCTTTCATGAATATCGACTTGTTGTGTCTACAAAGCATTCTGTAGGTTATATGCAATAGAAACTGTTAAGTAATGACATAGTGAAAATACTGGTAGAGTGAAGTTTTCCAGTGATCCGACAAACATCACTATAAAGATATCGACACATCATTAAGTAGGCCTGCCTCAGAACTTGTGATACTCATCAGTATCAGCTAGAATGTAAATTACAGCTACTTTCCACCGTGTTAAAGCTAAAGTTACACAGAGCTGAAGACTGCCTATTTCACTAGCGTGTAATAAAATGTGTCAGTTTTTGTGATTTCTAGAAGAGTCACTAGACTCCCTATTTAGTGACTCTAATTTCTACATAACTGGCTTTGATAGCTGCATTCACAAGAGTACTGTTTACAAACTATGTCCATAGTGCATGCAAGAAAGTGACTACCGTTTTATTGTTTCAGCCTCAGAACTATTGCTTTCCATCGTGTTATTAAAAGGAGGATTCTTCCCAAAATTGGTAAAGAAATAGAGATCATAGTATTATTAATATTATCTAAATAGTAATGGACCTCTACCTGTTTCTAAACAAATGACGTCATAGTGTTCGACAGCGCCACGCATTTGGTGGAGTTGAACTACGTTCAAAGCTAGTGGCGAACAAGGTCGCTTCCGAAAGCCACGGTCTTGAGGGGATTACGATGGTCTCTGAAAGGGACGCGACCTTTGGTCCTAGTTTGCTTTCAATAGGAGGCAGCCAACGAATGCCCATTCGTAGAACCCAGCTCTCCCCTTTCGGTCTGTGTCAGTGTCAGTCTGTCTACCAACGTCATGATGACGTTTCTCGGGTAGAGGTTTATTTAACTGGTGGAATATTATATACATATTTTTATGAGAAAAGTGAGAGCAGCACAGACGACATTTTTGCACGTGAGCGATGTGGTCAGGCAGACATTCTTTGCAAGCTAATGTGTAACTACCAGATGACATAATTACCTAAAACTAACTTAACTTTTTTTTAATTACAGGGTAATTGGAGACAGTCATTGTTTAAAGCCAGCCCATTTTTCCAAAATTTTGAAATGAGCACATACTTTGAGATATTAATCGTCACATTTTGCCATGCATATTAGCTGAAGCCACGTGCATCAGGTGCGTTTAAAGGACTAACCCCTTCGGTGCAGGTGGCTTATCTGTGTTGCTAAGTGGTTTATTTACGAGAAGGTGTGACCCCCTGGGGATACTGTTGGTGCTGTTACGTTGTGTTGTTCCTGTAGTATCACCATTTTGCACAATATTTTCAATGTCCAAGCCATGAACCCTGACATGTTTCTTAGACATGCCGCACAGCATTCCTCGAGCAGACGGTTCACTCGGCTTACGATGTAGTTCGGATTGTACCTGGGTAAAATTCTTTCTAAAATGTAATTAAATTACATTACTCATTACTGCATTTCAAATGTAATGAAATTACATTACTCATTAGTGCAATTGAAATGTAATGAAATTACATTACAATTACTACAAAAAAGTAATGACATTACAAAGTTATTGATGCGAGCTTAATCGTAACAATATTGAGGATGCGGAAATTCATTGTCAGACAACACCATGTTTGAACAACAAGATATATTTTGCTCTGTGCATCACAAGGATTGTCACCCTCTCTTAGTGCAAAAAGCTCTTGTTGTAGCATAGTAGCAACTGACTTTCAAAGTGGCCGTCGGTTAGGCTGCCCCTCTTGTAGCTGAATGTGTCTTTAGCCGTGCTGAAGACTCTCTCGACCGATGTAGACGATGGCAAAAGCCTTCCCCAAAACTCAGGGAAATGTATGCTGACAATATAACAACAGTTGGCCTGTACTCTTCTGTTTGTCCCTTCTACATGTCAGGCTATGTGCCACGTATGACGTGTCGTTCCACAATGTAGAGACGAAGATGACACAGCGTATCACAACAGGAAGATTGTCCAGAGGATGGGGTCCGTAAACAATGATTCTCCAAGGCCACAAAACGTCGACCTGAAGAACGTTTGTTTGTGGGTGCCCTAACTAAGGCAGCCGGCTCGTCGAAGGGAGCTGACCTTCCACATGCCCATTGAGCGTCACCGTTCATAGTGGGCGTTGGCAAAATGCCAACACAGAACACACAATCGATTCTTTTGTAAAAACTAATGAGTAATGTCATTAAAATTACTACCCAAATGTAATTAAATTACATTACATATTACATAATGTCAAAAGTAATGCATTACATGACAAATTACCAAAAAAAAATCATTTAATTCTCTACAGTAATGACATTACTACCCAGGTAGGGTTCGGATGCTACCGGGATCCCCCCCTTATGAAAATATGACCGTGATGCACAGTAGTTAGGGAATGTTATTTTATGAACATTGAAATAGTATCCCCTGTGCATGTGCATTTCTAAGGACTGCAGTGGAGTAAGCAGGATATCTGCTGGTTCTGCAATATGTAATCTCTATCCTAATGCTGCTCTCATACTGACTGTTCGAGTAGTTATAAGGGAACCACATATACAAGAACTTTATTTTGAGATGATGCATGGGGAGTTTCATTTATAAAGGAGCATGCCATGGTGTCAAATGTATTCACTGTTTTAATGGGGGAAACTGTGTTAATAAAGAGCAAAATTGTGAGACTACTGGAAGAACTTGTATCTTTTATGACATACTGTTGTGTCCGCTCAGCCAGGCATCCCATTCCAGAATCCTTTATTGATAGCGATCATCATGGTGCTATCGGCTCTGCGCGACACCACACATACCACTAAAATGAGGGTTCTCTACATGTTCTGGTCTAGCCACCAAACTCTGTCAGCATTCATTCACACTGCGTTTTTTTGGTTAATGCATTACCACCTGTGATAAATATAACCTTGCTTGGTTTTTCATTCTGTAATGCCTCCTTTTTGGATCATGATGTTTCTATAACTCTTCAGCTTAGGCAAACACTGAGGGACAAAAGATATACGCGTAGCGGCTTGAGCTACTTGGTGTTTGTGTTTTGGTCCTCTGTGTTCGCCCTAGCGATGCATCCATCTTCAGTGGATTTTGTCCGCCAGCTTGCCTGCCATGCCACTGTACGACTCAGTCCTTGTGTGATGCTGCTGTTGAACGCTTCTCCTCGCTCAGTTCTACTATTGATGTGAATCTCAAAAGCACCTGCGAGTATGTCTAATTAATAGTCAGTTATGGAATCCGTGGCAAGAGAGAAGCGCGAAGGAGTGGTTATTGTAACTGCGCTTTCTGGAAAAATGGTTGTACTTTAGCATAATAAAACTCTCTAGGCTTGCATTGCGGTATGAAGAACTGCAGGGCGTGGTCACAAAAGCGGCGCGAGAAATATTATGGCACAGTAAAATGCTATCGTACTTTCTCGTTAAAGGTGGTGTCCGCGAGGAATCCGGAACAATAAAGTTAATGTGATATCCACTTGGTGATGCCTTTCAAGAAGAAAACACCAAAAAAGTTTCGCAAAATTCGTTCGTGTTTTACCATAAAACATCGAAAATATCGAATTCGAAACAAACTGCCGGCTTCCGGTTGAAAAGACCCTTCCCTGCCTCGCCTCTTCCGGTGACGTAATTGGCATTGCGGGCGAGATTCCCAATCGCTCATCTGGAGGCGTCGCCAGGTTGGTTGCAATCCGATACCACCGAAATCATGAACGCGGATGTTTCTTCTAGCGACAGTTCGGCAGCAGATTGCGAGTCGGAGGACAGCATTTTGTGAGGACAGTCGGCCTTCATACAGACTCCAGTGGCGTCGGTAGCACACTGTTGCCTGAATTCAGCCGGGAGCGCGCAGCTGGTTGCAAAATCCGATTAAATTCATTTTCTAATGTTTCCAACTGTTTCAAAACGAAATATTCCGGTTACATACAGGGTGTTCCACCAGCCATGATAGAAATACATAGTAAAGAACGTAGGCGCCGCAGAGACATGCGGTCAAGAGGTTTTTCTCGGCCAATAACTTTTGCCACATATTGGTAACATTTTCATTTCATTTCAATTGACTGAAAGTTAATTTCTTGAATTCAACTCTGAACTTTCCCAAGGCACCCAACGTTTTCTTTGCGGAAATGGGTTCCCCGTGATCATTTTACTCAGTATAGCACATAATCCCACTCATAATGAAGTGGCAATTGCCGAAATAAATTCGCCGAAAATCCGTGGAAATGAACCCTTGGCTCCGCCTCTTTTTTGACGGCTCTTAGTTTGAGCGCAAAGCTGCGAAGAAAGGAGCTTACGTTGTGGGAAAGGGTCACAAGCCTTACCCACGGAACAAACACGCGCGGTGAGTGCGGGAATCAGAGCTATCTTATAAAAAAATGAGGTCACCCGACGTGTTGACAGGTAGGGAAGGAGATACATTTTGGAGCGTTCTGCACTGAGGTGTCAGTGAATGCAGTGAACAAATAAACGGCAGCGATGGCAAGCACTGTGTATTTCAACCAAGAAAAAACGAATGATCATTGCTCTAGGGGCTGCAGGTATGGACTGTCACAAAGCAGTCCTCAAATACAGTGAAAAGTTTCCAGGAACTAGGGTGGTGAGCAATTGTACCATAAGGCGTGCATTTTTGAGACTGCCCACAACAAGATGTTTCCATACCGGTACCCAGAGCACCGGTCCATACCGGTCACACCCAATAACTGCCAGTGGGTCGAGACAAACAGACAAGGTCCTGAAAGAAGTAGATGATCCCCACGCAAGTCTGCGCGCCCTGGCAAAGCGAGTACATATATCAAAGTCAAGTGATGACTACACAAGCACAAACTCCACACGTACCACGTGAGCGTTCATCAACATTTCCAGCCGGGCGACAACGAGAAACGGCTGGATTTCTGTAACTGGATCCTGTGTCAGACCGAGGAAAGCCGGAATTTTGTGAACAGGGTCTGAGGCCCACTTCTGCCATAGCGCTCAAGTGAATCTCCACAACGCGCATTATTGGAGCCAAACAAACCCACACATGGCTACGGGACTGCAAGCATCAGTACGATTGGGTATTCAGTGTGTGGGCCGTGATTTATAACGGAGCCATTATTGGGCCAATCTTTTTCACGGGATCCCTAAATACCAACCGCTACTGTAGCGAAATTTTAGATGCCGTGTTCAGCTTTGTTGATGACCTGCCTCTTGCTGAACGGACCCGCGTTTGGTTCTAGCACGATGGGGCTCCACCTGACAGCGCGCGGCGTGCAGTACAGCTGCTCCGTCAGATGTTCCGGGAGAAGTGGGTTGGCCGATTTGGTCCAGTGTCATGGCACGCCAGGTCTCCTGACTTAACGCCGGTGGTCTTTTACCTCTGGGGTCGCATCAAAGACGAAGTATACAAAAGCGAGCCACGATCGCCGGCTGACCTGCAGGGGAAAATCACAGCTTTCTGCTCGTCGCTCTCCAGATTCCAAATAAAAAGGGCCGCGAGGGACACAATTCGGAGAGCCCACCTGTACATTGCAGCCGACGGCGAACACTTCCAACACGTTTAGCCATACCTGGTGCATGGTGGTACCTTGCTTTTACGCCTTTCGTTTTGCTTTCACTTTCGTTTTTTTTTCTTCTTTTTTAAGTTGGTTAGTCTTCTATTGTTCAGGGAAATGTATCCTCTTCTGCATTGAAAGTGTCGCTAATGATAACCTAATAAAAGTACACAAGAAGTGTGTTGAATGTGGAGAAATCCGCAGCATGTCGAAGCAAAAGAATTGAAAAAGAAGAGCGCTGACAGGCGTTCGTGCATACAACTCTCTCTCTCTCTCTGTCTCTCTCTCTCACACAGACAGACAGACAGACACAGGCAGGCAGGCAGGCAGGCAGGCAGGCAGAGGTTCATGACAATAAGGTGATGCAGAAAAACTACGAGACCGCTATCTGCGGTCCTCGTGAGAACTGCCGCGTACAGGAGGAGCGGGTTCACGCGCACCCAAAAGCAAACAAACATACTGAGCAAAAAACGAATAAAGGAAAAAGAGCGTGACGCTGAAACTGACGTTGGCAAAGCTGATACCTAGTAGCGGAACTCTTCTGTGGGTAGGGCTTGTAGCCCTTCCCCCCCTGGTGTGGCGTGTCAATGTAAACTTCGCAGCTTTGCGCTCAAACTACGAGCCGTCAAAAAAAGAGGCGAAGCCAAGGGCTCATTTCCATGGATTTTTGGGCGAATTTATTTGGGCAGTTGCTATCTTGTTACGAATGGGATTATGTGCTGTGTGGGAACCCATTTCCGCAAAGAAAACGTTAGGTTGCCTTGGGAAATTTCGGGGTTCAATTCAAGAAATTAAATTTCTGTCAATTCGAAATGAAATTAAAATGTTACCAATATGTGGCAAAAGTTATTGGCAGAAAAAAATCCCGTGACCGCATGTTTGTCCGGGGCCTACGTTTTTTACTATGAATTTCTATCGTAGTTGGTGGACCAACCTGTATATTTCAGGCACCCACTATTCCGATCGCACCTTCAGTTTGACTGCGTTTTTTGTCCGAACAGCACCTTTAAACACTGACTTCAAATATATCATTGTCAATGTGTAGCCAGAGTCAGAGGCGGAGAGTTTTCATTTTCCCAGGGGGGGGGGGGCAAGGGCGCACCGCGAAGTAAGTACTCTGGCACGGAGGGGGGATATGTTTATTAAGAAAAAAAAAACGAAAGGAAAAGAAAGCCAGATGGGGGGGATGTCGGCTTGTTATTCCAACAAAAAAGTGAAAGGGGGAAGAAAAGGGCAAAGAAAAGAAGAAAAAACAAAAAAAAAAGGAAAAAAGAAAAATGAAGAACCCAAAACTAAAGTTGAAGAATCACACACTCCGGCGGGATCCTAAGATGTATGCAGAACTGGTATAGGAATAAGAGGAAGGAAGAACAGAAAAAAACAAAAGAAAAAGAAAGAACAGAGAGAACGTAAACAGTGAACATGTGCACAACTGAAGGCATCACGCCTTTGAAAACTGAGTGCAAAAGGAACAAAATGCATTGAATCCTCGGTGTTTGACCGGAAATGCGCGCAATATATGGTCAATGAAATGGAGCAGCGGGAGTTGAACCCGCTCCCAACGGATATGCGTTCCGAAGATCCTACCGTTACACCTCACTGGCAGCTGCTGGTACCTTTTCGACTGCTTCGTTTCATTGATCTGATTGCTCTGGGCGAAATTCAGTCTATGTGTTGTGTCATCCTCTGTGTTTCTTCGCCTCACCTTCTACTGTGATAATGAGTATGGTGGGCGGATAGATATTTTACAAATTGCAAGATGCATTTTTGGGGTTGGTGCCTCTTCGCGCTTTTGACCCGGGCGCGCCGAGCCCCAAAGGCAGGTGTCAGTATCTTAGCGGGACCTCCCGGGGGAGGCGGCGCCCCCCCCTAGTTCACGTTCCGGGGGGGCAAGGGCCCCCGCGCCCCCCCGCAGTCGGCGCCTATGGCCAGAGTTGCCGGATATCCAGAAAGCTGAGACAGGTGTAGCCAATGGAGGAGGTGTTTTTAATGACAGCCGGAAAGGATGGAAGCCGAGGCCAGAATGAATTGGGTGCAGTCTCGCGCGATGGTCAAAGCGATGGGGATGATTGCGATCCGTGATCTTCCTCACAGCTTCCCCCGGCCGAGTAGGAGCCAGCCCTGCGACGGGAGGTGAGGGTGGAATATAGGGCTTCAAGCGGGAGACGTGGACTCTTTCCGTAGAGCGGCAACGGCGGTCACTGGGTCGATCAACGGGGTGAACAACGTAGGATACGTCGGAGAGGCGTCGGGAAATAGTGTAGGGCCTGAGGTATCGGGATATCAGCTTCTCACAGAGGCCACGTGACCGCACGGGCGTCCACAGCCAAACCAGGTCTCCAGGCACATAGCTGACAGGACAGTGGACCTGGTCGTAGCGTATCTTGGAGGTTGCTTGGGTGTCAAAAGTTTGGGCATCGGGCCATCTGTCGACATTCTTCTGAGCAGGACGCGGCTTCTGCAAGGATGGGGTTATCTGCAGTCACAGGAATAAACGGGAAGATCGTGTCAAGCGTGGAGGAGGGGTCACGGTCGTAGACAAGTTAGGAGCCAGGCTGGCTCCTACTTCGCCGAGGTGAAGCTGTGAAGAAGATCACGGATCGTAATCACCCCCATCGCTCTGACCATCGCGCGAGACCGCGCCCAATTCATTCTGGTCTCGGCTTCCATCCTTTCCGGCTGTCATTAAAAACACCTCCTCCATTGGCTGCACCTGTCTCAGCTTTCCGTTTTAGAGATAGCTATCCATTATATTGCTACAGATGAGCTCGGTTAAGAAGATGTGACCAGCTGCACCCGCAACAGAGGCATCTGATGTGGCATACCACCACAACCTAGAGAAAGCCTGCTTACTCGTCAACGTGACGTAACAACTAAGAGTCAGCCAATTAGGATCGTGTTTTCAACGGCAGTAGCCCATCACGAACGAGCTTTCAGCGGTCGTAGTCGTAGAAACGAACCACCGTCGTCTGCGATTTAACGTTCCGGCGTACTAAATTGGGAAAGCTTTAAAATAAAGGGCAAAACGGTCCCATATCTTTCTCAAGACTGATTTTCTGGAAAGCGTTTCGCACTTTTTGTACACAGATTCAGATCTACAGATTCCAAGTTAGATGCAGTCATTTGCGGGTTCTTGGGGGTCATTTGCTGAAGGGCGACACGCAGTAGCAGACGGGTTCTGACTATATAGGGTGTCCCAGTAAAGGTGTCATTGAATAATAATAAAGAAAACTACGACACCTGTAGAATCATGCGGTCAACGGCATTTGTTCTAACTAGGTTTTTGCCACCTCCTGATGTGAATGTCATGTAACGTAAGGTTAATTATGTAAATTTTTGCGAACTAAACTTGTAAATTTGCCAACTAAATGTCACTTTTTTACCCCGCCAATGTGAAGAGCGTGCCGAATTTACTCAAATTAATGATAATAGACCTCTCCCTCTTGTAAACAAATGACGTCATAGTGCTCGACAGCGCCACCAATTTGGTAGAGTTGAACTACGCTCGAAGCTAAGGGCGAACAGGGTTGCGCCCGAAAGCCACGGTCTTGAGGGGATTACGATGGTCCCTGAAAGGGACGCAACCTTCGGTCGTACTTTTCTCTCAATAGGAGGTAGCGAACACGTGCCCATTTGTGGAACCCAGCCCTCCCCTTCCGATTTGTTTCGGTTTCAGTCCGTCTACCGACGTCATGTTGACGTTTCTCGGCTAGAGGTCTATTGACAGGGATATTGAGGAGCTATCCCATTGGAAAAAATAGCCGAACATCATGCCCCTCGAAGCACCACGAGTATAGCGCGCGACGTCGTTTTGAGCGCAATCGCTGTCAATCCGACGAAAGGAGGTTGGTAACCCAGCCCACAGAGTGATGGTAGAAAAAGTGACAGTTCCTGAAATTGGGATAGTGAAGGCATGATCCCAGCGGAGGCCAGATCCGATAAGCCATGCCGGTGTTATCTCTTTCTATTATCCCGGCGTGGGCCGGGTTTCCAACCTCCTTTCGTCGGACTGACGAACGATTGCGCTGAAAAATTTGTTGCGCGCTATGGTCCGGGTGCTCCGAAACGCATGATGTTCGGCTATTTTTTCCGCTGTGATAACTCCTCAATATTCCTGTCAATTATATTGAATTTGAGTAAATTCGGCACGCTCTTCACATTGATTGGGTAAAAAAGTTACTTTTACTTGGCAAATTTCAGAGCTCAGTTCGCAAAAATTTAGATAATTAAACTTGCGTCACATGACATTTACATCAGGAGGTGACAAAAAGCTAGTAGGAACAAATGCTGTTGACTGCATGATTCTAGGTGGTGTAGTTCTTCATTATAATTCAATGACATAATTCAATTTATTATAATTCAATGAACGGCATGATTTATCGCGCGAGGAGAACATTTTGCACTTTAGTGCCCAGGTTATACCATCACCGCGGTGTACGATGCGGTATGCCCCGGAAAAGGATCCGGTTGGTCCCGGGATTTTTTCCGGCGGGGGTGGGGGGTTGTGCAGATAGTGCGACCTCAGTGAGTGAGAGAACTCTTCCCCTTGAGAAGCATGCAGCGGTCTGTGCAGGCGTTCATAGGTTCAGGTTCAGGCTCGCCAAGTCCCTTTTAGAACGGGGCAGGTGCGTCAAGGACAGCACTGGCGAAAATCTAGACACACAGACTAGATTGAAGGAATATAAATATGATGGGCGGTTAGGGAATCTTGTCACTTGATTCTGTGGTGTCGTCCGCGTCGCCGGTAGGCTGGGCAGGGCCAGCGTGGCTGGTGGATTGGATTAGCCGTTGAGATCCCTGTTTCGGTTTCAGTTTCTCAGCACGGGTCCTCTGGGATATTGGGGGGGGGGGGCAGCTGGAAGGCTCCTGCTATGCTCTTCTGTGGGCCCTATTAGATCATTATAACGGCGGGTGGCCTCGTATTTTCACGAGCTCCAGGGAGGAGGGGGCTTCGCCCTCCTTCTCGGCACGTCCATTGTGCTGTTGCGGCAATGGCTTTTATCCACACTTCCTTGGCTTTTCCTTGGTGAATCATCCACCGTACTTGCCGCGTCGGACCTCCATCTGTTCTACAGGATGAAACGGGAACTCCCTTTTGTCCACTTCCCCCATGATGACGTCATTGACGCCTTGACCCCCTTTTGGATGGCCAAACTTCCTATTCACCCCCCACCCACACGCATACGCACACGTGCACTTAAGCATTGGAACATCGTTGAAACCTGGGACAGATATTGTGTCGGCTTCGACGGGAACGTCTTCTGCCGTGGCAGTTCTGGTGCGAGACATCAACTTCAGCAGGAAAAAGTTGAAGGAAACATGGACTTCGTACGGTGTACAGCAGTTTGAGAGTCACCACATGGGTTAGGTTGGCGCAGGGAACACAACCGCCCGAAAGGACAACGTACCCTAACCAACGGTACCTTTCCATAGGACTCACCTTCGCCAGAAATATCCACGGTCGTATAACAACACAAAACAACTCACCGAACAGTTTCAAACGGTTCATTAGCCGACTTAGCTTCCAAGCACTATAGAGTGTGTTAATTGAAGAGCCCCAGGACGAGAGCCACAGATACATATTTCAAACTTCTCTTTCCTTCACATTTCCTTAAAAGTTCGGGGATCTTGTACCTTTCTAAGCACTGGAGCAGTCTCGCCCAGGCAATTGCCAAACATGGGCCTACCATCCGCTTACAAAGCTTACTGGATAATTAACTCGGAGGAAGATATCGCTGGTGCGCATCGTCACGAAGTTTGGGCCAATAATCAAATTGCTCACGGAAGCGGTTGGAGCAGGGAGTTTATCAGATTCTCGATCTTCAGTCTGCTGCAAACTACGATTCCAAAACATTTCGTTGCTTCTACTGTCACGCATAATTTTCGTCGTCACTCTACGTAGCGAGAAATAGTGCACCGAGACCGAAGATATTGGGCATCATCACTGTAGTGACGATTTGCGACTATGTTGCATCGTAGTAGGCAAAATACACACGGACAAGCGACAGCGGGGACACAGTTCGCAGTTGACGATGACAGGTGTGACGGACAACCTATGACGTGTGACAGCAGAGTAAACACAGGCATCACTGTCAGTCTGCACGTGCATTTATCTTAAACGAACACGGCAAAGACAAGAATATGCCGAGTAGTCGATATAACACAGACGTTTGATTTGACGATCTGCGGATGGTGACTGTGACGTTCACTCGTGCCGCTTGATTATACGCTACTGCCGCTTGATTATACGCTACTGCGCTGCTACCAGTGGCGTAGCCAGACCTCCAAGGTAGCGGGGCCTCGATACGAAAGCCCGCCCACTTTCACACTCCCCTCCCCCGCTATTCCTGGGTCCGCCAACACACACATTTTATTGCCAGCTGGCTATTGCGCACACCGCAAGATAAGGGATGCAAATATAGACTGTTTGAACGTTCACAATGTGATTACATGTAGGCTGTCATCACCAATGAGGCCCTGTCACCAGATTGGAAGTATTTTGATACACTCATACTTTGAAAGCCATTCAAGAGTGTAGACAGACGCAGGAACTGCAAGAACTTTCGCGATCGTCGCACTGGTACCCCGTCCCATATATTATTTTCTCCTCGGGTTTGCACGATTTGCGTGGGACGGCCCGTGGCAGGCCCTTTGTGGCTACACCACTGGCTGCTACTAATCGTAGAACCGGCTGCGTCCGTTCTAGGTCTAGAAAGATAAGAAGGTCTAGACCTCTGAGAATGTGCCTATGGCTAGTTTTTTTGAAAAACATGAAAAATAAAAATTCCATATTCAATTGCAAATTTCTGTTTCATCTTTCCCCACCTTACCCTACATCCTGTCAGATTCGCAGTGCTTATTTTTCGAAAAATTAACGAAGCTGATTAACTTTTAGCTAATAAAATGACTGATCAAAACTGCGAAAATGAATTACGTCGCGTGAGAACATTGCAAGCTTTTTTTTTTTTCATACGATGAAGACTCCAGTAACTCAAACATTACAATCCAAATTTTAAGGAAAATATAGCAACATTTTAACGTAGAATACGTCTTCGTCTTGAATAAGGGCCAGTTCTCACTTGGCGACGCCCGACGCGGCGTCGTGAGCGGGCGGCGGAAATAGACGCGCATTTCCGTAGTCGGGAAAGGAGAGACGTCGAGCCAAAAAAACTGCCATGCCGACCTTCTTTCACGACGTCGGCGAGAGCTGCCGAGAACGACAGCTGGCGACCAATTAGGTGACACAGAAAGGCCACGCCTCCTGATTTTTCGTCTGCTTTGGACGAAGGAATGCCACTGTGGTGGGAACATGAAAATCTTGCGCGCTGACGGGGCGGAATTGCGCCTCTATTTCCGTCGCCCGCTCACGACGCCGCGTCGGGCGTCATCAAGTGAGAACTGGCCCTTAGGCCGCGTACCCACATGCGGTAGAGATGTGCGCAACCGCCTGCCGCAAGCGGACGCGAATGCATGCCGCCCCAGCTATACTGCCTCCGCCCGCTACTCTCCACAGCGAAAGCTTGACAAGATGGCGAACGACAGCGAAGTCGAGCTACTGACTGTAGTAAACGTTTGCTTTCTTACATCTCAGCTTTTGCGAAATCAACATCGCAGACGCAAGAAACGCATCCTTTGGGTTCACTCGCTGTGGTGATAGCCCATTATTTTCTTGTGAACAGTGTTTAGCTTTCAACTCTCTGACACTATGACAGTCAATATCTTACACTTTACTTACCTGCACTCCCAAATTTTATTCCAATGTCTACCCGAAAAGTCATTTTAATGCAACGCTCTATAATGTAGGCAGCAATAACATTTTATTTACGTCATAAATTCGCCGGCTGAAAAACGTGAGCATCACTGCGACATACCTTCTGGTCAACGACGCCGTCAATGCTCCCCGTGCGGGAGGCCGGAAGAAAACAAGAACGCACGCAACTTCCGTTTACTTCGGATTGGCCGACCATGTGCGGATGCCGCTAAAAATCGTGCACCGCGCGATCACCAAAAAGCGGAAAGCGGAGGTGGCTTTTCCCGCACAGCGGCAAGAGTTTACCGCGACGCGTTCGCGTTTCCGCGCAGATTCTCCGCATGTGGGTACGCGGCCGAATGGGAGGGCTGTTCCGCGAAATGGAGCGTAACGAAATAAAGGATACATTCCAAACGACCACTGCCACTGGTACAGCAGTGGGTGGCACATGGCAACGGCATCACACGATACACTATAGATGCAGACGTGACAGTCAGTGCTTGTTATCGCGACCTTGACCTTTAGACGGCGGTCGAAACGCATGGAGCGTTTTTCCAACGATTTCCCTCGGCGTTCTCGCTCGACGTCCGGCCGATACTGCGGGAAAAAAAAATTCATACGCGCGCCACCTACAGACAGTCGTGCGCGTCCGGATGCGTTTTCCGAGGATCGGTCAGGGCGATAGCCGCCGTGTAACAGACGAAGTTGCTACGGTAGTCGTACGTCCGCTTCTGCGCGTTCAAAATTCAAATTTCCATTGTCCAATCATGATGTAGATATCGCGTGCTGATGAGCAGCGCCCCTAGCAGATCGTGCGGACTGGCTCCTCATAGGGGTTGCCGATAATGACATGGTCGTTGTAATCTAGTAGGTCGTGGTATGGTGGCTAGTCGTGGTTTTTAGTGCATGCTGCGCGTGAAAAACTCTCTGGTGAAAAACATAGTGCGCGTTGTGAAACGAACTGGCGTCGCTGTCCGAAGGATACGAAGATCAATGTTGTCAGTGGAACATTCGCGAGAACTGCTTTGGGCTACAATTCAGTGAGTCGGTACTGGCAGTGCGCATCATGCCGCGCATATACGGAACACTACGATCGGACCCGTTTCAAGTCCACACGGCTACGATAGGTAAGCGCGCGCTTCTCCTGCTGTCTCATTGGATGCCGCCAATCGTTGCTCCCTGTGGATCCCATTCATTGCCGCCAAAGACGGCTGTGTTTTCATTGCGTTTTTCTTCTGAACGGTAGCGTTCTGTGAACTTGTTTTGCTTGCGTTATACCAATTGAAACACAGACTTTCATTTGAGAGCAAGTTGTTTTTGCATTTTAGTGCCCCTTTAACTACCTACGCTTAATAGCCAGCTTGCGTGTATGTGGCAGGCGACAGTATGCTGACTGGCGTATTCAGAAAGACGTACAGAAAGGCTTGAGATGATCAGGGATTTTCCCGACACAAATTCGGCATCATTATCTGATGAAAACGACAGCTACAATCACGCAGACGATAGCAGCGGGCGCCTCTCAAATAGCCAGAAGGTGGCATATGAAAAGAGCGCAAAGAACTGACGGCGGTAATTTTGTGGTAACACAAACCACACAAACATATCTGCCGATGAAAACGCTATATACCATACCATATCATACTTCAATTTCAGTAGTAGATGAATAGGTAGTTCTGCGGTATGCATCGTTTCAGGTAGAGCTTCCGCACGGTCGAGTTACAAGGTTTCCCTCTAAGTATTTCGTTGTATACCGCACGAGCAGGCGTTTGCTATCTCGCACGCTAACCTGTACCGGTACGTATGATAACGGCTGGGCTTTATTCCTATAGGATGCAGAATGACATGAAGCTCGCGAAGGAACATCGACGCAAGTGAGTTACCTGAATTTTCGTCTAGCGATGGCTAAAGAGTGTTGATGCAGCTACAAGCATGCTCTGGACGGCCTGTGGCAGGTGTACCGGAAGGAAGGGCTCCGGAAGCTGTTCTCAGGGGGCGGGACGGCCACAGCTCGAGCGGCTCTTATGACAATAGGGCAGGTAAGCGCCATGCAGTCTGCCCTATGTCTCTCGGCGTTTAATTGTGTCGCCCGAGAGATTGGTGTTTTTCTACTCATAATCCTGCCATTTCTCCTCTTTGTAGATCTCCTTTTATGAGCAGATAAAGCAGACGTTACTGGCAACACGGTTTTTCCAAGACAATCTCACTACCCACTTTACGTCCAGTTTGGCAGCCGTAAGCTCTCTCGATCTCCGTGTGGGCTCTTGTGTGAATGTCTCTTGCTCGCAGGCCAGCATTGCAACGACGCTCACCCAGCCATTGGACGTGATGAAGACACGCATGATGAACGCCTATCCCGGAGAATATCGGGTGAGCCGGAGAGTGGCGTAAGAGCGACTAGAGGAGTATGGAAGGCACTTGAAACATATGTTCTTTTTTTATAGCATGATATGAACATGCTACCGCAAAGAACCGTCAGGAACCTTTTCTTTGGAAAATGAGAAGTTCCTGAGAAAATTAGTTTACAAAAATGCGCGTAGCAGAGGTCGATCTCACGCATGCTGGTCCTGGCGTGTGATGGCATCAAATTAGTCAGCGCTTCTTATTGGCTGGCGAGAACGACCAGTCGAGACGCGGGAGCGACGTACGGCGCGAAATGCAGTTGCGAAAACAAAGTAAGAAAAACGCACCTAACTATTGGCTGACAGACGTTACTTCACAGACTGGCAGCCCAGGGAAGAAACTTTTCTTACCTTGTGTTAAGGCTGGTTTACAGTCCGACGGAACGTGACTGAATGGCGCGCGGCGGGCCGCTGCGTGACGCCAGCGGCCATCGTTCAGTTTATAGTTCGGCGGTATGTAGCGAAACGTGGTGGCATGGCGGCTCGCGACTGCGTCAGCCGTCGTCCAGCGGGTAGAGCACGTCTCTACTTCTGGCGTCGGCCGCCGGTAGCTTCGACTACAATGCACTACGCTTGCCGTTCTGAGCCGCAAAATGACCATCAGAGTCTGCACGAAACACGTCTAGTGGATGACAGAGATACATAAATAAAAATAAAAAAATTGAAAAGTGCAGAAAAAAATGCGAACTTCAGAGCCGTGCGTCTGTGACGCCACCTTCGATTGCTTTGCAAATGCGGTCATTGTCCTTTGCCGCTGTTGAAGTAACGATGTTCTGTCTCATCAACAACGGATGCAAGAAGTAATAGAAGGCTGTTCGGGACAGGTGCGTCAAAGATATGAAGGCGAGGGACGCATTGACAAATAAATGGTATGGATACACATAATGATATCGTGCCGTCGTCTCTCTCTATCTCGTTGGACTATGATTAAGTGACGATGGTGCAGTGGTGCATGGCGAACTCTGGCGGGCGGGAACACGGCGGTGACTGACGAAACTTTGCGTCAAACTGTAAACCATCCTTTAGTCTTGACGTTGCCCACTCAAGCGTGACCAGCTACGGCTAGCAGTCTCACCACCACCGCTTTCCTGACCCGCGAGATTGAAAGCTCTTTTGCTCACTAAGATTGCGCGCTTCTGTCATACTTTTTGTGCGAACAGGTATATCTAGTCCTACTTTCTACTCTTCCTGACATACTTTTTCTCGAGTCCTTCCATGCTCCTTTAACAGAGTTACAGTCGTTTCGTAGACAAGCTTTTAAGCCTGGCAGTATCGAGGACATCTTGTGTGCTTTTTTTTGGCAGTTCGCTGCCTAAGCCTCAACGGCTTTCGGTAATTCTGAACATGATAATGGACGACCATGATATTTCTGTGTTGGGCGCATGGGGCTTGAGTCTTTCGTTAAAAGTTCAGCAGGGCAGAAAAATAACAGTCCGTATCATTCTACTGCAGTGGTGAATTCCACGGAGTACACTTTACCACTCAGAACTGTTGAACGATAGACCATTTTATATGGTGTGTGTCCATGCATGAGAATACGGAAGCAGACCAGCCACTCGGTCTCTACGAAAGAGCTTTCAGCCGGAGTTCCTCAAGCTGTGCAATGTTCGTACAGAAGGCCGGCATTGTAAGTGTGGTAACGTTGAGTGTGAAACAGCAAGAACAACTTTATAATAATGATTGGGATTATAAGAATGACGATTGGGGACTGGGGAGTTGAGTCTGCAGGTCAACTAACAACATCTGTAAAGCAAGAATAGTATCTCTGTTTTTGGTTGTTTGATGGTGACACATACTCCGCATGCGCCCACACATTTGTGCGGAAAAGGAGGGGAGCAGAGAATATGATATCGTCAGTGCCTTGACCATATTCTAGAGCCATTGTGGGATAGCGTAGCACTTGCTCCACCTTCACGTGCTTGGAATATACACGAGTCATTCAAGGTTGACCGAGACTTTTGCACGAGACAGTTTGGCAAAGGACGGGATATGGTGACGAATGAACCACATGGACATGTTCATCCTACTGCAGTCACGTCAGTGAACATCGCTGAAAATCCTCTGCCCGTCAGCACCAAGGCAGTGGTACAAAATAGCCTTACGTCAGGTTGCAGACTCTTTGTCTAGGCCAGATGCAACCAAGTAATTCTGGAATGCCGTCTTCCACGATGGACAAGTAATCGTAGGCTTGCCCGGCTTCGGTAGAAAAAACGATGGTGGCGGTAATCCCGACATTGTAGACTGTGAACGGAAAATGTGCAGGAGAATTGTAGCAGAACGTCAGTACGCAGGGAAGTTTTCCAGTCGTCGCCAGATTAGGTAGCCAGTGGTATCCTCGAAATTAAGCATCCACCACCTTCCTTCATCATTCCACACTTTATCCTCTTTTCTTATCCATGACGATGGCATTGCAGCATTGCATTGATGGGACATTGCAGCCCAGCGTAATATTAGTGTCGGCAGTGTGGAGACAATAGAGAGTTTTAGTAGATCGTGCGCAAAGGCGATGGCGTTGGTGATTCCGCGCACTGCCCGAAGTTCTTTCTGTTTGGGCGTGCGCAGAACCATCAACGCTATCCCTTACGTAGGCAAAGGCGATACTGTACGATGTACTAGAACTCGCAAATAATTCACGAACACCTACTGTTCCGCAAAGGCTGTGCAAGGTGGGTTCCCCCGACACCTCACTTGTAACCAGAATGGAGCACACATGGCAGTCTCCGAGCAGCCGCTAAAAACCGGTTTCAATCCGAGGGGGACGAATTTTTGCAATGTGATGAAACCTGGACACAACATTTCACCCCAGAGACAGAAAGAAGCGTCATGGAATGGCGACATAAGGCTTCCCCGCCGCTAAAGAAAAGCAAGATGCAGCCGTATGCTGGCAAGTCCACGAGGACTGTCTTCTGTATGGACTTCTTGGAGGGTGGCGTGCGGAACCCAATTCACAAGAAAAGGTCTGGGGTGTTGTCTTGAAGGGTAATTCTTTTTCGTGACAATGTTCGTCCTCCCACGGCGAATTTGACGGGAGCAACCGTGGCCGAAATGCACTGGGAGGTTTTGCCCCATGTTCATTACAGCCCAGGTTTAGCCCCAAGTGATTACCATTTGTTTGGGCCCCTTAAACAGCACCTTACAGGAAAGGACGTTCCACACAGATGAAGCTCTTCAGAAACATGTCCTGCAGTGGCGATGACAGCAACCCGCTCCTTTCTACGCAAAAGGCATCACCGCAATGGCAGCGGTGTCTAGATGTTCACGGTGAATACTCTGGAGAATGAACGTAGTTTGGTGCTTCCAGAATTTTTCATTGTATTTAAAGAAATAAAAGTCGGACAACCTTGAACGACACTTGTAGATCAGAGAACGGGATGATCTTCATGGTTGTGTATGGACGCCAGCTGCTAGCCGAGAGGGATTCTCCAATAAATCCCCCAAAGATCGAACATACCAGCTCCGGTGGCGCAGCGGTAACGCGTGCGCTTGGAGACTGGGAGGTCCGCGGTTCGAATCCGCGGGCCGACTGTGCCGTCTGGGGTTTTTCCTGGGTTTCCCTCAGATGTGTAATAGGCGTATGCCGGCACAGTTCCCCTGAAGTCGGCCCATGGACGCAGCTATCCTCCCCCCGAGCGGATTCCGCTCGGTCTTCCACTTCACCCTCTCCTCCTCTCCACCACCTTTCCCTTCCCGAGAAACATGCCGCCTAATCAGGCAGGCAAACCTCTCGGGTTCCTCCCAACGACACTCCTCCTCCTCCTCCTCCTCCACGTCAGCCGTTCACAGAGGACACCTGTCTAGTCTACAGACAGACCGAGAGATTCCATCACATGATTGTGATGGAATACACGACCGAACAGTGCCATGGTTTCTTTAATCTATGATCAGGCAAAAATGACGTTGCTGTTTTGTTACAAATTCGACGTGCAAATGTTTGCTTCTTTCGTCATGTCCTTGGGCGACTTTCGCCTCGAGCGTTTTGTCAACGCAGTGCAGGCGTCTATGGGGGCAGTTGCCCCCTCCTCCCCGAGCCCGCCTGAAGGGGCGCCAGAAAAGCACATTTCGGCCAGGAAGAAGGCATGTTAGAACGACAGAAGAGAGGAAGAACATCAAGAGTGCAGGGGGTGCAAATTTTCCTTTTTGTCCCCCCCTCCGGATGCTCAACGTAGGCGCCGGCCCCGTATCAGTGCGTGATTTTTGTTTCTTGGAGCTTGTGTTTTTTCAAAACCAATCCTCTAAGGGGATTCCTCATTGTTCCGAGACGCCACACTCAATAAAGCTGACTGTTCTTGCGGTGTCAGGTTGTGAGGAGGAGGTCGCTGTCAGGAGGTTCCTGTTTTGCATTTTCTGTGATATAAACGAAAGTGCAGAAACCGACACTGAAAATTTTTGTTTAGGCTTAATTGATACAAGCTTTCGTGTGTAAGACCATGCTTCTTCAGGTACAATGTGGAGTGGTGATACGAATAGCTGTTTCTGGACTTTTGTTTATGTGATCTACCGGACTTGTCTCCCCTCTTCTTATACGTTTGCATTTTCTGTGGTAGTAAAAAACCAGGGACGACTCTCATTCCTTTTCCTTTGCAGAGTATCTTGCACTGCTTCTTACATACGAAGAACTTAGGCATTGGAGCATTTTTCAAGGTAAGTACCCTCTGATTCAGCAGTGTGGCAAAACCTTTTCTTGTATCTTTCTGCCCAGGGTTACGTTCCGGCGTTCGTCCGTCTAGGACCTCACACCATCTTGACTTGGGTCTTCCTGGAGCAGATGAGACTCCGCTTTGGCCACGTTAAACGTGTGGCTGCCTAGTTCTTGCGAGATTATGTGCATGACGCAATATTTCCAACGTTACCATTCAAAATGGCTATCTGTTTATATGGTTGTACTTAGGTGCTATGCAGAATTTCTTTTATATATATTCAGCTACAGTTGTATCCATGTCGTACCTATTCGATATTTTTGGTTAAGAGAGTCATTACTGTATCGGGAATGCCAAATGAACCAATGTTTATAGCATTGAACATTCCGCCCGAGTGCAATCTGTATAATGTACCAATGGTCAGAGTAAACATTCCTGTTGTTGTTCGAGGACACTGAACTCCTCGGTATCATCTTCTCGACACTGCTCTGGCCATTTTCCTGCCGTTCATTGATTCACTGTCAAATCAGAAAACAAATATTTGTGGAGATTTTGGACGCTGCTGCGAAAAGTATTGGAAGAAAATCGCGAGACTGATATTCGAGCAAAGCAACAGATCGCACAGCGGCTGTTTTTGCTGGAAGTGGTCAAAAGAAGGAAAAGCTGAACATGTTCGATACTTGACGATGCCTGTGGCTTGCGATGAAACGAGAGGTCATCGCAGCTGTTCACAGCAAGACCACTACAAGAACTTCAGAAGATATGCCTAGGTGCTCACATAGATGGGTCGCATAATGTTAAAAACAAGAAAAAAACGCGTGCGACTAACACGAGATAATTCTACGTCACACTCGGTGTAGTGCGGGTGATGACACAGGGTGAGGTATGTCACACCTCACCCGTTGAAACAGCCACACTAGCCGTTCAGCCGTGGTCGTGCTAAAGACTGGGAGGTGGTGGGTTCGAATCCTACTACCGTCGGCGCTGTCCGAGGTTTTTCCCTGGGTTTTCTGAAGAGTTTCTAGATGAATGTCAGCATAGTTCCCCTTGAAGTCGGCCCAGGACGTATACTAAGCCCCCTGATCCCCACTCGTTCCTGCTGTCCTCTCCATCTGTCCGCATCTGTACGCCGCTCATAGCCACAATTGCTTCGCGGAGCTAACACGGAATAATAAGAAACCCTACAATGTTTGGGAGGAGGTAAAGGACAGTCGCGGAACCCCGGTTGAGAACCCCTGCATCAGGCTATGGATCTGCAGCTGGTATGATGGGTTGGGGCCAGTGACGTCGGAAGTCCCTCACGGCAGGGGTCGGGGAAGGGGGCGAGCCCTAACCCAACCCAACCCAACCCAACCTAACCTAGGGAGCCATTGATGTGCTTATTGGAAATGACTCGCCCGGTGCAATCCGATGACTGTGAGGGCGTAACGCATATGGGAAGGCCACCTTGCGTTCTTTATTGCCTTGAGGCGAAAGGGAAATTGGCGTTTCAGCAGCACAAACTGAAATAAACTGAAATATTGGTTTGTTTCATTCCAGTTCATTAAGTGCGATAAGACAAACAGAAGTGAGCGAGCGATGGTGTGTTCCTTTAATTTTTTTCTTTATTTCCTTTACGTTTTATATTTGTTCTCGTCAATGGTGTCAATGGGAGTCATTATTGTTGCACTAGAAAGGATCCGGCCGAGTGTTCTGGCCATGGCTCAGACAGCGCTGCAAATATGCTACACGTGTCATCAAGCACACCAGTGTACTGGCGCCTCGCCGCATGATAAGAGTTTCCCTTTCTAGCATCGAATATTTCCCTGCGTTGACCAAAAACTAGTCAACGTCCTTTGCTGGAGGGAAATCAGCATTCTCCTGTATCAGGGTGAGTGAGGCTACTGAATGGCGTGTCGCTACTCTTTGCGCAGTAGATCTGCACATACAGTATAGTATAGCGTCCATTGGGGGTTTACGTCGCGTGACAACTGAGATCATGAGCAACGCCACAGCGGTCGGTCTGTGGATTGCTTTTGCCCACCTGAGGATTCTTTACTGTGCGATGAGAGCTCATGACACGGCACCCCATATTTAACGTCCCTCGCGGAAGATGGCGTGTCTAAGCAACTTGTACCCTGCCAACAAGTTGTTCGCGTCTTCGGCCGGGTTCGAACCCGCGATCTCGGGACCAGGAAGTGAACACGCTACCGACTGAGCCACCGAGGCCGGTAGTATCATATAGCGTAATTGGGTGGATAGTACCTGTTCGGGTGAATTTCGTTTTCTACGTGATAACAGAGCTAAAAGCGAGTCTGTCTCGGACGACACGTACAGATGTAAAATGGGGTGGAGGGACCTCCGGATGAAAGTTCAGGGAGGGAGCAGGTTCCCTGGAGGAAAAACCCGACGACCCTGCTTATGGCAGAATAAACGTGAAGCCCCTCCCTCCTCCCACCAGCAGCAAAGGGAGAAGAAATGGTTAATCTGTATTTCCCAGGTAAAAAATTCCCAGAGCCTGCATGGGCGTGATGAGGTGAGGTGAGGTGTTGTTCTCTTAACTATCGCTTTATTGTCCAACCTAGCTCCCGGGACCTGCTGTACGTCCCCCTCCCTCCAGGCCCGTCGGAGCGGCTCTGGGGTATCGTATTGTTAACCTGCAGTTGCCGCAAAGAAGAACCTTCCTTTCATTTAATGGATTTTCGTGGCACAATGTTGAAATAAGACCCTTTCACTGTTTGCCAACAAATGGTGCAAACCAAAGACTTACGGGGTACAAATCCAGTTGACGCGCGCTGACGCACCCTGGCGGGGGGTAGCTGGCGAAAGGGTTTTGCAAACAGCAGGCGCAAACTGGAAGACTTATGGGGTACAAATTCAGCTGACGCGCGCTGGCGCACCCTGGCGTCACGAAAGGGTCTATAGGAAGTCGGACACAGCAAGAGGTGGGACTGTTCGATACACGCGGTCAAGAAATTGACAGAAGGAGCTACCCGCTTGCTGCAGCTGTAGCGTCCTGCGGTAAGCCCGCACTATTATCATTTGGCACGTTGTGTGATGAATCGGTGTGAAGGGTTGCAATGACGTAGGACAGTCCGCAAGCTCAGGACACAGTCGCGGACATGCAAGACGACGCCCTGCAACCCTTGACACCGATTCATCCCACGACATGCCACAGGACAGCAGACATCCCACGCGGTGCTACACGCATGCAGTTACAGCACCATGCAGTTGCGACGGCGCGCACACCTGCGATTGCCGCAGCGTTACAGAGCAAGTAACGAAAAATTTTGTGCAGGAGGGAATAGTGTAGTGACTGTTGGTTGTGCAGGGCGTGCCATTGTGATCGTTATAGAGATTGTCGCATCCTTCCCGGTTGATTCCGAAATTATAGTGCCGTTTTACTCCGCATTTACCACCGACAATAACGCCAAAAACTCGACGCTAATTAGTGGAATAGTTTCTGTGAAATTTGATGTAATTCATGGCAAGAGCAGAACATTGATGTTGAGAGTTTGCCGGAACTTCCTCTCTGAAAATCGGACAAAACGTCACTCCGACAAGGCCAGTGATGGAGCACCCTTTGGCGCGGACAAGCCCAATGAGGGAGCGACCGGAGGGCAGATGGGAGGGCGTCTTCAGATTGCGGAGATTCTGTGATCGGCTTGTGGAATGTTCACTGGGCATGTCGAGTGTGTTCGTACAGCCAGCAGCGTAACACCATGTTCCACGCGACGTGGTCGCGTCGAGAATTGACACTGGGAAGCGAAAGTCGGCGTATTTGCCGAGGACTTTTTATTGCGGAGTGAACGCGAACCAGACGAGTCCGGGGGCAGTCAGCTGCGCTCCAGTGAACTGCAGGGTCTTGCCCTATCAAATGTTTGCTCTATGTCCTTGCTCTATCTGCGCCGGCATGCCATGCTCGCTAATTACTCAATGCAGGCGGCACATTGCGTCGTGTACGTGTAAAGCCCATAAGGACATTCAAGCATGGTAAATTTCAAAGTGAACGAGCTCCACAACGCAACGTTATAACGCAAAACGTGCAATTCCTGCAGTCAAAACAATCAAGATGGCGGTGTTGCGAAGAGCAGTTCATATGCTGCTCCCCAGGCGGCGGCATGGCGCATATCCCGCCAGCCGGGTGCAATTGCGGTTTTCATTAGCTTTCGTGTAACCGTCGCATTTTGCTCCCGGAATAACGTGCGGAAGGTAATTGCCGATATACTTAGGAGACGACAACCAAAAGGGATATCATCTGCTTATATTGAAAGGCAGTGAAATAACGTAACGCGGAGACGCCTCTGCCTGCCAAAGCGACACGTCGCCATCTGGGGAGCTGCGTGTGAACTGCGGTTCGCAACACCGCCATCTTGGTTGTTTTGACTACGGAAATCGCACGTTTTGTGTTATAACTTCGTATTGCGGGGCACAATCACTTCGATATTTACCCTTATTGAATGTCCTTATGAGCTTTATACGTAGACAACACAATGTGCCACCAGCATTGAGTAATTTGCGGGCAGAATGTGCCAGCGTGGGTAGACTTCTATGGGGTAAGACCCTGTAGAATAGATTCTAAATTACTATGTTATCCAGTACACCGTACCCGCGAGGTGCTCCCGTTTGTGTGCCTGGCTTATGTCATCATGATGTTACTATTGGTGGGGCTTCCTTAGCTGCGGGGGAGTGCGAATCTTTAAAACTCGTTTATTCAAAAAATGTAAGCAGTTTCAGAGGAGACACTTTGGCAAGTAGACCGTGAAGTGGTGCCAAACATTTCCGTATTGGACTGATTGACACGTTAGTAGTATTATTCCATTACGCACAAGAACATCCTTTTTCTAATCCAGTAGAAGCCAATTCTAATCCAGTTCTAAGCCAACATCCAGGTGTAATCCAATATAAGCGAATTCTAATCCACCACAAGCCAATTCTAAGCCACTTGATTGGTCGCCCATAGCTCCACCCACTTCACGTTGACTGGCCCATGCTAAGTGTACTGATCATATTTTGGTTGGGCGCGAGTGTGTGTCTCCCTCTTGTCCGTGTGTGTTGCGCCATAAAGGGACTCGGACCAGAAGTTCAACAAATCTTTCGTTTGCATCTATTACGAAGGTATAATATGCCTCCAAGCCACACGCGAAATATTTTGGCTGTGCGTGGCGGCAACGTTTCCCAAACGGGAAGCTGAAAACCAACTTGGCTTTTCCTCCTCAACTCGCGCAATCGGCGCCGAAATCTAGCCTCTTTGTAGGGGATATTCGCCAATTTTCGTGTGCGTGACGAAAACATGAGGTTCATGTTTCATTGGGTGACCGGACCGGAAGTTCTGTTGTTAGTGAGTTTGTGAGAGCGGCGGCATCCGGAAAGCGACCTTCAATATGGACGTCGAAGCAAGAAATGCGGTGACTTCGAGCCCGGAAGTTTTTTCTGACCTTTCTACGACCAAGAAGGAAATTCTGTGTGCTGAACAGCTCGGTAGCCTCGCTTTCAAAACGTCGCCGATGCCGCAAATGCGAGCCGAAGTCAGAGGTCCACGAACATCGGTCACAGATGAAGCAAACAGAATCAGTTGCCTGTCTTCGGCAGACAGGTAAGCGATGAGCTTTTTAACGCACACTGTGATCGAACATGTAAACGTTCTCTGAAATTTCGTGTCCTCATATTTAATGCGTACTTGATGTTTAGGGTGCCGGTGCGGCTGGTGTGTCATAATGCCGAAGGAGATCGAATGCTTGTGCTGCAATAGGATCTCGAAAGCGCAGCAGTACGAGTGCATTACAACCCGCGAAGATTTCCAACTTCTATGCTTCAATACGACTGTCCCGAAGGTGGCATATTTTGAATTCCGTGGGCAGCGCGAAATTATGAGCGACCATATTCACAAGTAAGTCACATGTGGCCCTGTCGAACGATGTTAAAATTTAGGCACTCAAAATTGGTTTGGTCCTGCATTAAAGTTATTAAGCATTATTAAAGCACTAAAAACTCCAGCGCAGGGCGCAGCACATAAAAGACGACACAATACACAACTGTGAATTGGAGAAAAGCAATATAGGCAACTGCGTAATTGTCGTAGTGTGCTGTCTTGAGTCACCTTTTTATGTATTGCCCTGTGCTTAGGTTTTTAGCGTAGGCTTTTAGCGATATTGAGTGTTCTTACTTTCGATTCACTGAAAAGTAAAAAAAAAATGTTGGTTTCTAAAAGAATACAGCATGTGTAGTAATATACAGGGTGCGTGCAGATAAATTGCAGTCGCTCTCAAGTACATGTGGAAATGCCACGACACACACCCTGTACTGTGACCGGTTACCTATTTGCCTAAACTATATCATATATCATATGTACATCTGCGTAGACGATATGGATATACTGCGTATCGCCAGTTTGCAACGTGTTTTTACCACAAGCTTGGGAAAAACAAGAGCATGGTCATCCCAGCCTGTGCAGTGAACAGCATCTGGCGAGCCTTCCACACAGAAACTGCCACAGGCTTCTAATACCTAACATCCTAACTGGAGGTACCTCTTCGCACAGCTCGTCTATCGCATTTAAAATAATTCAGCATCTGTATCTAGGTTGACTTATAGCGCTCAGGATGATGCATTGTTCATGACTTCAATATGTTCTGTTGAAACACAACACTAGTCCTTTTTAATGAGTCTTGAGGAACGATAGATGAGCAGTCCTTTCGTGACATTGTGTACCGTTGCTACACTGAACAATTTCTTGAGCAAGACTGATGAACAAATGAAAAGCAGAGTCTGTCTTTCAAATATGCATGTTCCTTGTAAATTCTGTATCTGTTAAGTGACCCATGTTGATGTCCCCCCTCATGTAATGCCCGCAAGGGCCTTTGAGGTGTATTCATGAATAAATAAATATCAAAACCAGAAAAAGATGTGACATCTATTGTAATACCTATCCTCTCTTTGTGTGAATGATGCATAAACATTCTCAGAAGGTATTTTGTCACACTTTGCCTCATTGTGCCTAAAGCCTTATTCCACCTCTTACATCATCTCCACATCCTCAATCTCCAAAGCTGTACAAGGCTAAAGTAATCAGGTACTACATAAAAAAAGGGGGAAGGAGGAAATTAAAAGCTGACACATCTAAAATTCAAAGAAACCCTGGTGCTTTCTCAGGGCTACTCATGTCTCAGTCCTGGATCAGATCCCCATAGTAAACAGCTTTTCTGAGCCTCAGTAATTGATTCCCCTGATTGCCCTGACTGTGAGGCAATACTCATCGGTTTGATGGCAAGTGGGCTTGCGTCTGATAGTGCGGTTTGGAATAAAGGGAGCAAGGAACATCTCTCTACGATCTTAAGAAGGATATCAACATAACCTGTCAAGGCATAGCATTTCATATTGCTTTCAGTAAGTACAACACTGCTCATAGAAGTTGCGACCATTCACGTCGGGAAAGCATGGTGAAGTTACCTCAGGCAGTGCATCCAGAACTGGGAGTCAGGTTCATAGAGAGCACCTTATGAGAAGAACAGGGACAGTGCCCAGTGAAGACACTCCAGGAATTTTGTGCAGGTTTAGGGGGTCATGCCTTTTAACTGTTTTGATGGAGAGCAGGGTGTGTGTAACACTGACCTCTGGTGTATGAGTTCTTGTTATCTAGAATCAGGTAGCCACGTTCTAGTAATCTGGAAAAGCCTTAGCTCTCTTGCAGGAAATTGCTAATGAATCTAAGTGTCTTCCGTGGAAACAGCTTGCAACTGTCTTTCTATTCACCCTTCTTAGTTGACCTAGCAAAAGCAAATATGTAATGCTGCACACAATATCTAATGCTAGCACATTAATTGCTTTGAGTGTTCTCATTTCTGAAATGGAGCTACCTCGTGCATACGCTGTGCCATGTCGGCAAGAACATAAATCAGATTGCCTTTACTTTCGAAATTGGCCCTTCAGTGCTTCGTGTGACTGCAAGAATGGTATCCCCTAAACAAGAGGCAATCAGAATGATTTCTACAATGTAATGAGCTTTGTAAAACAACAACTTTATTTGAAAATATATTCCAAATGCCGGGTGACGACCTCATAATGTAACATCCTTTACTGCAAACACCGCTTAACACAAAGATTAAAAACGGAGCGTAAACGTTTTGCCGTCTATCCGGGTGGCATCATCAGTACAACAGAGGCCAAAGACGAGCACATCAGCCTGCTTATCTAAGAGGGCGTCATACACATCCGATAGGGGGCCATAGCTTGTATTACAGGCTGATGCATCACGTCTGATAAACCAGGACTCTAAGAACTTTCTAAGGCCACATCGCTAGTCATGTGCAAAGGTTACCGCACCATCAAAATTAAGTACATGTCCCTTAGGCCAACAAAGGTAGACTAATTCGGTCCTGGTTTGAGTAACATTAGAAGCCTTGGCAACGTCCCTTGTGTGGCCTTTTAGTCTTGTCCCACGTCTTTTGTCTGTGTCGCCAATGTAGGTGGCATCACAGGCTATGCACTTAACTTTATATGCAAAGTCTTAATGCCTGATGGGCAGAGTGCCCTTCAAATGACATATGAAACACCTTGGATGAAAGGGATGCACACCACTGATTTGACTCCTTCAATGTTGTTTTTGACTGTTCTCTGTTGTTGCGATGATGCCACCCGGATAGGCGATGAAACGTTCACTCTCTTTGTTATCAATCATTGTGTTAAGTCGGTGTTTTCAGTAAAGTATTCTACATTATGAACCTTATTTGAATGATGATTAGTGGCAAGCTTCATACCCTGGGCCACTACTCTAACAATTGCTTGCGGTAATGTAGTGAAATGGGGTAATGAGCCTTGTAAACAATTTACTTGGCAATAGATTTATTTATCTGTCATAGGATGAAGGACCGTGTGGTGTTACATAACGGAGGGGCGTGTAATTATACAAGACCGATCACCTAAAGGCCTTGCTTCACACTAGATTAAAATGTGATGCAAATGTAATGTGACAAACGCTGCATGGTGGCGATATGATAGGTTCTCCTCACGAATTGTTGACACGGTTGCGGTTAGCCAAGGAACTGCATATCCAGTTAATGGTAGAAGGATCAAATTTTAATGAGGCTAGTTTGGCCAACAAGTGTGCATAAAGCACAGTGTCAAAAGCCCTCATAAAATCAGGGATCGGAACCGAAACTGAACCCGAACCGAAAACCGGAAAAAACCGTTATTTTCTGACGAACCCGAACCGAACCGAACCCGAGCGATTTTTTTGCTTGTCCTGAGCCGAACCGGAACTGAACCGAAAAAAATTGATACGGTTACCGGTTCGGGAATCGGTTCAGAGGTGAATTAATTGTACTACTGACCTATCTTTTTTTTTGCTCACCTGAATGGTTATCTCACACCTTTCTCTTACAATCGTGTACGGTGAGCGTAAGCTTGCTTGCATGTAGCAAAATTACTGCCCGTGGACCGGTTAAACCGAGGCCGAAAAAAGCAACTGCTCCAATCCCTGTAAATGCCCCGACCGCCGACAGATTTTTTTTTGTCTGTGTATGTGCGGGGGGGGGGTGGGGGGTGGGGGGGTTCCCCCTGAGCCGAACCCGAACCGAACTGATATACCTGAACCGGTTCAAGCTGATAATTTCGGTTCAGCGGAGCTAAACCCGAACCGAACCAATATGCCTGAACCCGAACCCGAACCGGACCGAAAAAAATACCGGTTCCGATCCCTGCATAAAATATCGCTTACAAGTATTCCCTGTAAATTCCTTGAGCACGTTATCGTCTCACATTTAACAGCGTTTTTAGAAACTAACTCCTTTTTCTTTCCATACCAGCACGGATTTCGAAGGGGTCATTCGTGCGAGACCCAGCTTGCTGGCTTATCTGATGACATACTGTCAGGTCTTGACTCCGGTCTACAGATTGATGGTGTTTTCCTGGACCTGGCCTAGGCCTTTGATAAGGTACCACATAGTAAACTCTATGCCAAGCTGTCGCGCCGTAATCTTGATCCTTGTGTATTGGCATGGATAAAAAATTTTCTTTTAGATAGGAGCCAGTACGTAATCGCCAATTCTTCGCATTCATCGCTTCTTCCAGTTTCCTCTGGCATCCCACAAGGCTCCGTCATAGGGCCACTCCTCTTTCTTATATACGTGAATGACCTCCCCCTTGGTATTACTTCCAAAATACGACTGTTCGCTGATGATTGTGTTGTTTATCAGACTATTTTGAACCCATCTGATGCTGTCGTACTCCAACACGATCTCAACCTGGTATCCTCTTGGTGTACCACTTGGCAGCTTCCCATTAATGTCGGCAAGAGTCAGTGGCGTAGCCAGACCTCCAAGGTAGAGGGGGCTCGATACATAAAAAAAAAAAAAAACCCTTCTCCGCTGATTCTGGGTACGCCCACAAACTCATGCTTGCACACACAGCGAGGTGAGAGATGAAAATACAGAATATTTGAACGTTTAATAATGAGTTTATATATGGGGTGGCATGAGCTGTGAGGCCGCCTCACGAGATTTGAAGTAGCTCGAAAAGCTCATAGTTTCAAAAGTATTCAACTATGCTGGTTAGACAGACGCTGGTAACTGCAATAACTTTTGCGATCGTCCCGCTGGAACCCCCTATATATATATATATATATATATATATATATATAAGGAAGAAAAAAATAGCCAGAGCTCTTTGGCTGCACGTATAGCATATATTTGTAACTCAAACATCGCCATGCCAGTACTGGACAGCTGTTTCGGCCTTGTTGGGCCTCATCAACAGTACGCAGGCAGGCAACGTTTGAGTGGATAGCGTCAGAAGGTCACGTAACACGTGATTCCTCCCGTCAGGGTGAGATAACTCACTCACTGAAAGCCCAGTGCAAAGCCAGTGAAGTATAAAAGGAAAAAAAATAGCCAGAGCTCTTTGGCTGCACGTATAGCATATGTTTGTAACTCAAACATCGCCATGCCAGTACTGGACAGATGTTTCGGCCTTGTAGGGCCTCATCAACAGTACGCAGGCAGGCAACGTTTGAGTGGATAGCGTCAGAAGGTCACGTAACACGTGATTTCTCCCGTGCCGTCCTGATGGGAGGAATCACATGTTACGTGACCTTCTGAAGCTATCCACTCCAACGTTGCCTGCCTGCGTACTGTTGATGAGGCCCAACAAGGCCGAAACAGCTGTCCAGTACTGGCATGGCGATGTTTGAGTTACAAACATATATATATATATATATATGTATATATTTTTCTCCTCGGATTTGCGCGATTTGCGTGGGTCAGCCTGTGGCAGGTAGGGGGGCTCGAGCCCCCCCTAGGCCCCCCGTGGCTACGCCACTAGCAAGAGTAAAGTCTTGTCTTTTTGTTGACGCCATCCTTCAGTTTTTACATACGCTATCGGATTATCCTCTTTAGAACGAGTCACTATGTACAAGTACCTCGGCTTACATCTCACGAGTGATTTGTCCTGGTCTACGCACATCTCCCATATTGTTTCCGAGGCCAATCGAACCCTAGGGTACTTGCGTAGGCTCCTCCGTTCTTCTAATCTTATGGTAAAAAAGATAGCGTATACTACCTTCGTAAGAACAAAGTTAGAGTACCCCTCACCAATCTGGGACCCTTATCAGGTTGTTCTCTCCCAAGCTCTCGAGTCAATACAAAACGCAGCGGTACGCTTCATCTGTAACGATTATTCGCCTTTCAACAGTGTCTCTTTGTTGAAAAGGGACGTTGAGCTCCCTATTTTATCGCACCGCCGGAAAATCGCTTCCTTATCGCTGTTTCACAAAATCTTTCATTCCCCTGCTTTACGAAGTGACCTACTCAGTGACGCTACCTACATTTCGGGTCGGCACGACCGCGCACACAAATTACAACGCCCTCTTTGCCGACACGCTTATTTGCACGAATCATTTCTGCCCCGTTCGATTCGCCTTTGGAACGACCTCCCGTCCGAGATCGTCTAACTTACTGATCCCATATCATTTAAACGTGCAATTGATAACCATTTTACTATCTCCTTTGGGTAGCTATGCTCTTATGTTGTAATCTAAACCTGATGTTTTTTGTTACTTCTCTTGCCGCATTGTAATTGCATCCTATTGTTTTCCTGTCTTCGCCGCAACATGCTTATTTTTTCTTACCAACGTTTGTATTTTTCCCCTTTGTGTATACATGTGTTGTGCTTTCATTCCGTCATGTAATGCCCCTTTGGGGCCTTTGACGTACTATGGAATAAATAAATAAATAAAATAAAAAATACTGCACCTACGTGGACCCAGAAATGACAGTTTAAAATGCTGTGACCGAATTATGTTAGTTTTGCCAAAATACCCTTTTCTAAAGCCATGCTGGAATTTAAAAAAAGAAATTGATAGATAGACTCAACATGGTTAACAACGTGCTGGTATGTGGTGTGCTCCATTTGTTTACAGGGAACCCTAAAAAGTGGAGCTGGTTAGTAGATAGAAGGAGCATAGTTGACACCTCTTCTGCAGACAGAAATTAGCTTGTGACCTATGCCCTTTCAAAGCACCTTTCACACAGATTAACGCATCTTCGTTCCAGCACTTCCACCTTCAAATGTTCATCGCTGTTGAGTGGTCTATCATTCTTGTAACACAGATCTTAATTGAAATGCAGGAGCCTAAGGGATGCTCTGAAAGAAAAGTGTTTGGTTTTAGTCCTCTTAATGTTTCCGAAAACAAACTTCACAGTGACTATTCTTCTGAAATGAGCAACACCAGAACGAAAGCAAAAAATATCTCTTTGTATCCAACTGAAACATGGCACTTCAATTTAATAATGGCAGTTAAAGATGATGATGATTCAATTTTAATGGCGCATAAGCAACTCGGGCTATAGTGTGCCAAAACCATGGAAAATTGTGACTATTAAAAATCAGACGATTATACTAAAATATTATAGTAAAAATAAACAGTCGAAGAAAAGGCAGAAACAATTGTTGGCATTGTGTGGGTGGTGTTGAGTTTTCCACACTAGGTGTTCAATAATAATGTACGCTAGATATGCTATATCATCAAAAGTACACACTCAATATGTGGTGGGGATATGTGAAACCAATATAACACATACTTACATTTCGAACTTCCTTGAAAAAGGCAGTCCAGGTCTGTCAGATTTGTCAGACTCGATACAAAGCCAGTAAGCACAGTGTGGAATGACTGATTCACCTTTCGAAAGCAGAGGGTGCAGCACCCACGACCTTTCGTCATCTCAATGCTTCAGAGCGGCACAGCCTAGTAAGGAGCCATCAGAAGGGTCACATAAAGTATAACTGGGTTCATGAAGGGGAGGGTTCTGTGGGATACGTAAGAAAGCATACGTGTTACAGAACAGCTACGAGAACGATCGGATGCACTTGCATGGTTTTGAGTGCGTAGACTTAGAACTGAAAAATAAATGTGCTAACCTTGTTGAAACTACTTTTCCGTCAGAACCACACGAGAGCACACTTGGTTTCTTTAGATGAAGGTACAAAGAATTCAACTTCAGCATTTGTAGTACATCATCAGGTCCCGATGCTCCTTTGATATGCAGCAGACAGAATTTCGCTGAGGCGAGTGACTGCCGTTGCGGTTCGTTGCTTCGCAGCAGATCAAGAACAGTACGCCGCAATGATAGGTGAAACGTTCAGAATATGGCGAACAACTCCAACACCAACCCAATGACCCGAAAAAGGCAGGATGAGCCGGGAATCACACAAGTTCGCAAGCTCGTCATACGGCAGCCATTACAGCCGACCGGATACGGAACCATATGGAACGCAAGACAACAGAACGCAGATTGAAAATGCAATCGCAGAACCTACTGCATGTGTTAAATGCAGGGTATATTTTTCTTTTTGAGACTCCGTAACAAAAACATATTAACATATAAATGCCATTTCATTAAGGGAATTGACAGGGTATTGTGTGACCACGTGACGCGTTTGAGCCAATTGTGGGTGTTGCCAGTGGCCCTCATGTTGACGTCATTTTGATGATGGGCCGGGGTGGATATTCTATATAAACGTATGTTTTCTTGGTTTGACGCTGGGCGTGCTGCACTCGGATGAAGTCGAATGTTTAAAATTCGAGTTTAGAGAAACTGTGGGGTTTTAATGCGCGAATTTTCGCATGAAGAGTCCTTGTTGGTTGCTTTATCGACTGCAAGTACGAAAGAGCTCCCACAACTTCTGGTCAGAGTCCCTTTAAGATGCATCAGTATTACCAACTAGCCCAACTATTGTTGCTGATTGGCATAGCCCTGCCCCTATATGGTAATTAGCCAGCTCTGCCCCCACTTCACGCTGATGGGTCCATTCTAAGCGTACTGATCCTGATTGCTCCGCCTCTCCACATTTTCCAGACTTCTAAGCCCTGAGATTGGTGGAACCCAGCTCCGTCCCCATTCTAAGCCTATCGATTGGCCCTTCACGTTGAGTGGTCCGTTCTAAGCCCACTGATTGGCTGGCGTAGCTCCGTCCCCCCTGTTTTCAAGCCTGCTGACTGGCCGACTTCACTCTAAGCCCACTGAACATAGCATTCATTAGCGCTTGCCAGATGGTGCGCGGGTCGCTCGGCAGTGGCTTCAGATGGTTCTAACCCAATTGTGCGGCTCTATCTGAGATGACCAAGCTTACCTCGTTAGAGCACCACCAGAAGGTCCAACTCAGGTGCTTCAACTCCAGGTGGTTCCACTTCGACACGCCACAGGAGTGAGAGAGCTTCGTCGAGACGTGTTGCCACATATCACGCTTCTGTTTGCTACACCTTGCTACACAGTTTCCTCAAGTTATTCCACGATGCGCATGCAGTTCCAGCACTGTGCTCGAATTCTCATCTCCGGCACGTCCATGTGTGGGAAGGCAGTCCGCACAAAGAATATCCATGTGTGGCAAGACAGTGCTCACAAAGAATGAGACACCCCTAGTTATTTAGCATTACACTGCAGAAGATACTCTACATATGAAAGTATGCAACGGGATGGGAAAAGGATTTCAACGGCGTGGAGTTTATGGACAGGATACCCACAGATTAGGATGAACAATATATCCCACCCTCATAGTTATTGACGATCAAATTACAGAAAAGGGGATTCTATCAGAGGTAGAGTCACTGTTCGTGAGTGGTAGCCACTATAAGAATGCATCAGTGATCCTGATCAAACAAGCCTTGTTCTATCAGAATGCCGCTTTTCGAACGATATCCCTGAACGCCAGTTATATCATATTGTTCCGGAACACTCGGTCAGTACAACAGATCGAAACCTTCGGACATCAAGTATTCAAGAAACGGGCTCTCCTATTTCCTCGACGCATATAACCAGGCGACGGAGAAGGCGCACAGTTATTTAGTTGCAGATCTTCACTCGCAAACACCCCCGTCCGGTAGCCTGTGAACAGGTATTTTACCGCACGAGCGGCAGTTCCCGGTCACACCCGCGAAATGACCGATCTTAGAAGACATCTGACTCTCCTCACTGACTCTCCTCACTGACTGACACTCACACTGACCAATGTGAAGAGCATGTCTAAGTTACTCAAATGAAGGATAATTGACGGGTATTGAGGAGCTATCCCATCGGAAAAAATAGCCGAACGTCATGCTCTATGGAGCTCCCGCAAGGTTGCGCACGACGAATTTTTTCAGCGAAATCATTGTCAGTCCGACGAAAGGAGTTTGGGAACCCAGCCCACCCCCGAAGAAAGAGATAACACAGAAATAGCTTAATGCGTCCGACTTTCGCTAGGATAATGCTTCCCTTTCCCAATTTCGGAAACTGTTACTTTTTCTACTATTACATTGTGAGCTGGGTTTGGAACCTCCTTTCGTCGGGCTGAGAGCGATTGCGCTGAAAAAGTCGTCGTGAGTTAAGGTTTGGTGCCCCGGAAAGCATGGTGTCCAGTTATTTTTTCCGATGGGAATGCTCTGAAATATCACTGTCAATTATCGTGAAGTTGAGTGAATACGGCACACTCTTCATATTGGTGGGGTAACAAAGTGACCTTTACTTGTCAAATTTTCGAGTTCAGTTTGCAAATATTTACATAATTAATATGATACATGACATTTACATCAGGAGGTGGCAAAAACCTAATAGAACAAATGTCGTTCACCGCATCATTCTAGGTGGTGTAGTTTATTTATTATAATTCAATGACACGTTTTCTTGCACACCCTGTATAGAGGGAAGTGAATCAACCGCTCAAACATTGTGGCTCTCGTGAGCTACTTAGCACGTCGTAGCGTGCTCATCAGAAACCCAGTTGGTACAAAAAAGTGTCAAAAATTATAAGCGCTCTGGAAATACAGCAAATTGCTCGCTGGAGCAAATATGGAGCCCTATAAAAAGATCAAGGAGAAAGGGTTAGGTGGAGTGGATTGATACCGACGTTATCACAAGCTCATGCGCAGAGAAGCCATCGAACAGCTGAAAGAAGATGCTTACATCCTTCACGAGCCAGTGAAGAAAAAATTTAAGCGGCGCTCTATCATTGCAACTCACAGTCAGAGAAAGAATAGCCAGTCATTTCACTAGTATGGGGAAGTTTGCGTTGTATCTGAAAACGGATTATTACATGCTGACGTGATGAAGCACTACGCTACGACGCGCGCCGATTGGAATTGTTTCATTGTGTTTCTCTGGCATCCTATTCGTGGCGATGTGCTCTAAATTACACTCAGGCAAAATTGAAGTTGATCATCGACGAGGACATGTACAGAATCATTGAATTGGGTGTTAGAGGCGGCAGTCATGGACGGTATCGAAGATACATGTATCTTCGATACTATCTTTCGATGCATTTGGTGCATCTGTATTAGGTATCGCGCGCCAAAAATGAGAGTATTGGAGTATCGGTATCGAAAATATATTTTTAGTGTATCATGTATTTTAACGATACTCGATACTAGAGCGCTGCACGGGCCTAATTTTCAAGCCCGTGCCCGGCCCAGGCCCGACGTCTTCTATAGATTTACAGCGCGGGCTCGGCCCGAGCCCGACTCCGCCGGCCCGGGCCCAGCCGGTACCTGACTGTTTCCATGCTCTAGCCCGGTCCCAGCCTGCCACTTCTCTACTGTATGTTCTCGAGGCCCAAAGGCGTATTTAGACGTACTAAAGAAAAGGATGCAGCGAATTGGTGGAGAGAGAGGAGGTACACTTGAATGGATCGGGTGTGCTTCGCTTGCCTGCGATCGCTCTAGGCTTCGTGCTTGCCTGCTTGGGAAGGCAGCACGATATGTATGTACCTTGCGGTTCAAGACAGACTCATCTCCACTCTATTGTGCATGCCACCGGTGTTAGTTTCCCTTACTCGAACTCTTACGCGAACATAATATGTCAGAACGGCTAACCTAACTGACCCTCGTGTCGGACTCTCAGAGCCACGTCCCCAAATGTGTGCGAGTTCACGTGTGAAATCTAGACCCATTACACCAAATAAGCATGATCACACATAAAAAAGTGACAGTTGTCAGATGAGAGTACCATGAGATCAGCTGACATGAAAATTCAGCTGTCCAGTCTCGCGAAATATGTTTGCGTACATGTCGGACCATGGCCGGCGTTGTAAAGCCCGTACCCGGCCCGGTGGTTGAAACCCGAGCCCGGCCCAGGCCCGCATAAAAAATGGAAAGCCCGGCTCGGGCTTTCGGGTAATCCCGGGCCCGTGCAGTGCTCTACTCGATACTAAGAAAAGTCGCAAATATTGAGGTTGTTGTGAGACTTAGGGTCGGCGGCGCTCGCTCAGGCTGTAGTAGAAGCCAGGCCGCAGCGGCGTAGGCATGTCGACCATAAATTCTCTCGAAGCTTACGTCCGCGCGCGCGCTCCATCGTTGAGGTCACCGGGAGAGGAGGCCCTGGGCCTTGCTGTGGGGCGCGCGCGGCTTCTAGTTAGTTCTAGAAAAATTTCTTCCGTCTCTTTCTACGGTGGCTTGAGCACTGTAACCAATTCTACAGCTCACAATTCACAATGGCCAACTCAGAAAGTCAAGTATCAGCTATGGCTGACGAACTCTGGTGTGCCATCTTGGATGGAAAATATTTTACTGTCACGTCGTCTGATGGAGACCGAGTCAAGGCCATGTGTTCGTTTTGTAACACGACGATCAGCGGCGCCTACTCCTCAACTTCGAATTTCAAGCTTCATCTAGGAGGTATGTGTAAACTTTTGTAGTTTTGGTGTTTGTAAGCTCTTAAGATTTGAGATTTCAACTGTCACTTATGGGATGGAACTAGGCGCTGGACTTTTCAGTTTAAAAAAAAGAGAAAAAAAGTCAAATTCGGATTCCGTTTTTGCCAAAAGAACGTTTTCCGTTTAGCAAAAAAAAAAAAAAAAAAAAAAAGAAACTCGCGTTCTGAAATAAACACCAAAAGAACTGCGTCGAGTTTTTCAAAAATAAAAACCGAAAAGTCCAACTCGTAGATATAACTATGTGTCTCAATATGTCACTGTTTTCTCATGCACCTCAATGATACACTTTACTTTTGGATAAGAAATACCTGTTTTCTGATAAATATTCGACCAAATGCGCTTTTGCGAACGACCAGGTAAAGATGGGCATCATTTTATTTCAGCGTGTACTTCCCCAGAAGCCGAAAAACTTCGAAGTGTACAAAGAAGGGTGGAAAAAACCAGCCGCAAAGCGGAAAGCTGACACCCCCGCCGACAAAACGCACCAAACAAAACTGTTTTACTCTCCCAGGCATTATGGCCTAAGCTGTCCTTGCGCCATTAAACTCCGAATCATCGTCATCATCATCACGCTCTCCCGGGAGTAAACTGTCGAAAGCTGAAGTGGATAACCTGATTGTTAGAAAAAATGGCTAGGAAGCAAGCGAGCTGGTGAAGATGATGCATAATGTAAAAACCCCGAAACTAGGGAACTCAAAGGGAGAGACTTGAGACTTCGTGTTGTGTCTGTCCCTTCGTGCTCCCTAGTCTCGGGGTTTTTACATTATACATTATGCTAATTGTTAGGTTTGTGGTAAATGGTCTCCATTCTCTATCGACAGTTGAGGAGCCAGGCTTCATAGCGCTCATCGCAGGTACGCTCTCTGCTCTAAATGTGCAGACCAGACATGTTCTCAGGGGAACTTTGTCTGTTTCTTACCTGTAGGCTTGCGCCCGGGAATCAGCGTGATTTCGCGACAAACACTAGGACGGAGAATTGATGAAGAATGGGGAAAAATGTTGAACGACTTACGCCTGAAACTGTCTGCCGAAGACTATGTTGCGACGACCGCTGACATCTGTTTCACACCTGACCGAAGCTTTATGGGGGTCACAGTTCATTGCGTAAGTAAGCACTTTTTCTACTACAAAAATAGTACAACTGTGAAAGCCTGCGCTAAATCACGAGGTGCACTCTGTGTTTCTTTGGATCGATCCCGACTCCCTCTCTCGGCGGTCACTGGCACTGTCGTGCAGAAGGTTTGCTGGACGCTACACGTACGATAGGATCGCAGAATTACTTGAAGATGTCAGACAATCCTTCGACATTTCACATCAGTTTGTTAAAGCACTTCAGGAGTTTGGCATATGCTCCGAAATCATCGACGAGGGTAAGCGGTAGAAAGCGAATCATTAGCTTGCAATTAGATGAATATGCCATAACATGCCCACTTTTCCCCAGACAGTGTTAAATAAAATGTACAGCACACACCCTGTATATAGAGTTATAAGCAATTGATTGTCCTTGTTATCCGCCGGTTTAGTTACTACTCTGCCGCCAGGACCGGTCATTTAATTTTTACATATTCGGCTCTTGATTTATGATGGAGACTTATGAGAACACGTCAGAAAATGAGCCCATCGTTATTAAATACGGTTTCTAATAAAGCAAAACGGTTTCTATTCACATTTCATGGGATTATGCAATATAAACCACTTTTTTGTTTTCTAAAGCGAGTGATGCTCATGAAAGTTATGAAAAATATTTGAACTGAGTGGTTCCTTTTTTCTGGCCGATGGAGTCGCAGACGACTTGTCATTCCAGTCAGTGGCAGAACCTGTTGGTCTTACATATGCAGAATAACCTTGCCTTGTCATGTCCGCTGTGCTTGTCACACACTAAGTCTTGTTGCAGTTTCTGATGTCAAGGTAGCCTTGTCGACACTCCTTTGAACGCATTCACACATTTGCCATGTCGAAATGCTCAGCTCTTTGGAACCGCGTTCGAAGGCCCAAGTCATCTGAAACAATTGTGAACACCTTAGGACATTCTCTGCACACACCGTGCGTGACGCGCAGAGGTGGGCACCCTCACGAGGGCGTGCGAGGGTGAGGGTTTCCTCACCCTCACCTCACCATCACCTCACGATATTTGAGGTGAGGGGAGGTGAGGTGAGGGCCAATTTTTCTGGTAATGTTTGAGGTGAGGTGAGGAAATTTTTCAAAAAGTTTTTGAGGTGAGGTGAGGTGAGGAAAATTTCAATTTTTTAGGTGAGGTGAGGAAAAATTTCAAAACCATTTGGAGGTTAGGTGAAGAAAACTGTAAAAATTTTTTGAGGTGAGGCAAAGAAAAATTTATTAACGTGCACTTTATGAAAACTTTTCCTGCGCGTACACGGGATATCTTTCATTCTTTCCGCAGCTCCTGTCTCTCATCTGGGCGGGGACTGCCCTCCTCTCTCGCCGCTGATCTGACGCCCGACTTTGCGCGTCATTCGCATACCCACAACTGAACCTCAATTTCCGCGCAACTTTTACAGGTATAACAATCGTTCCACGAAGCGGTTTCTGTGATTGACTAGGCCAAATCCTCCAGCAAGAAAAAAAAGAACGCTACATTGACTAAGCAATTTCATGAGTTCAATTTCGAGAAACTATTTGTATTTGGTGACAAACTAAATGTCCAGAAGAAAGTTGTTTACCCCATATTTTTCCATTAAGCCGTTTTCTTATAATGGTCAAATGACACGTTTCGTGCTGCACCCTCTATGCATTCACGCTTGAGGTATATGCATTTACGTTGGTAGTCACTCAAAGCCAACACGCATCGAATACACAATCTTCACATCGAATACACAAATAGCTTTAAAAAAATTGAGGTGAGGTGATGTGAGGAAAATTTCGAAAAAAAAATTGAAATGAGGTTAGGAAAATTTCAAAAAAAAAATTTTGAGGTGAGGTGAGGAAGCCTCAAAAATTCCTTTGAGGTGAGGTGAGGAAAAATTTTCAATAAAAAATTGAGGTGAGGTGAGAAAAAATTTTCAAAAATTTTTGAGGTGAGGTGAGGTGAGGAAAATTTTTCTCCCAGAAAATTGAGGTGAGGGCGAGGCTAGTGAGGACAAACGCCCACCTCTGGTGATGCGCTGGAATTCTCTGTATGATAGCATAAAAGACCTGCTTTGCTCGAAAGACAAACTGCGAGGGCTATGCATTGCACTCAAACTGCAAGTGTTCCAAGAAAGAGACTTCGTCTTTCTTCTGGAGTACTGCGACGTCATGCAGCCCATCGCCTGTGCTTCGACTCGACTGCAAGGTGAAGCTGACTGCTTTCGGAGAACTGCTGCCAACTCTGCTGCCAGTAAAATCAAAGCTTAATGAAAAAGCTGATGTAGACCTCGTGTACTGCAAGCCACTTTTGGGTGCAGTTACGGATGGATTTACGCGCAGGTTCGACCATCTTTTGCAGATGAAACCCAGTGCAAAGGAAGCAACGGTTGCTGCTGTTCTTCACCCCTATTTTAAGTTGCGGTGGTTGCCAGCAGAAATGTAAGACCTCCGCCGGCATGCACAGGAACTTACAGAATAAGCTGTTGTTGACTTTGTCAGCATGACTAAGGCCATGCATTCTTTCACACGTGGGTTAGTGGGGTCATCAGCGCCGGCAGCGTCAAATGCATCAGCAGGCGCGTTCTTTTCATTTGAAGAGACAAGCACTCTCTACCAGCCTTTGTTCTCAAGAGGCGCTAGTGAAACTCAAGTTTCTTAACTACCTCCAGGATCCCCGAGTTGACGCGGCTATGCTTCACTCTTATCAGTTGAGAAAAGCCGCTTTCATAAAGTACAACACTGCAACGTGCTTGTCTGCTCCTGTAGAGAGCCTTTTCTCATTTGCCCCGCTTATAGCACGTCCACATTGGGGCTCTTTCAGACAGGCGGTTTGAGCAAATGCTGTTACTTAAAACCTTCAAGTAAAAGTAACAGACATGTATTGCTGAATAGAAACGTTCAACCCTTTTACTATTTGTTGTTTTCCCTCTAGCTTTTAATGAAGGATGTTCAACTTAAAACGTCTGTTATCGCAGTGCTGGCAAAATAGCAGTTCGGTTCCCCAAGCGCACAGGGCTTGCACCTTTTAGCAGGGAGCAAAGTCAGAGGCTACGGGGTAAGTACTGCAGCACCAAACGAAAAGCAGCAGAAAAAAGTTTCAGGTTTATTCGTATGTATAGTGAAGTGCTCACAGACCGGTATGCATGAAGAACATTATCCTAAAGATATTGCTCTTTGCTAGGCTGCTTATGGAAGCGATCGTTTCAACGTACCCATGGCTTCAGCCCAATCTAAAGTTCTAACAAGGCGAGCTGCTCAGACATAGCAGCTTCATTAAATCTGTGCGGTCAGACACGTTTAGGCTCTTTCAGAAAGAGTGCACATATAAAAATACACTAAAGGTTCGAGAAATAACGGATAAATTTTATTTACTTCCCAAATCACATTACCAGCTTTATTGTATTGGCATTCCAGTGATGGAAACTTCGTTAATCATAACACCAGCTTTAGTATATTCGGGATTTCAGTGATGTATCGAGGTATCGAGGATACAGTATAGAGTATCTGTATCGAAAATCAATTTCGGTTCTGCATCTTGTATCGGTATTGGAAATACAATTTTTGAGGGTATCGAGTATCAGTATCGAAGATACTTTTTTGGAGTATCGTGCCCAGCCCTGAGAGGCGGGCTCTGTCAGGTGAGCAGGCGTCATTTACGGGCTAACAGCCCTCTGTACGGTGGCTATGATCCTGATAAACAGGAGGTGTACATATCACACATAGATTGCCACAATCTTTATGGATTCAGTATGATAAAACACCTCCCGTTGGCGATTTCGAATGGGTTGAGGATTTTTGCTCCGTGGATTTTATGCCTCACCTCACGGATTTGGACGTGGGGTACATGTACGACTTGGAGTATCCAAAATCTATCCACGCGCTGATGCGGTAGTTCCCCCTGGCTCCCGAGAAGGCGGTCATCCCGAAGGAATGGATCTCATCGTTCCAGCGATGGCTCCTCGCAGAATTAATGTATCAGCCGGTAAACAGCAAAAAGCTGCTTGCTCACGTGCAAGGACAAGGTCGAGTACGTCGTTCATTACGCGCTACTCGCACTCTATTGTAAATTGGGCATGAGGCTGACGAAAATTTACTGAATACTAAAATTTCGTCAGGCACCATTCCTGCGTCCCTACATTGAGGACAATGTTGCCAGACGCGTTGCCTTGGGCACGACGTTAGAAAAATATTTCTATAAAATCTCAAATAATGCAGTCTTCAGCAGGACGCTTTTAAATAAATTTAACGTGAGGGATATTCGAGTAGCCTTCGATGCGGAGACGGCGAGTTGCCTCGGGAGTCGGGCGGAACGCGTGAGAATGGAAATTTTGTCCCCAGATTGTGTCATGTACAAAATGCGCAAAAGAAAAGTGCGATGCGATTTCCCCCTGCAGATTGGCTTTATTTCATTTCATTTCATTTCATTTTATTGCACCTGAAGGCGCCCTAAGGGGCATTATATCAGAGGGAGGGCATGGAATAACAGCGACAAGTAGAAACGACACACACATACACACACGTAAATGGGATGAGCACCTTTGCGTAAGAAGCGTACACAGTCAAAATATAAAAACATACATATAGAGTCAAACTGAAATGTGTACAATCAAACTGAAAAAAACTCTGTAATGGCGGCTTCAAAGTGAGGTCTAGAACTGATTGATACAATGTGAGAAGGTAGCTGATTCCAGTCTTTGATGGTTTTCGGTAAGTAAGAAGAAAGAAAGGTGGTAGTTTTGCAACAATAGCATCCAACCTTAAGTAGATGATCTGTTCGGCGGGAGATGTAGTCAGGTGCAGGTAGAAGGGATGACTTAAGTAGGTGATTAGAATAGTATATTTTATGGAACAACAACAGCCGGGAAATCTGACGCCTTTTAGACAAAAGTGGAAGTCCTACAGAAGATTTGAGGGATGAGACACTCGTGAAGCGAGAATAATCAGTGCAAATGAAGCGGGCAGCCCTATTTTGGATACCTTCGATGGAGGTAACAAGAGAGGATAGGTGCGGGTCCCAGATTGCAGACACGTATTCCAGCCGTGAACGTACAAGCGTAGTGTAGGCCAGGCGCTTTAATTTGGGCGGAGCCAGAGAAAGGGAACGACGCAAAAGGCCTAAAGAGCGATTGGCGTCCAATATTATCTTGTTGATATGGGTCTTCCAAGAAAGGTCGGAAGAGATAATAACGCCAAGGTATTTTATGGATGAGACTGATTCCAAAGGAAGTCCTGATAATGTGTAAGTATTAACTGTAGGAGATTTACGTCGAGAGAAGTGCACATGCTTACATTTGTCTATATTTAGGGTCATGCACCAGGTCGAGCACCAAGAGGCAATCTTGTCAAGATCAGATTGTAATGCACAAGTGTCATCACTGTCAGATAGTGTGCGGTAAACAACGCAGTCATCTGCAAACAACCGAATCTGAGAAGTTAAGGATACCGGGAGGTCGTTGATAAAAATTAGGAAAAGCAAAGGGCCTAAAACAGAACCTTGAGGGATTCCGCTGAGTACGGGGGCGGGGAGAGAAAGGCAGTCGTTGACTACAACTCGTTGGTACCTGGAGGATAGGAAACCGTGCAGCCAGGAAAATACCAGGGGATCTAAGTTAAGTTGAGACAATTTCACAAATAACCTTTGATGGGGATCACGGTCGAAAGCTTCACTGAAGTCTAGAAATAAAGCATCAGTTTCGACATTCATGTCTAAGTTTATGTGTATGTCGTTAGTGAAAGAGAGGAGTTGCGTTTCGCAAGAGAAGTACTTTCGAAAGCCGTGTTGGTCATTGAAAAAGAAATTAACTTTATCAAGAAATGAAGATATATGAGAGTGAATAATGTGCTCTAGAACCTTGCAGCAGGTGGACGTCAGAGAAATTGGTCGCTAATTGCTGGGAGTTGACGATCGCCATGCTTGAAGACTGGCACAACCTTAGCCATCTTCCAATCAGAAGGAATGCACCCAGTTAGAAGACACTGAGTAAAAATATTCTGCAGAAAACAACAAAAAATACATTTAGTGTTTTTAAGCACCTTACTGTGTATACAGTCAATCCCGGGAGCAGAGGAGCTATTCAAGGATTCCAGGATCTTTATAATTCCATTGACGGTGATAGTGATAGGCTCAGCTCGAGGATATTCGTGAGGATGGCATCATGGTATGTTACAAGGAGGCTCAATGGTGTATACGGAAGAGAAATGTCTAGAAAACAGAGCGGAAGCAGCGCTGGGGGTAAGGACATTACCATCACTGTCCACGTACCCTGTCAATTGTGATTGTGATTATGATTTTAGAACTGAGTAAATTAACCATGTACTCGTACTACGAAACCCTGCTGAGTAAGCTCTCTTATCCAGTGATTACCTGCAAATTTGACACAGATTCTCTGATCCTCGGCATATTCTTCAGGGTCTATGAAGATCAGTTATGAGCGATCGCCGATAAACATTTAGACGTCCTCCTTTGATTGGGATCAACCACTGTACAGCGAGAGGAACCGTGGTAGGCTTGGTACATTCAAATGTGAAACCGGTAGCATACCCATAGTGGAAGTAAGCTTGAAAACCAAAATGTACTCCATCAGAATAGCCGGTGGAAACAAATTACAAGAACTAAAGCGGTCAAAAAGAACATTGTGCGAAAACACCTCCACCATGATACGTACCATGATACTCTATTCAAGCATACTAGTGTATCACACAAACAGGTGTTAATAGTGGGAAAGAAACAGTGCATGTACACCGTCTGATGTCGTATGACGACGAACGATTCCTCTACAATGACGTCGACTCCTCCCCGTACGGAAGCTCTGAATATGGTAAGCTCGAGTGGATGACGTAGATAGCGGGATTTCACCTGGCGTTCTTTCCCTCCTCTGATAATGCAGAGGATGAGAAGGAGTAGCGTCATTTGGACTGTGTCACTGGAAGGATGTGGTACTTCGTTCTCTTCTCGCTCGTCACATGCAGATTGGCAACTGTACTGCAAGCATCAAGCTGGAGAAGGATAAGCACACCTATGCTCACAAAAGCCCTGGCCGTATTCTGGCCATCAGAGAGGGGCATGTGGTACCTATGCAGTCCGGCATTAACCTGAACAGGAACGCTAGTGGATCACTGCGAACATGCCTTCAGTCGCTGGACGTGTGCAACATCTACGAAGATATCCAGTGCATGTGGAAGTGTCAACTCACTGAGGACGAAATTTTTCTTAGCCGCTGTCCCGGAGACATCCACATGATCCGTGACTTCCGAGGAGCCACACCCAGCATCAAAGGAATCAATCTCTCCAAGATCGCCATGATTTTTCTCAAACATCCACTCAGTAAATGTTGAAATGTATTTTTTCCTGTCTGTCTGATCGTGTAGAGCCACCTGAGATAGAGCCGCCCAATTGGGTTAGAACCATGTGAAGCCACTGCCGAGCGACCCGCGCACCAGCTGGCGAACCCTAGTGAGTTCAGTAGGCTTAGAATGGAGCCAGCGGAGCCATAGAGGGGCGACGGAACCAAGCCAGCCAATCAGTGGGCTTAGAATGGGTCACTCAATATGCAGGGCCAATCGGTAGGCTTAGAATAGGGACGCAGCTGGGTTCTGCCAATCAGAGGGCTTAGAAGTCTGGAGAATGTGGAGAAGAGGAGCAATCAGGATTAGTAGGCTTAGAATGAACCAATCATCGTGAAGCGGGGGCAGAGCCGGCTAATTAGCATAAAGGGGCGGAGCTATGCTCACCAATCAGCGATCAGCAGGCTCAGCATGCACCAATCGGCGTGAAGTCGCGGAGCCAAGCCAACAGATTAGCATAAAGGGGGAGGCTATGCCAACCAATCAACGATCAGTAGGCTTAGCATGGGCCAATCAACGTGAAGTGGGCGGAGCTAAGGGCGACCAATCAGATGGCTTAGCATCGGCTCGTGTTGGGTTAGCATTGGCTTATGTTGGCTTAGAACTGGATTGTGTTGGATTAGAACTGGATTTGGCTTAGAACTGGATTAGAATTGGTTTCTACTGAATTAGAAAAAGGATGTTCTTGTGCGTAATGGAATAATACTACTCACGTTTCTGGGTGCGATAGCCCCTTTACGACTCTGCGGTTCGCTGTGTAACACTGCGCTCGCGCTGGTAGTTTGAACTACTTCTCTACCAAACGCGGACGTGGAACGAGCAAGGACGTTCTTCGACGGGCTACGCGGCGAAGATGGCTGAGGGAGACGACCCAGCAGACCGATCCTCAAAAGATGTGGTAGGGGAATTTGTGGGTTTCAGGACGCCACACGGACTTTCTTGTCTTTGCATGCTGGACGCCACTTCACGAATCTAAGCACACACAATTGTACACGACCTTCCGGGAAAAGAAGTTCCTTTGTTGATGATCGTACGCCTGGAATGCACCAGGCCGTCCAGGAGTGGAATCGTCATGGCCGGCACTTATAACTGACCGCTATAAATGATAATATGCCATAAATCCAGTCGAGCTTGTGGAGGAACTCCGCACTGAAAAAGCCTGAGCAAAGGGAAAGACCAAGAAGGGACATCTGCGTCCTTAAAGGGGTCCTGTGATAGCTTTCCCCTGTGCTCATTCTCAGACTTCCTAGGTATGGAGCAGTGTTGTACCCGCTACCAAAACGAAGTAACGGAATATCGCTACACGCACCACTTCACAAAAAAGTAGCGCAATACTAGCGTCGCTACAAAATTAAAAGTAACGTAAATACTGCACCGCTACTTTTCCGCTACCGTACCCTTTTTGTCTCTTCTGTATCATTCTCTGTGGTTAACACTGTAGGGTGATACCACGTAAGATCAGACAGGCTGGTCCGGACGTGGTCTCAGACAGACTTGTACAAAATACTGGGCAAAAGTATTGATTTATTTATTTCAAGAACCCCAAGGGTCCGGAGGACATTACATGGGGGTGGGAACTGGATCGTAAGATACATTTACAGCAACTTGATAGAAACAAACAAACAAGCAAAAAAGAACAACACAATTAGCAGTAAGCAAACAGGAAAATAAAGAAACGACGACAGTACAAACTCATAAGAAAACAAGTATTAAAGCATGAAACAGGGAGTCTGTTCACATAAGTACAGATAAATAACAAATAGTATGATAAGGGGGAGGAGAAAAATTTCATAGCAACTTACGTACAAGCGTGGTGGTCTTGTGGGTGGAGTGAACGGGAGAGGGTGTTACAAAATACTGTATGGTCGATAATAGTTGCGAGGGATGATGGGAGGTTGTTCCATTCGATGGCAGTTGAACAAAAGAATGATTTGGAGAATGCATTGGTATTATAATGAGAGCATGTGATCTTATTAGTGTGGTCGATGCGAGGAAAGATGACACTCGAGCGGGTGATGGGCGATCGATGCGGTGGCAAGATGAAAAAGAACCTATGGAAGAGGGCTAATTTGGCAAGCCGGCGACGATGTTCGAGTGAGTCGAGATTAAGATTTGATTTTAATGCGGATACAGAGACATTGAATGAGTAGTCGTTGGAAATGAAACGGGCAGCCCGATTCGTGCTGGCTTCTATGGCGTCGCAGAGATACTTTTCGGAAGGGTGCCAAATAGCTGATGCATATTCCAGCTTGCTTCGTACAAGAGCCGTGAAGGTTAGGAGCTTAAGATGGAAGGGGGGGGGGGGCGCCAACCTGAGGGTGCGTCTAACAAAGCCTAGGGAGCGAGAAGCGTTAGTCATTATGTGGTTGATGTGCTCGTTCACACTTAGGTTGGAGGAAAGGTGGATTCCAAGATATTTGTAAGAATCTGCTCGGGTTAATGTGATATCACTTAGAGTGAAGTGGAAGGGAGGAAGACAGGAGACCCGTCTTCGAGAAAACGACAAAATGCGACACTTTGCAATGTTCAGAGGCATTTGCCACTCATTGCACCAACGCTGGATTAGTGAAAGATCGCTTTGTAAGGTTAGATGGTCAGAAGGAGAGAGGATTTGCCTGTACACTACACAGTCGTCAGCGAAGAGACGAATCGTGGAAGATATGCCTGAAGGAAGGTCATTTATATAGATAAAGAAAAGGAGGGGACCGAGGACTGAACACTGAAAAAATTTAAAATAAGATACTAAAGGCTCAACGTAAAAAGTATTTAAAATAGAGTACAAAATACTCAAAACTGAAAGTAATTTGATTACAGTAGTAAATACTCTCAGAAGTATTTAAGATACTCTATAAAGTACTTTAGTATTAGCAGTAAGTGAAACGCGTATTCTGAACGTGGCCGTACTAAACTTCATCAGCCATGCTTAAGCATATCTTTCATTTGCAACGTCTTGGTGTCAAGTAATGTTTGGTGAACTTTGGTGAACCCAAGTAAACTTTGTTGATATGTTCTGACCCAAAACTTCGTAATCCCTCCTGTATGTCCGTTCGGGTCTTTCAACCTCTGGCACATGTTTCTTGCTGTGGTGACCAAGGAAATAAATGCCGGGATTCTCTTGTACCTAATCCCCTGGTGATTCACCTGGCAATATGAATAGGAACCGTTTTCTGACGAAGTTCGCTATTGACAAGCAAGGCCAGGCTTGGGACCAGCCTATTGTACAAGAGGATAAATGACAGATTCGCAAATGCCCGAAAAAAGAAAAGAAGGGGGGTTAAATTCCCGTGAGCTGAAAATCTGGGCATGGCGGGAAGTGTGCTGGATATGGCATGACGAGGAAAGAAAGTGATTTGAGTACTGAGTGGCAAATACCGAAAAAAGTATTTTAAATATATTAAAATTACTTGTTGCAAAAAGTATTGAGTAGAGTACCAAAATACCGGAAAAAAGTATTTAGAATACTGTATTTTAAGTACGCACTCAAGATACGTACAAGTCTGGTCTCAGATTTCGCTGGAAGAATTATATGTTGTTGGCAGTGATGACCAGTAGTTAACTACATGTAGTTAAACTACCTTATTGTAGTTAAAAAGTAGTTATCAACTACTTGCAGAAATGTAGTGGTAACTACTAGTTAAACTACCATTTTGAGTAGTTAACTACAGTAGTTAGGTTACTGCAGGCGCCAACTACTTCCGATTTTGCCGCAAGCTTTACTTGTCTAGTGAAGCCTCATTTGCTGTGAAATAATTCTGCAACTTAGTTTATCGAGTAGGCACAGAAAGAATCCCGCCGCAAGCTTTGTATTTGACGATCGTAGCAATGGCTTGAGCCAAAGTTTATCATTGCTTGTGATTCACATTTAGGTGTCCAAAAACACTACAAGGGATTGATGTTGATGGACAACTTGAAGTAGTTATAGATGCAGTTAAAATATATTGCAGTAGTTAAAGAAGTAGTTCTAACTACTCCCCTGAAAAGTAGTTGAACTACTAATTAAACTACTCCACCGCGAAGCAGTTAGTAGTTATAGTTAAACTACTGTAGAAGTAGTTAGTGGCCATCACTGGTTGTTGGCCGATATCTCTAGGTGAAGAAGCCGTTTATTTCAATGGCTAGTTCAACTCGATGCCGAATGCCGATGCTTTTATCGATCTTTTAATTTTTCCGAACTTTGGCCGCTCCTGGCGAAGACGCGACCACGCGGCACCTTGATTTTGTTTTTGTCACAGCACATCGACACAGCCGTTTTTCCTTTAACATAAGGACTTGTAATGCTAAACCATAAAAATAGAAAAGGGGGAAAGAGAGGAGGGAACCAAAAGAAGAGAAAGGAGGAAGCAAAACAAGCAATCAAAGAAAACAAACAAAACAGAAAGGATGAAGCACAAGAACAAACCAAAGGCTTGTGCTAATGCATTTCAAAAGGATCTACCAATGGATCTTCCTAAAGTTTTTTTTTTCTGTTCAGTTCTGGTTTGGTTCAGCAGCAAAGTAAACAATTTGGCTTCGGTACGGTTACGGTTCAATCAAAAATAAGGGCTTTTAGCAGATTTCGGTTTGGGTTAAGCTCTGGTTCCAATCCCTGCCGCCACATGCGTAATGTAGCTGGAAGGCTCACTTCGGCGCCCTACGACGTCGACCGCACTTAAATAATGCAACATGTTCGCATATTCTGCAAGCACAAGCCATTAGACATGCACGAGAAAAATATCAAGGCGATAAATTATGTAGCTTTTTAGAAATTGGCTCGAATGTATGACATACTTTCCGATTTTTCCCATTTTTGCGCGGCTGCAGTGTGAGACACACTGAACCCACGAATATGCTTCTGATAATATAAGATTAGATTCTGAGTCACACACGACTATGATTGGTTCCGGTAGGCACGATAACCTTGCCAACGGTGTGCTAAAACTGCCTAGTATCTTTTTATTCGTCTTTTTTCGTCTTTTCTTCTCGTTTCTCGTTAAGTCCGCACACCGACACCGCCGTTTTACCTTTGACACAAGTCTTCTAATGCCAATCGCATTAATAATCTTTATTTAAGTGCCCGATAGCGGCACGAGGCCTTGGTGTTGGCGCACGATCAAGAAAATTAGGGTACATAAAGGGTATTGGGGCCCGGATCACACCCAACGCGAAGGAGCACGACTGTCAAAATTGCATGCGACATAGCGTCGAGTATGTATGGGAATATCCATTCGAATATACAGGGTGTTTCACCTGAAGTGATAAAAAATTCTAATTGGCGACGTATTCGCCGGAGGATTGTGGTACTTTCGGCAATTACCCTCTGGGAACTTTTGCCGCCATTTAGGAAGGCTTTGGACAATTTTTAATTGAGGGAAATTTATTTTTGGCAATTGAACTTTGAAAATTTCCAAGCGAACCTCACTTTTTTAAAACAGAAATATGAAGTCCTCCACGGATAACCGCAGACCCAACAAGAACTATGCACAGTATTGCAACAGAAATAGTAGGAAAATATTAGTAAAAATTACCCTTTAGTCCGCCGGCTTGATTTTCGCAAAGAAGCGCGCCCCAAATGTGCGTCGAGAGGAGCAAGTGTCCCCGCCTTTTGCCTTCTTTGTGATAGGACGGTTGTTCCATTTTCTTTATGATAAGCATAGCCGACGTTTCGGGCCTTGGAACCTCACGGTCACCATCATCTGATAAGGTGCGAGTTCGAGCCCTGCTACGAACTCACGTGAAGGTGGACATAGCGTATCGGTGAGCTCGTTCATGCCGTATATTAGCGCACTTACCAGATAGTACCACATTTGCTCTGTTTATCAGTGTGATAGCTGTTTATCAGTGTGCACTAATATGTGGTATGATCGAGCCATGTCCACCTTCACCTGAGGTCGTAACAAGGCCCGAACTCACGGCTTATCAGATGATTGTGATCGTGAGTTTCGAAGGCCCGAAACGGCGAGATACTGTATGGTGATAAGACGGTTGTCACCAGCATCAAGGTCAAAGCGGGGGAAAGAAAGGTACAACAAGAGGCGGGAACACTTCCTCCTCTCCCCGCATCTCCCGTGCGCTCTTCTTTGCGAAAATCGAGCAGGCCGGGCTAAAGCGTGATTTTACTTTTTTTCGACTATTTCTGTTACGATACTGTGTATAGACGACTTGCACTCCTACGTCATCGATTACGTTTCGCCGCCGCGCAAAGCACGCTGGTGGGCACCTATCAACCTTATCAGCCTTTTCGGCCTATCAGCAGACGCGTTTTTCCCGCTTCTTGCCAACCAGAGCAAAATATAACCTCGAACCGGTCTTCTCGGGACGCCACATGTTTGTAAACAGAAAGTGGTCTATAGTTTTTGTTGGGTCTGTGGTTATCCATGAAGGACTTCATATTTCTGTAAAAAAATGAGATTCGCTTGGCAATTTTCAAAGTTCGATTGACAAAAATAAATTTCCCTTAATTAAAAATTGTCCAAAGTCTTCCTCAATGATGGCAAAAGTCTCCAGAAGGTAATTGCCCAAAGTCCCACAATCCTCCGGCGAGTACGTCGCCAGTTAGAATTTATCACGCTAGGTGAAACGCCCTGTATACACGAGAAGGCACATAGCAGACAGTAGCATCATTTGTGGATAGCTCAATTGAGTCGCAACTTGAGAGCCAATAGGGATGTCAAAGATATCGACAAAGGGGTGAATGGCGTTCGTCGATTGCTGAATACGTGCAATGGGGCTCACAGGCATATGGCGGGATAATAATTTGATGATGACGGGATGATATAATAATAATGTTTTTTGGTCACAGGAGTGATTAGCACCAGATTAAAAAAGTCACTTTCCGTGACTTGACGAGGTATCTGCTCCCGTACAGCAGCAGCACAAGATAACGAGATAACAACAAATTGTTTGTAAAGATACATAGCAAATAGGTATGACAATAGAAAAAAATTTAAATTGGATAATCAATCTTTTGGAGGATTTTAGTAAATCTATATCAGCGCTATTGAGCAAAGTAGGGAGTAGTCTTTGTTCACCACACGTTGTTCTACGTCTATGGGATGATCCATGTTTGCGGGTGGCGATGAAAATACTATGTTTAAGCAGATCGTGACAGGTTGGCTATCCTGAAGACGGCTGTGTTATTTTCAAAAGTTGGTCAGCGATAATCTATATTGGTACACGGGATGGATGGAAATGAGATTATATATATTAAATAGTTCTGCAGTCCTGTGATTATGTGGTAACCCTCCACGAGACGGAGGAATTTATTCCAATTACGAGAATATAATTAAAAACACTCTTTCATGCTGTACCCCATACAAGGAAACAATATATGTGAGATCGTATCAATGCATTATAAAGTGTGAACATAACTTCAACTGGTAAGTTGTCCTCGTTCCTGTATATCATACCCACCACAGTTGATAGTTTGGACCGTTCTGAATTAATGTGTTTCTTCCAATTCATCGTGGTAGAAAGATAAACACCAAACGATTTAACAGTGTCAACGATCTCCACACCTTCTCATGCCCCCGGGTAGATATCGGTACATATATTTATTTGTATTTTTTTTTATTTTGAAGCAAACAGATTGTCTTACGTACATTGTCCTTGTCCTTGACATGTGCTTTAACTTACTGTTAACAGACCACAGAAAAAGTTTTCGCAAGACAGTGTCGCCTTTGGTCACCAAGTCAGTGCAAGTATAGTATCAGTAAAATAATATACCGTTATCGTCAGCATGCATAACGAGTTCCGTTTCCGTATATAAGCTAACAATGTCATTAATGTAGATGAGGCAAGTGAAAATACAAGGACGAACATAACACAGATATCACAACGCCCAGCTGCATACTGGACCTTTTCCGGGTAAGCGTATGCGCACGCGCAGCCATCTGCGGGCGGCAGCCATATGCATTAGGGGACATAATCGGTCTCAAGATAGCGGACGTTTGAGGTCGACATATGACAACGCTTTGCACTGGTAATTAGTACAGTGCGTTGTCACGCTATCCGCATTCTTCTTGCAATGTTCTCTTGCTACTTTCCCACGCAACGTGCCAGTCCGAAAAGCATCCGCATGTTTATTGGGGGGAAATATACGACGTTCGACATTCCGCCGCCGGGGGCGACGCGAATATGGAGAAGTAGGAGAAAAGGCACCACTAGTGGGGTTCCAACGCACTCAATCACAATCTCAGTGCTGGTGCCTTTTCTTCAACTGCCATTATTCAATGGACCATTTCCATATTAGCGTCGTCCTTGGCGGCGGAATGTCGTATCTTTCCCCCCAATAAACATGGTGACGCTTTTCGGACTGGCATGTTGCCTGGGAAAGTAGCAAGAGAAGAAGTGAAAGCGCATTGTACTCATTACCAGTACAAAGCGTTGTCAAATGTCGACCTCAAACGTCGGCGTAACCCTGAAACTGATTATCTCTCGCCAATGAACATGGCAGTCGCCCCCAGGTGGCTGCGCATGCGCATACGCTTACCCGGAAAAGGTCCATTGGCAACTGGGCTTTCACATTTAATAGCGGAGAGCCCAGAAACACTGGCCGTTGAAGCGTACACGGGAGAGCAGCAGGGGCTGATGGTGCAACGTGCAACCGTCAACGGAGGAACGCCTGGCGCTGCGTCACTGACGCACTGGAGGACTTTGCCGTGTTTCCGCATACGAAGCCTTCGTGCAAAGGGTGATGCCTGCAGTGAGTGAGCAGGTTGTGACGGATTGAGGTACTCTAGGGCGAAGGACGTCAACTGGGAATAGACCTATCCCTGTTTGTAAACAAATGACGTCATGGTGTTCGACAACGCCACCAATTTGGTAGAGCTGAACTACGATGGAAGCTAGAGACAAACAAGGTCGCGCCCGAAAGCTACAGCCTTGAGGGGACTACGATGGTCCCCGCAAGGACGCGGCCTTCGGTCATACTTTTCTTTCAATAGGAGGCAGTGAACAAGTGCACAATCGCGGAACCCACCCCTTCCCTTATTTTTTTTTCGGTTTCAGTCTGTCTACCAACGTAATGATGACGTTTCTCGGGTAGACGTCTATTCCCTAGATTCCACCGTCACCATGCGCGTTTCACCGATGGGTGGTTCACCAAGACAGCTCCGCGGGCTGCTTGCTCGTACACACCAAGGTTTATGCTCTGTGTTAGACATTCTATCTGACTCGTCTGTGACTCATCTAATCAGTCAACAATACAATTCCATCAAATACTGGTGCACAGTTTCGCTGTCCTAGACATGGCTAACATTTCGGTAGTTACTGTTATGAAACAACTTCTCCCGCGCGTGGCTGTGCTCAATTTTTGGAATGAGTGTAAAAGAAAGTCGAAGAAGAAAGCGCATGCATGTCATCGTGACCTACGAGTCATGCTCACTGTTCGAAGCCTTCGGCATGCACTGTCAGTCGGTGTTTCTCGCAGTTCTTTTGTCCCTTGTCATCCCATCCGTTGCTCAGAACGGTAAGATATCTCGAAGGACGACTTCTTCAACTTTGAAATACATCTCTTCTTCAGACGAACCATTGAAGAAAATGCTGCGTTATTACGAACGCATTTTCTACGAGCCTGTTCGCTCCCGACCCACCCACTGGCGGCGGAAACGATCATTGGATGCCAACAAAGGACGTCTCTTCTTGACCTTCAAAGCATACAACAGGTACGCCACTCGTATTATCAAGGAGCTGGTCCAGGACACAAGTGGGGAAAGCGTGTAATTTAGTAACGAGCGCTCCCACGGAGAAGGACGTTTTGGAGTATGAAGTTGATGGGTTGATACGATGTCGCAATTGTTGCCGGACAAATACGGCAGGGTGATGCAGTGCGAAGTAGCAGCGTGGTGTATCACAAATGAAGCGAAGTTGGTTTGTTTTTGGTTAGTAGGTGAGACTCTAAGTTGGATCAAGTTAAGTGATGCTTCAAGGCTGGTGTTCCGCTAGTGAAGCTGCAGTAGCGAGGGAGCGACGAGATATAGACGCCAGGGCTACCACTGCTATCTCGGCTACATGAAAGGTGTAAAAATATATAAAGCTACAAAGTATAAAAAATAAGAAAAAGGCTGTATCAATAATTTTGCTTCGTAAAATAAAACCTTGCCATGAACTTTCACACATTCTACCTTTCTTCTAAGAGGAGGCTCCTTTTTCTTTGCTAGGGGTCTCGAGGAGGGGGAGCAGGTCAATATTAAAGTTTCTCCGGAAAGCCGGCAAAGCACTCGCATATATTACTCCGAAAAGAACTAAATACACGAATAAAAGGTTTTTGGTTCAGAGTTGCTTGTTCGCAAGTTGTCTTCTTGAATTTTGTTATACGCGCTGTGAGACAAGTTTATGTACAGGAGGTGGGACAAAGCCGTTACAGAATCTCGCTTTTAACAGGCATTTCCACTTAAGCCTCAAGAATGATCGATCCACCTTCTCGGATGACTTCGTTTTGGAGACAGCTAGCGAAGGCCGGGTCCAACCGAAGCTGGATCATATTTACTCAGGCTACCTCGTAGGTACGTACACTTTAAGTCGTAAAATATCAACTCGTTGAATAACTCTAGCGGTAAAGCATCCTACAGTGCCGTAGCCGCAGACAGGTTCGCTTAGTTCGCGTGTGTGTTCGACCGCTTGGTTGATTGTTTCAACGATGATATTCACCTTGTGAGCTAAACCACAACCGAACCCGAACACTTTCTTCACTGCAGAAGCAGATGTCGGAAAACTGCTCGGCAGGTGATTACAGTGTTTGCGACAACTAGTCGGTTCAAATCTATTTTTGCCGTTGTTCTACTGAAAATCACAGAACATTCCGTGTTATCATTTCTTCTACCAAGCCCTATAGGCTGTTAATGGGTACTCAAAATAAATATTCTATTATATTATATTCTTCAATCTTTTTAAGGATTTGTTCGGAGTAAACAACAATGTGTACTGATTCATGTACTAGCACTCGCAGCTTTCCTTTCAACAGATCCGACCGATCCGTGGTTCCGACATTTATTTTAGGAGGTAGACAGACGTCATCAGTAATAAAAACAGTCGTCGCGATATTGCAACATCGAATATCATATCAATGCTTCGGTCGATCCTTGTAGTAACAATTTTCCATTTTAAACTGTGAAAACTTCAAGAAGGTTGTGGCGGCCCTAGTGCCATCGCCACATGGCTGGCGCCAGCCGCGAGCTGGCGCGAATAAACGTGAATCAGTTCCCTTCTGATCTTTGCCAATGAAGGTTGTCTCCTCGTTCCTTCCTTCATTTTGGTGACCCGAAGGTCAAAGAACGCTCCGCGCCTTCCATGGATCGGAATCCTTCCAGCGCAGGACAGTTTCCTGACCAGGGAGCATCCCTGCCCTCTCCTTCACTGTCTGTTCAGGCGGTATCCATCAAGATTTTCCCATTCTGGCCAGCTGATCCCGTCCTCTGATTTGCGAACATCGAAGCACGGTTCGCACTCCGCGGCATAACCGGCTCAGCTCAAAGTTTTACCACGTCGTGGGTGCCCTCGGACCAAGCGAAGCTGCGGAGGTTCGGGACGTCATCACAGTTCCCCCCGCGGAGAACCCTTATGACGCACGCAAGAGCGCACTGACCAGGCGTACGACAGCTTCGGAGCAGGAACGCCTGCGACAGCTGCTCACAGCTGAGGTTCTCGGAGACCGGAAGCCGTCACAGCTACTTCGCCGTATGCAGCAGCTGTTGGGCGACACGCCGTCGGCACTCGACCAGTTCATCATGCGCGAGCTGTTCCTTCAGCGCCTTCCGAACACTGCGCATGATCCTTACCACGTCCAGCAGCATCTCTCTTGAAGCCTTGGCGGAGATGGCTGACAAGATGATGGATATCGCTCCGCCTGCTATCACCTGTCTCACCTCCGCCTGCAGTCTCACCTCCGCCTGTGCCATCGCCTTCCTCGTCGGAGCTACAGGTTTTGCGACACGAAGTGGCCCGCCTTTCGGACTTGGTGATTGCCAATCTCCGGTTCAGCCGATCGCCAAGCCCAAGGTGCCGCTCCCCTCGCCGCTACAATCGGCGTCGCAGCCCATCTCCCCGTTCCCAGTCAGCCACCCCTGTCGTCTGCTGGTATCCCCAGACCTTTGGCGACCGTGCCCGCAAGTGCCTGCCTCCGTGCTTCCGCCAGGGAAACGCCAGCGTCAGCAACTGATGGGAACTGGCCATGCTGACGAGGTTTCCCACCGTCCCCGCCTTTTCTACATCTCTGACCGGTACTCTGGCGTGCGGTTTCTGATAGACAGCGGCGCGCAGGTGTCTATCGTCCCCGCGTGCCGCGAAGACCAAGGGCGACGTCAGCCAACCAACTCTCTACAGGCAGTCAACGGCACGCCTATTTCCACCTTCGGGGAGAAGTGGCCGCGAAGTGGAGAAGAGAAGTGGAAGGTCATAAAGGCTACCTGCTTGAATCAATTGTACGCATTGCCGGTGATAGGATGGGGGGGGGGGGGCGAGTAAGGCGACCGGCTTATGCCCCGTGCTTGCATAGGCCCCGCGCACGAAACCCTCAACCAAGGATTACTTTTTAATAAAATATTAAGTATGCACTTAATCGTGTGAAACAGGACCCGCGATGCGCCTTTGCTTCAGGCCCCGCACACCCCTAGCACCAGCCCTGATTGTACCCGCTCGAAAAACTTGTTCGCCGCACAAAGGGCTTGAAGGAGCACCGAAGTGACATTTAACGTGGTGGAAATCCTGTTTCATTCGTAAAGCAGTCCATGAGAAGCCACAATGCAAAATATTTTCGTTGTGCGGTGTAATGCCTCTACGCATTCATAGTTACAAGAGCGCTGGTAGAAAGCATCCTCAGACGACCAGATTCCTTCGCGTGACGTCGTCAGCTCCCCGTGCAGTTTCTCTGTTTCCTGTGAGTTCACGCGCTTCTGCCCGGTTCTGTCGTGCCTGTATGCGTCACGAGTCACATGAACGGCCGCGCAAGCGGGATAGGAGACGTCACGACGTGTCTCTTGCTTCTCTCGTCCTCCAATCAGCTCTTTCCAAGAGTGGATGATTTTTTGAACGTGTGCAGAACAAAGGGGGGCCACAGTGTCGGCACGATAGTCAATCGCGGTGCAAGTAGAGGGAAGTAAACCGGAGAGGGGAGGGGGGGGGCTGTGCACTTGTCGCCGCTGTATTTGGCTCGTTGCAATGGGGCGGCCACGCAAAATGTGCACGCCACCTGAAGAGCAAGAGTGGAAAGCGCAGCGTGCTGCTGTTGCTCGTGAGAGCAGTCGTACTCAGTGAGGCACAACAAAAAGCCGCACGTGCCGCAAATAGGAGGAGGGGAGAAAGAATACCACTCGCAACGGTTCCTGCGTTGACCTAGCTTTCGGAAAGAATTCCCACGGAGGTTCAGTGCATCACTTTCCTGACATACTTCACTGTCCATAAAGGTTGATTCGAAGTCACAATCTAGACTTATCAAATATCGTATTGACACGTAACACATGGTGACATGTTACAGAAGGCCGCAGGGATCGAATATATACGTATGTACGGAAAGCTTGTTCCGAACATGGTTGCAAGTACCGCAAGAGAGGCCGTTACGCAGAATGATGAAGTCTTTGAATGGCGCAATGTCACGGATGTCGTGGATCCATGGAATGTCATTGATTGACGGATGTTGTAAGATCACAGTCTATGACACACATATTGAAGTCGACTAAAAATGAAATAACTGGAACAGGATCCGAAAAGCTACCTGTACACTCTTATAATTCAAAATTTTTCCATATTAACGACCATATCGGAAATCCCTGAGAGCAATCCTATTACTCGTACGGGAATCCAGTTATTCGCAAAGCAGTGTTCTGGATACATGGCACATCTCATCCCCTAATGCATCCAGAAAGGTCAAAAGAGCCTTGAGCACAGAGCGTTGGTGGGCTCAATTCGGCCAGGGACCAAGCACTTTTGAGAAGCTCATTACTTCATTTCCCACATCACCACTCCCATGATGCGATGAAACTCCCCATTCATTACCTTAAAGTAAAGTTGTTGTTGTTCCCCAAATGCCTCAGAGTATCTCACCTAAATTCTTGGGAATGTCAAGTTGCGAACCCAAAGGAATGTCCAAGTTCCCATTATTAACCCACAAAATGAAGCATGGCCCTGTAGGTGCCAATGGGTCCGTTTTGTCTTCGTAAAAAACGTGGACGAGAAGAACGTTCGTGTAAAACAGGCCTAAGTTGTTGATGACGAGACTCGTTCTCATCATACGTCTCGTTACATTTTTACAACACCAAAATTATTTGTCCGATGTCGTACGGGAGTTGATGTTGTCCTCGACTTTCTGATTGACTTTTCAGGTGAACCCAATAGTCGTGTCTTCGGATACATGTTGGACGGCATTTTCCACGGTAGAATCACCACACCCACTCAAGAGTACTACTTAGAGCGAGCTAACACGTATATTAAGAACAGCGGCAAGTTTCACTCCATCATATATACTGCGAGCGACGTGATCATGCCCGAAGGTGGTTGCGGTCTGTACGGGACAACGAAAGAGTGGATGGACAGAATTCTGCGCCGCTACGCTCGCAAAGATGTAAGTCTAGTTTCAGGCTTTTCTGTATTTGACACGGCCACCAGGAAAGATGCTTCCACTCAACGGGATGACCTCTGAACATTTTTTAGTCTATTGCCTCAAAGCAGGCGTGACACTTAAAGGGCCGGTCGCATCCGTTCGAGTCGATGTCGAAATTTAATTATTGTCATTTTATTCCTCTGACGACTGGGCACGGTATTGAAATTCCCACACGAAATAGTGTCATATAGTTTGACTGTTAGTCGAGGCAATACGCGACAAGAGCAGACGTCAAATGTTGAGTATGCCAGAATTCCCCCACTCTGGAAAAATTGGAAAACGTCACTCCCTAAAGGCTGGTTTACACTAACTACGCAAAGCTTCGTCAATCGCAGGCCGCGTTCCACGCCACCCGCATGGGTTCGCCACGCTTCGCCATCGTCACTTGGGTTGTGTCTACTTGCACAGTGCCGCTGCCAGCGAATGGCTACTTTCCGTAGACTGGGCCAGCGTGCCGGTTTGATTGACAACCACTGCTTCCGATGAGCAGCGGCGGTCAGGAGATGCTGAGTGCGCTGCTGCTTCGTGTGTGACGTCACCGTAGCAGACGACAAACAACATTAAGCAGACGTAATTAAGCAGTAGGGCCATTTCAAGCAGTAGGGCCAAGTGATCAATAGGTGCCGCTCGACCCCGCCTAGAATTTTAGTGATATTTTTGGTGGTTCCCTATGACTCCGAAAGCAACAGAACAGTGGTCTTTTCTAACGAAACTGTACTTTATGGGGTGCAGGGCCCCTCAAAGATGCAGTGCTTGGCGAAAACCTATGTCGTTTTAAGCAAGCATTGTGGCCCACGTAGGGCACGGAGCATGTTTGAAAGCGTATTATTTGATAGGGAAGAGCTCACTTTACCGTATGTAAGCATTTTTGGCCATCGCACTCGACGGGCTCGACACTTGTGGCATGCACGAAACTTGCAAAGTTTGCAAGTTTACGACTCCTTAAACAAGGGAGAACTGATGCTCTGAGGCTGGAACAACACAGAAAGGACAAATACATACAAAGCCAGGGAATCTTCCATCGTTACGACTCCTTTTTGAAATATAAAATTCTGGAATTCCTCCCTAAAAAATTTTTGTCGAATAGTTCCCGTGTTGTACCTTAAGAAAAAAAAAAAAAATAAGAAAGAAAAAAATTACCTGCAAAAAAAAGCTGCAGTAAAGAATACGGAAGTTGTGGAAATTCGACAAAATGCGCATTTTTGACCGAAAAATTCGATGTGAGGAGGTCGGGATAGCAAGGTGTCGTTCGATGCATCGTCTTCCTAGCAAGGCGTGGCAAAAAAAATCTCTGTACTTTTTGTTAAACTCAAATAATTTTTTAATTGAAGGTAACTTCGCAAACGTGTATAGGCGCTGCTACGCATCATAGCGAATGAACAACTGAGCGGGTCACTCACAAAACACTAGGAACACTAAATGGAAAGAAAACACTAGGCAGTCGCATTATTGAAGAGCAAATAACGATTGCAAACACGTGTCTGCCTTCTTCAAGACCGGTTACGTATTACCGCGTATTATCCGGCATGCCGGATTAAAGCGAGGTTGACCTGCATGCCGGGAAACCCCGTATTTCCCGGCATGCCGGCAAATGCGAGAATCGGGGACGTAGTCTTCCAGGAGTCAACCGAGGTCCTTCACAACAGTTCAATGACACACGCGGGGAAAGTCCAGGGAAGGATGACGCCACGGAACGAACGCTGGTTCTTGCTCTACTGTTCCCTCCGGAGGATGAAAGCCCATTCATTGTGCTAATATTATCTTCACTGGACGATCTTGACCTGCTTACGGCCGCTTGGGTCTTGCTCTGGCATTACTGAGCCTGCCACCATGGATGAAGGTCCGACTCCGGCTCGTACGCACACGCGTAGTTACACGATCTCGTTCAAACTGGACGTGCTGAAGAAGCTGTCCGAACTTCATGGTAACATCAGCGCAACAGCACGATTTTTCTGCATTCCTCGTTCGTGCGTGCAGGACTGGTTGAGGCAGCAGGACAAGCTCGAAGCGTGCAGGACCGACGACGACTTGGTCATCAGGAAACGTAGGTGCATACCTTCTTCCGAGGACACCGCAAAGAAACGTGCAAGGTACCCTGCGATGGAGGAAAGCCTTGCTAGCTGGATATCCGAAGAACGAAAGCAAGGTATTCCTGTTTCTGCATCCCACATCAAGGCGCGGGCCGAAGACTTACTAAGCAAGAGCGACGGTGCAACGAACTTCAAGGCAAGCAATGGTTGGTTGGAAAGGTTCACCAAAAGGTACAAAGTTGTCAACAGGTCAGTCACCAGTGTTGGGCAAAAGGTTCCGGACAATGCGCGTGAGCTGTGCCATTGTTTTTTCAAGTTTCACGAATCAGTAATTGGAGGAATTGAACTGAAGAACATTGGAAACATGGACGAGACGCCGATGTATTTTGACTTGCCACAGAATAAGACGTACGACTTTAAGGGAGTCAAGCACGTAACATGCAGGACAACCGGCAAGGACAAGCTTCGATACACTGTTGTTCTCAGCGCAATGGCCGATGGTACAAAACTGAAGCCGATGATAATATTCAAAGGACTCAAGAACGTGCCAAAGGTTGACTTCCCTAAAGAAATTGTTGTTTCCGTGGCAATGAAAGGGAGCATGACTGCTGAGCTTATGAACACCTACAAGCAAAAGGTCTGGGCTGCACGACCGGGTGCCTTCTTCAAACCCAAATCAGTGCTGGTGATGGACAGTGCGCCAGCGCATCTGAAGACTACAACAAAATCAAGCTTCAAGCAGCATTACGCCACCTGCCTCTCGATTATTCCTGGTGGACTCACACCACTTCTTCAGCCTGCCGACGTAGCTTGGAATCGCAACTTCAAGACAGCGATGAGGAGCCTGTGGACGGAATGGTTGAGGAATGGAGAAGTGGAGCACACGAAGTCGGGAAAACGCCGCTCCGCTTCATATGCCACCATTGCACAATGGGTCAAAGAGGCATGGAGTCAAGTTCCCGAGGAGCTGATTCGTCAATCTTTTATCAAGTGTGGACTTGTGGCAGAAGCAGACTCCAGTAGTCTACATGGACGTTTAGCTGATGTTCTGACGACGGGCACGATGGAGCCCAGCCCGATCCACGACGAAGAAAACGGGTCTGGACTCACTGACGCGGAAAGTTGCGATTCTTCTGATGACGAGGACATAAATGCCTTATAAGTTTGTTGTACTATTGCATATAGCCTTCTGTTTGTGATAGCATGTCGTTGTACAATAAAGGTTTTGTAAGAATTACTTGTCTCAGTCATTCTGTACCACGTGCCGGCGACCTCGTTTAATCCGGCATGCCGGGATAGACCAGGCAGGCAGATCGCGAAAGTTGGTCGACCTCGGAAAATCCGGCATGCCGGATAATACGCGGTAATACGGTATGCAGTGAGCGCTCCTGCCTGGTTATGCAGTGAGCGCTCATCAAGACGGACATTTTGTGCTCTAATGAAACTTTTAGCCACCTCGCGGTGCTGGTAAGTGAGAGATAATGAAAGACACGGTAGATAGGGGTCCATTCTAGCGTCCGTGATCCATTACGGCTACCCGGAACACTACTCCGCAGCGCCCCCTGGAGCAGTTTCATTAATAGTATAGGTCAATAGCCGATTACACGAAGTTGCACGCGTCCTGAAGTGAGCCGCGCAAGTCACTGTGGGTTTCTTGAGGGGCGAAGGACGTCATCTGCTTGCTGTAGCCGGCTACACTCACGTGGCCATAAACGTCATCCACTGCAACTGTTGCTGAGAGAATGGCAGGGCTCTCTCCCTCAAATACCTCGCACTACGTTGCCCCTGCCGCTCGCGGCGCGCTGCATGCAAAATCGTCTATTGTTCCTTCCAACATCGAGTTTTGTAATTAACTAAATCTAATGAAAAACAATGCACTTGATTGGATTGTTCTAGTGAACAGCAACTTTTATCGCATTGAAAATTCGCATACGGAGTCGCAGAGTCGCGTTCGAGTCGAACGGACAATTTCAATATGATTACTACCGGCACGCCTGAGCGGATAAAAGCGTCCGCTCCTTCGTGCACTCTAAGGGGGGAAAGAAGAGGAAAGGAAAGTAAAAAGAGTAAAATACGGAGTAATTGTAGACTTTAGTCCCCTAGACAGCAATTACTCCCCATTTTAGCCCCATAACCCCGACATTTAGGCCACAGAACTGCAGGTTGTCACCGAAGTTCGCAAATGGTTTCCTGAATGCAACAGTCTACGTTCATATGTGCTCTTCTTGAATTTGATGAAATAAGGCTATGTACAGCTCCCGGCCAAAGTTTACGGAACACTGGAGTGGTGTATATAGGCATCTGAGCGACACGGTTGCTGCAAACAGGAGCAGATAGACCAAACAGGTGACCGGGTAGTCGACGCACCTCTCAGTGTGTCCACTCCCGTTCGCCACTAGGGTGTCGCTGAGATCAAGAAATACGTCGCTCTGGTGTTCCGTAAACTTTTGCCAGGATCTGCACCTTAGAAACAACAACAATACATTCGCGGGAGCAATTTTCCATTCGCAGGCTGAAAAATAGGAAAACGTGAGTGAATGAAAGAAAGTGAAAGAAAAAACTAGAGAAAATTGGCACCAACAACGTGAAAGCCAGCTACTCCATACTACGTAGGCAACTCAGAAAACATACACCTGACTCAGATACAAATAGTCATACAAAATCAGAACAGTGAAAATAAAAAGAAAAAAGAACAGAAATGGAAACAGAGGCACAAAAGTCAAAACTTCTCGTCGGCACCAATATCATACAAGAACGAGACCAAGGCACGCAGAGCAAACAGACTTTCATGCGGGGGTCGGGCACCCAAAACCGTAGATACCAAAAGGGCGGTGTCTAGGGCCGCGAGCGAGCGCTGAAGAACCCTTCTGTTAGAATTAACACAAAGTAATGCTATGTTGTACCATCAATTTGTAACTGCATGTGTGACTGCTCATAAAAATAATAATGTACTTCATATTAATCCTAATTATTTCCCCGTTCAAAGTATTGACTGAAGTATTTATAATATTTGAATACTGTATTTGCATTTGAATATCCACCTATAACGTACTTATGACGAAAATTTGAAAAATATTTTTCCACGAGTTTTTCCACGAATTGTTTTGTATACGTATTTAAATACATTAAAACTATATTGATGCCCGTCATTGATCAAATCGTGGCTCTCGTCAAGTATTTCCATCCGGTAACCTGAAAACACCAGTTGTGGTGACTTCGTACGTAGCTTGGTTCTTTCGATGTCTGAAAACACAGACAGCTGAGCGGGAAGTGAATGACCATGAGTGAGCAAACTGAGGTCAGAGCAGGGAGCGAGCATGAAGAGGGCGTCGAAACGCAACGTTTTATGTCGGCAGGCGCTAACGAGATTAAGGTTCCAGGAGATCACGGTGTCCGTGTGCCAAAATCGTCCTGACCTCTCCGCTCCATAGAGGACGACAACAGTGATAGGTGCGCGCGCGGGTGTTGAAAGGGCAGTTACGCTACAAAGCGGTATATGCTTGCGGGGCAGGGGAGTTAAAGGGAGGCACAGTTTTGGTAGTAGTTTTGGGTAGTTAACATATATCAAGACGGGCATCATATCAGGCATATGAGAAGCTTTCCACGGAAACAAAACAAAAACAAAAAGCTTTCAAATCCACGATCAGCAACGTGATGCGAGCCACTGCAAAGGAATCTGGTGCTTGGCGTACCCTGCTAACGGAGCTGCTATCGTAAAGACTTATCGTAAAGACGTAAGATCGTAGAAAGAGACGTTGGCTGTCCTAGCTATGTAGGTGACACCGGGGAGACTTGTCACACAGAAATCCTATCTACGAGGGTCGTTCCATAAGTTTCCGGCCCGACCAACTTTTAAAAAAGTGTGTCACTTTTCGACATAGTCACCCTTAGCTTCGATGCACTTTTAACACCTTCCAACCAGCATTCTTATACTATTGAAAAAATAGTCCGAAGTTTTGTAATGCTGGAAAACTGCCTCTTGCACCTCACTATCGTTTTGAAATCTCCGTCCTCTGAGATCCCTCTTCAAGTTTGAGAACAGCAAGTATTCACTCGGTGCCAAGTCTGGACTGTAGGGTGGGTGGTGGATTTCTTCGAAGCCGCACTCCTTCAGTGCAGCGTGTGGGCCCCTGTCCACAGAAGCCGTGTGGACAGGGGCATTGTCCTGGAGCAACCAGACACCTCGACTCAACCTGCCGCGCCTCTTTTCCTTGATGGCGTGTCGCAGTCGGTGCAGCAGTGAAGCATAATAAGTCGCATTCACTGTGGTGTTCCTCTCTTTGAAGTCGATGAGGAGGATCCCGTGACAATCCCAAAATATTGTTGCCATGATCTTCTTTGTGGATTGTGTGACCTTGGCTTTTCTTGGGGGTGCTTCTCCTGGTTTGCGCCATTCCATCGACTCCTTTTTCGAAAGGGGATCATAGTAGAGCACCATAGTCTCATCCCCTGTGACAATTGACTTCAATATTTCGTCTTCGTTCTCTTGACAGAGCTCCAAAAGCTCTTTGGCACAGACGACGCGCTGTTGCTTTTGAACTGACGAGAGAAGTCGTGGCACCCATCTCGCACTGACCTTTTTCATGTGAAGGCCCTCGCCGATGATGCGAAAAACGGTTGTTTTGGAAAGCCCCAGCCTTTCTGAGATTTCCTTCACCTTCAGACGCCTGTCGCTCAGCACTTCCTCCTCGACAAGAGACAAATTTTCTTGTGTCACCACTTCCACTGGACGACCATCGCGTGGGTCATCTTCAATGGACTCTCGCCCAAGTCGAAACTGCTTAGCCCAGTCTTTTACCGTTGTGTACGACGGAGAGGCTTCCCTGTACACGTTGTCAAGTCGCGCTTTAATTTCTTTAGGCGAAAGTCCCTCTTTTGTCAAGAATTTTATCACAGCGCGGTACTCGATTTTTTCCATTTTAACTGAAGAGTGCACCCTGGCTGTTTGAAATGCCGCCCTCCAACCGACAAAAGCATGGAGAGGCTTGAGGGTGGTGCTCCGGCCCTCCAACGGATGGTGCCACGCGTCCTTAATCAAATTCGCGCGCATTTTCTACCTCGGGCCGGAAACTTATGGAACCACCCTCGTACGTCTCTTCCTTGCTTCCGAGTCCCTTCCAGTAATTAATAAAAAAATCACTGCACTTTTTGGTGCACTGCCAAACGAGTACGAAACGCGATAGCATTGCAGCAGACGAAGGGCAGTACTTGCGCTGTGGCCGTACAAAATTTGTGTGCGGCCCAGCCGCAAACACGACCATAGGTCGGCGTGGGCCTCGTTCAGAAGACATGGGCGACATCATATGAGATGCGCTGTGCAGCCACACTGAGCGATCAGTGGCATGGCCGAATATAAATAAAAGTGTCCTCCCGTTGGTGGTAGCCAAGGTAGTCCGGAAGATTTGGTTTGAATCCACCACGGTCTGTACTGTCTGAGGTTTTCCCTGGGTTTTGTGGCAGACTTCCCAGACGAATCGCGGCACAGTTCCCCCTGAAGTCAGCCCAGGACGCAATCCGAACCCCTGTGTCCCTCACTCCTTCCTGCTGTCCTCTGAGTCTGTCCACGTCTGTACGCTTGCTTCCAGGAGCTAATATGGAAGCAAAAGAAATCATGCACACATTGGAGTTTCAGCGCATCGAATGCGTCCACAAACACAACATTTGAAACACGCAGAAAACTGTGTCCAGTGTTAATCGCCCTTCTCCAAACATTTTACAAAGAAATTTGCAGACCGTCATGGCAAGTGTTGCGATATTTAGCGGCAATGTCAAAATTCTCGTCAACATCCAGCGAAAGTGGCTAACAGAAAATCGCAAACAACTTTCGTGGTTGTCTGTAACTTTTTGCGTTCCGGCTTTCGTACCGGTTTAGCTCCAGAGTAGAACTAGAACCGTTGATACCGGTTCCAACCAGTTTCGGCTATGACCTCAGCGCAGACACCATCTATGATGTCTTCTGTGAACTGGTTTCGGATCGCGCTGTCCACGAGGTCGCAGTTGAAGCCGGACCCAGGGGTGTGGGAGACGCCGAAGGCTCGCCCATTTTTTCACGCCGAAAGTTCACGCCGAGTCTGAAAGAAGTATGATGTGTGCCGCCATTCGATTCGTGATTTTAAGAGATTCAAGAAACGCTCTGGACGTGCGGTAGAGAAAATGGCAGAGATGATATGGTAGAAGGTGGCCCTGTGGGCCTGTCTTAGTCCATCTCAAGATTGGTAAAACAAAACTGCACTGGGGTCTCAGCGATTTTAGAATGTTACACCAAACAGCCGAGTTTATTTAGGTATTTATTTATGTGTGATGATGCTGTGCTGTGTACGCGAAAACCCCGCTGGAGGCTGCAGGATGCGAACTGGGCGGTGTTCAGCGTGCTGGCTGACCTGACCCTACACAACACTGACATGAGTATCGACGAGGCCAACGAATTCATAACAAACACGATAATACATGCTGCTACACAATCCATATCCAAGACGTCGTCCTCTCTGCCCAAGCGTTCAAAGCCTTGGTGGAACGACGACTGTAAACGGACGCGCAAGGAACAACAAAAGGCGTGGGCTCGTTCGCGTCGATACCCGACAGTTGACAACATGATCCAATACAAAAGGAAGCGTGCTGCAGCCAAACGCACAAGGGAGGAGGCCAAGCGCAACTCGTGGAAGGAGTTTGTGGGTACATTGAACTCGCGAACTCCAGCCAAGGTTGTGTGGGACCGTATCAATAAGATCTCCGGGAAATACAAAGGGCTTACAGTGCCTTGTCTTTCGCAGAATGGCGTTCCCTGTACGTCCTTGGAGGAACAGGCTAACGTACTTGGCGGACACTTTGAACACGTGTCTAGCTCCTCGCATTACAGCCAGCGTTTCCTGTCACACAAAACCGCTGCTGAAAAACGCATCATTAAACAACCTAAACAAGATACAGCACCTTACAATGTACCCTTCAACGCACATGAACTTCAGAGAGCCCTACAGGCAAGAAAGAACACTGCACCTGGCCCTGACGGCATACACTATGACATGTTGCGGCATTTAACACCCCAGTCGCAACAAATCTTACTCCACTTTTTTAACCGTGTGTGGAGAGAAGGAACTCTTCCGTTGTCCTGGAAGCTAGCCGAAGTGGTTCCGGTTCTCAAGCCAGGGAAAGACCCGTCTGCTGCTATTAGTTATCGCCCCATCGCATTAACCAGCTGCCTTGGGAAGACTTTCGAGCGCATGGTAAATGCAAGGCTCGTATATGTTTTGGAAGAGGCAGGCATCTTTGACAAACACCAAAGCGGTTTTCGTTCCGGCCGGAGCACACAGGACAACCTACTCCACCTAGAATCACAAATCAGAGAGGCTTTTGTTCGAGGGCAGTTCTGCGTATCCGTGTTTTTTGATCTCGAAAAGGCGTACGATACCACATGGCGCTTCGGCATTCTGCAAGATCTACACGCATGTGGTATCACAGGGTGCATGTACAGGTACATCGATAATTTCCTCAGAGATAGAAAGTTTCGTGTCAGTCTGGGCTCAACTTTATCTAATGTCTTTGTACAAGAGAACGGGGTTCCACAGGGGTCTGTGCTGAGTGTTACGCTATTCGTTGTGAAAATGAACTCGATAGCCAGAGCCATCCCACCTGGCGTCCAGTACTCCCTGTACGTAGACGATGTCCAGGTTTCCTACTCGGCATCAAATCTTTCAACAGCTGAGAGGCAGGTGCAGCTCACGATCAACCGTCTATCTAAGTGGGCTGATGAAAACGGCTTCAGGTTTTCCGAGCAAAAGACAGCGTGTGTTGTCTTTTCTAGGAAGCGAGGCACATTTGCTGAGCCCTCGCTGCTCCTCGGTGGCAACACACTACCAGTTTCTGATGAGCAAAAATTTCTGGGGGTGGTGTTTGACAGAAGCTGTCTTTTGTGCCACACATAAACTATATAAAACAGAAGTGCCTGAAATCCTCCAACATACACAAAGTTTTATCCCATCGATCGTGGGGAGCCGACAAAGTCACACTGATGCGGGTCTATGACTCGGTTGTGCGATCAGTAATTGAGTACGGGAGTGTCGTGTATGGCTCGGCGCGGCCTTCGGCATTGAAGGTGTTGGACCCCATCCACCACGAAGGCATCCGACTCGCCACCGGTGCCTTCCGGACGTCCCCTGTGAAGAGTTTGTATGTTGAGGGCAATGAATGGTCGCTCGAGAGACGGAGACAATTTGAACATGTGAAGGCTGCGCTAAGGTACAGATGCCAGGGCGATGACCCAGTTGTACACTCTAGTGTGAACCCCGCTCTGGAGCGACTCTTCCTTGCAAAGCCCTCTGTTGTACCCTCGTTCCCGCTTCGTGTGGAGGCGGCGAGTTCCCGTGTGGGATTCAGCCCCTCTGGCGTTCCCTTGCAGCAGGCAGTCCTCGATGCTGCGCCTTGGCAGAGACATCTAATACAATCCAATTTAAAAATGACACAGTTTGACAAACAATCCACTGCACACACTGTCATTCTCCAGGAATTCCTGGAGATTCACCATAACTTCGGGAACCACCATGCAATCTACACTGATGGGACTAAAGTAAGCAATGGTGTGGCGGCCGTTGCCCTTGAAGGTGATTCTATTATGACGGCACGCCTGAACACGAACGCCACAGTTTTCACCGCAGAGCTTTACGCGATTCTCCTGGCTCTGCGGCACATTCAACAAAACGACCTTCAAAATTCAGTGATTTATTCCGATTCGCTAGGCTCTGTGCGTGCGCTGCTTTCATGCTATGACAGCAAGAATCACCTCGTCAAGCGAGTACGAGCGCTTGCGACCCAACTTTGTTCCCGAGGCTTTTCAATCTGTCTCTGCTGGGTCCCCAGCCACACTGGGATCCCGGGGAATGAACGAGCCGACCGTGAGGCTCGGCGAGCGTTGGCACAAGAGGAGTCAGCTCTAGGACTACCCTACCAAGACATCCTGCCAGTGTTAAAGTGAGCTGTCTGCACACAGTGGCAGCAGGAGTGGGACATGGAAGAAAATAACAAGCTACACCTCACACAGCCACACGTTTCTCCCCCGCATCGGACTGAACAAATCAACAGATCATCCGAAGTTCTTTACGCGAGATTGAGGATTGGACACACATGGCTCACGCATCACCACCTACTCAGAGGTCAGGATCCGCCAGCTTGTGCGCACTGCGGTGACAGCTTGACTGTCTTGCACGTACTGGCATCCTGCCCTCACTTCGAACACCAACGCCAACAGTACTTCACCGCATTCTACAGATACCATGTCCCACTCCACCCAGCCCTTCTACTGGGTGACACCCCTCTTGTGCCGTTTGATAACGTAATCAAATTTTTGACCACGTGTGGGTTTCTTAGTCAGATGTAGATGATAAGCATTGCTCCGCTTTTATCCATTATCACCGAACTCCTCATGTAAATATCTCATTGTCACACTTGTAGATAGCTTTTAACTGCCATGCTCGCTTGCTATCGTCATCCCCCTCTCTTTTATCCTGGTCAATCAATCATCGCTCATCGCTCATACCTGTAGATAGGTTTTAACTACCACACTCTCTCTCACATCATCTTTCCCATAATCGTCTCCGACACACTCAGCATAGTTTTGGCGCTCTATGGCCTTTGTTGCCTTTGTGCCATTAAACACATAATCAATCAATCAATCAATCAATCAATCAATCAATTTATTTATACACATACCCTCAAGGCCAAGGGGGCATTAAAGAGGGGAGTGAGCAGGACACAATACAAGGTCAAAGCACAGTGACAGTACACAGTAACAAAGGATAAATATGCGGACACAACAAAATGACAATAAACAAGCAACTTCGGCATAAACATATTAGTGAGATAGTCGCGACAATATATAATGGCATTATATGTGAAGAACATCGCACAAGCTGTTTTTGAATTCTATAATATTAGTAATCGAGGTGACAGAACCAGGTAAACTATTCCATTCTGATGAAGTGCGGGGAATGAATGAGCCTTGGAATGATCTCGTTGAAGAATGCAATACACCTACTTTTTGACGATGATCAACACGACGGGGCGCCACGGCGCCACGTGAACCGGGGCAGATGAGAAATTTCGACGAATGTAGCCCAGGGTGCGGGACGCGTTATTAGTAATGTACTCGATATGCGTATGCCATTCGATGTTGTTAGAGATGAAAACGCCCAAGTATTTATAGGAGGACACAGACTCAAGAGGGATGTTGTTTACAGTATAGGAGTGACTAGTTACATTGCTGCGGGACGCCGTTCGAAGCTTACATTTTGTTAGGTTAAGTTCGTTGCCCAACTGTTGCACCACCCGGATACTTTATTAAGCTCGTCCTGCAGCAGGTCAGCATCATGACTGTTAGTAATTTCCCGATAAATTACACAATCATCTGCGTAAAGCCGGACCGACGAGGTGATACAATTCGGAAGGTCGTTTATGTAAATTAGAAAAAGGAGGGGACCGAGGACAGAACCTTGAGGCACGCCCGAGGCTACATCAGTGAAGTCAGAGTTGTTATCATTTACAGATACGAACTGGACACGATTAGTAAGGAAAGGGTGAATCCAAGCTAGGATAGTCAATTTAACAAAACGTGCAACCCCAAAACAAGGAATGGCGGCCCAAGTCCACTGACGCTATGTGAATGTAAGCCCTGTTTCAAGAGGATACGTCACACTGCTTTCCGGTACGTTCCTTCGAGTTCGAGATGCCCAAACTTTTCACTTGAACTGAAAATCTGTTTGACTATTATTGACTATTTTCCTGGTTTTCTCCAGAACGGAAAAGAAAATTAACGCTGAAGAAAATCAATTTCTGTTTGTCAAAATCGCGTTCGTGTCTGGTTTTCGGTTCCGTTTTGGTTCGACACCCTGAGCAACACTAGTGAGCAAACAGTTCTGCTGGGCCGCAAGGAAAGTCTCCAAATTGCCGCAGGCACTATGACATCAGTCGGACGAGATTGGACAGTGTTCAGGCATACGAGGCTCGTCCGAACTCCTAGTAGCCCTAGTGACTGATGTGTGGTTTACCAGCATATGTACGAAGCATGGCATAAACTAATTGTCCAGTGGGTTCCAGCCCATTGTGATGTCGCGGGGAATGAGCAGACTGAGGCACCGCAGAAGCAGCTCTCTAATCTAGGAGACGAACGAGCATTGTACTGCTGAGAGGAGGCCGTCTTTCAATTCTTCAACGTCTAGTGGCACCCCTGGCTTACCTCCAGTTGACAGCTTGCATCCCCCTCCCCCATCTATGCTCAGAAGAGTTGATCCAACACTCGCTTTCCAGATGCCCCGCAACACCTCTCGTCAAGACCCTACATGCATTCATCGGATGCGACTCAATGTGGCTTTTACAGCTCAATGACGTTAGTCGCGACAAGTTGACTCTTCAAGATGCCGTCGCTACTGTGATCTGGAACATCTACATCTCATCCTTCTCCATTGCCCGCACTACCAACTCTTCAGATCCGCACTTGCAGTGCTTCTAAATCAGCTGGGCTCTCGGCCTCTCATTATGTCAAAAATTACTTGGTCAGCCGCAGTTGCTTCGCGGTGCCAACACGAAATAAAAAAATGACCATGGTGAAATCCAGCCCACCCTGCCCTCTTGGACACCGTAGGACTTCGGTCCTCACTGTGAGGCATTATTCCATTTCACCGCATTACCGTCGGCAGTGGGGTAGGGTATCGTCCCCTAGCGTTGAAAGTCTCCAATCATCATCATCAAAAGAATGCTGTTGTTGTTGTTCAGGGCAGGCGAGTACCACTATGTGGATCCCTATCGATATCATGGACAGCATTATACAATGGCAGCATCATTACAATGGTAGCACTAGACCATGGGAGTACGGCAGTCTCATGGTGAAAGTGCCTGTAGCTGTTACACGAAGGAAGGTGGTATATGCTTGACAAAACTCGCCCTCATGAGCACGCTCACTCAGTAGTTTATCAAGAATCGCAATGTGGGGGAGTGTCATCATTACAGCTACGTCGCCAAGAAAAAGAAATGCAAAAATTGGGAATTGGGGGCTGTTGGGAGGGGGGGGGGGGGGCTCTGGATAAATCACTGCGCCCACTCATGCCCAATGTGGCGCGTGAGCGAGCCAACAGTGAGCTCAGCAGGGAGTGAATGAGCCTAAGTGAGAAAACAAGGAGCTGAGCGGGGATGAGTGAGCATAAGTGAGCAGGAGACACAACACGCACACAACACGCACACGTCAAAACTGCACGCAGTTGTGCGAAATTACCCGGTCCTAGAAATCCGCCGGTACATCCAGCTGAGCGTCGTGCTGCGTAAAACATATTTCAATCCATCCTTGCAGCCTGCAAGACAGAAGCGTCCAAAGCGGTGGCTTAGAGAAGCAGTCACTCTTGTCGAAGAGGCCAACGAAAATCTTACATCGAACCAGCGACACAAAAGACCGAGGGCCGTCGTCTCGCCCAACGTAAAGCGTGTCTGCAACGTCGAGGTTACCATCGACCACACGCTGTACAACATCTTTTACCGTGATATCGAAGACCCTCTTCGTGTTCGGGACGCTCTCTCAGGCCTGGTTAGCTCACACATCGCAGCAGCGTCGGAAATCTTCTCAAATACTAATTTCTACGGCATCACTGACATTGCGTTCGATGCCCAAAGAATAATCGTAAGTAGCACTGAATTCTGTTAAGAACAGAGGTAATAAAATCTTCATTTTTGCCTGCCCACCGGTTACACCACCTATCCCCACAGAGGCTCCGGCTCGGAGCCTAATTAGTTATATGTGGTTGGGAAGGTACATATTTCTTTAATTGCTCCGCGTGAGCTCTTCTGTGGAAGGTGCACGTTGTCGCGATTTCCAACGACGTAGACGTCTTGGATCCTGTCGCGGCTGTAATACGGGCTTTGTATGGGTTCGTGAGCTTGCCTGGCTTTCTGTAGATGTGGACTTTCTGCTGCTGACACGTTTGTGATGCTTGTAGCAGCGCAATGGCTTGTTCCGTAATGTGCTCAACGCTATCGTCTTGCGTTACAAGTGCCAGGTCGCTTGCCGAGAGTATCGTGAGTTCCCGAGGTCTTATGGGGTCGTAGCCATATAATACGTGGAATGGTGAGGGCAGCATTGCCGAACGTTGAGTTGCATTTATTTGAAACAGTATTGGTGCAATATGTTCTTCCCAATCTTGTTGTGAGGACTGACTTCTTGTTTGGTTGAGTGCTTTTGTTAGTACGTGCAGAATAGAACGGTTGCATCTCTGGACGAGGCCGTTCGAGCGAGCCAGGTATGGTGCTGTCAAGGTGTGTGTTATTCCGCGTGATTCGAAAAACGCTCTTGTTGTGTTGCTTGTGTAGGGCGGTGTCACCGTTTGAGATCACTGTTTCAGGTTGCCCGTACTTGTATATTATGTCGGTTTTTAGGAAGTCATGTATCGATTCCTTTGATGGAACAGGCTTGGCTAGAATGTGTTTTGTGAAGTGATCGAAGGCGGTGATGAGGTACTGGTTAGAAATGCTTTCGTTGATGGGTCCTATGTGATCCGTAGAAACTACTGCGAATTGTCTGTCTGGAATTTCTCGGAAGTGTAGTTGTCCTGTTGGTTGGTTCTGTGGTTTGTGGTTTGGCAGGTTTCGCAGCTGCGAACGATACATCTGCATGCAATCTAGGCCAGCGGTATTTTCCTGCAGTCATAGTCTCAGTTCTTTTTGGGTCCATGTGATAGTGTTCGTCATGATAGAGACGAATAACGGTGTACCTTAGTAACGGTAATAGCATGATGACCCGTTTTTCTTTACCCTTGTTGCGAAGAACGCGCATGAATATTTCTTCTTCTATGACATAGTCTTTAACGATCCTGCTGTCTCTTCTTATGAGGGATGTCTGTGGTTTTCTGAGGGTCTCTATGGTGAATGCCAAGTTCCGGGTCTTGAGGCTGAGCGTTTTTGAGTTTGAAGTTCTCAGCGCGCACAGTGACAGGGACAACAATGCTTCTGGTCTTGAGAAGGCATCGGATACAACATTTCGTTTTCCTTTCTTGTGCCTGATAGTGAAGTTGAAGTCGTCGAGGTCCAGTGCAACACTTGCGAATCGTCGAGAAACGGTTGCTTTAGAGGCCAAGTGTATTGCAGTCCAGTTATCTGTGTTGAGTAAGGTGGGGCAAGATGCTCGACTCCGCCTGTCTCAGAGACGCGTTGCTCGATGCGCTTGACTTTTCTCATAGGTGGCTCTGCGTATCCGCTTTATTGCACGTGAGAATTGTCTGGATTGGTGTTTGCGTCGAAGAAAAAAAAGCGGTTACTTCTCCCTGTAATGTAAAGTCCCGCAAGAAGGGCGCGATTTTCTGTGGTTCTTTTTCATGACAGCTGTGCAGCAGCGTGTGGCAGGCTTATTCTGTCAATGTAAGTACACATCCTATCTCTTTATTCATTCATCTAGATATGTGCCAAATATGGGCACCTTTGGTTATCCGGTGTTTTAACCGAAAAATTAATTCATCGGATGATATGCACGGGGCAAGACGCGACAACTTAATGTAATTTCAAATTAATGAAATTTAAATTTCATGTAATTTAGAAACTGATGTCAGTTAGCAGGTGGCTTTGTTACTCAAAAGCGAGGGACCAGCGACACATCAGACTGGCGGTGCCTTGTTTGCAGAGGACGGTGGAGGGAAATAGCACCCGTTATATGTGGGTTTATTGCACACCATGTGGGCGGTGAGCTCAAGGGGGCTGTGTAGGTGTTTAGATTGCAAAAACAAATTTGTATATTTCATTACTACGGGTCTCTCATCTTGCCCCACGCGATGCATTTTGAATCTGCATTTTTGAATTTGTTGCCCGTTCTGATTTACAGATCAGAAGCTCTAGACCTCTGAAAATGTGCCCATTGCTAGGTTTTTTGTTTAAAAAACACGAAAAATAATTCCATATTCAATAGAAAATTTGTCTCATCTTCCCCTATATAGTGAAGTTCGTGAGACCCTGTAAATAAAGTGGGAAGCGTTCAGTTATGGCCAGTGATTCTGGCTCTTTCGCAATGCGAACTCTATCCTGCGCACGAACGAGTCTGCTGGCGAACTCCACGGGTCGTTCATTGGATCCGTGTTTTTGGCAAAGTATCTCGCCAAAAACGTCAGAGGAAGCGTCAAAGTACAGGATGGTTTCTTCGAATGGGTCGAAGAACGCTGGTATTGGTGGATTCACGATTGGTGGTATTGGTGGATTGGTGATTCCTGATGCACGGTTTTAGTGTGTCTAACGAGTGATACATTGTTCAGTCTCTTGGAATTTCACACTTGCTTTGGTGAGTTCAGTGAGTGGTTTTTCCACCTCTGCGAGTTCTTTTATGTACTTCCTGTAGTACCCGGCTAATCGAAGGAATGATCTATGTGTATTTGTCGATGCCCGCTGTTCTGGAAGGCTCTGGGGTTACGCCGTTGTTGGAAAACGATCCTCAAGAGGAAAGAGGTTTTGTGATATTCCCCTTCGTTTATGTCGACTTTGAGACCTACTTGGACCACCGTTGAAGGACAAGATCCACAACTTCCATACTTCGCTCTGCCGATACATTTGTCGTTCATGTAGTTTACACGTTCTTCTGCCCATTTGAACTCGAATAATTTGTCCATTACAGCTTCAATAGTAGCTGGAGCGTTGCACAAGCGGAAACTCATCCTCTTGTACTGAAAGTGGTCATCGGGCGTTATGAATGTAGTCTTGTGCCGGTCCTGTTTGCGAATAGGAATGTTGGGAAATCCCTTTTTGATCTTCATCTTTGTAAGATAATTGGACGATACTAATTGGTCGAGGACATCAATGCGAGGCATGGGATAGCGATGCTTGATGGTTTTTGCGTTTAGCTTTCTGAAGTCGTTACATAAACGCAAAAATGTCGTGAGATGACGGGGCTGATGCACAACGATACAAAGCGAAGCGTACTGAGAGTACAGTTCCCTCCGAGAGCCACTGTGCTACTTCCTCCTTCATAAATTTGCGGTCACTCCATGAACAGCGGTGGGGTGCTGATCTTATTGGTATATCGCGTGTTAGTTGAATTGAATGTTCCACATCAGAGACAATGCCAATGTGGAAACTGCCACTTGTGAAGGCCTGTTTGTTCTTTTGTTTTAGGATTCGGCTCAATTTTTCTTGTTGTTCGAACCATAGCCTCCTATATTTAAGAATGACTGCTCATTCGGCCCGGAGTGCCGGTTCAACCTCCTCACCTATCCTCCTCTGCAGCGCGCCGCTTGGGGCGCTCGCATCCTAGGGTTCTCCTCAATGCAAATGCTATGGAGCGCTCGCGCAATTGGTAGTAATATGCATTGACGACTGCCACCACCGGGATGGATGATTGGAAAATCTATTAATATTAACTCAGATATTTCTTAAGACATTCGACTGCTCGGGATATTGATTCTGAGCTGCGCAAAAAGCTAATTGAAAAGTGGAGAACCCAACGTTGCCGGGGCTCTTGGTGTCATATATGTGTATTTTTCATCACATTATGTAAAATTGCAGTTGCGTCTTGCGTTGCACTGTATGCGCAAATACGTGGCCTACAGGTTTGACAGCTGTTGTTGCATGCGTACATGTGTACACATTATTGTAACGAACTACTACAGGAATTACGAAAAATGTTGTAACTCCGCTTTGATTTCTGTTCTTTCCGGAAATATAATAAAGCCGATTATTTCAAAGAAACAGCCTGCTTGCTGTCGTGACTACTTGTACCAGCATCTTCCGCTACGTCAAGGTGCAGTTATTGTGCGGAGGACAAAAAGAGAAAAAGAAGAAAAAACGGGTGATCAAAATATCGCGGTTGCTCATCCCCCAGGACTATTTGGCTAGATCATTTTAAATCCCCTAAAGCAACTACTTCTTTTCACAGGACCTAACTTCATGAAAACTGCTCCAACATGCAAATGTGCTTCTTTGCCAGAGGATGTGCGATGCGAACGATAGCGCACCTGTTCGTGGCCAAACTTTCTTGGCTACGCGTTCCCGGCCACGAGGCACTCATAAAGCACACATAAGTGAGCATGCATTGCAAACGGTTTTATTTTATTCTTGTACTTTTTGCTTTTCACCTACCTGAGATTATTTATTTTTATTTAAAATGCTTATTCCGGCATAGAAAGCATTACCAGGAAAGAAATACACATAAAGCAGTGAGCAACCAAAATGCCATGCGAGTGTGAGCTACCAACAGTAAGACATAACTGTCGATAATGACCCTCTATTTAAAAAAGAAAGGTAAAGCGTAAATATTAGTAAAAACATACGTTGAGGTACTAGTTGAGCCTCCCCGATCCGCCTGATGACAGCGTAGCTTTCATTGATAAACTGGCCTCTCCAAACCTGGAGCAGCTCATTGTCGATGTCAAGTCTGATTTAGCACGAAGAAATGATGTCTTGATGAGGTAGTCAATTCTGAAACCAATCACGTTGTTCGTATTTTGCTGTATCTTGTGAGTCTGCACAAAGTAATTACTGTGGCGTACGAAGCCGGCGCACGAGGGATGACGAACTTGTTAATACGAGTAAGTTGAACAGTTTATCATCACATTTGTTGATTTTTTTATTTTGCGTTTCGATTAAGTTTTTAATGTACTCGATATTACGAGACAAAGTTACAGGCTGATCTGAATTTTCTTGCAAAAAATACTGATAACTCAAGCAAAAGCTTTTGATCGATGAACAGCACGCCATCACCCTAGAAACAGCGCACCATCGGTTATTGTTTTTGTAACGCAAAATATCCTAATGCCGGCGATCGCGACGGCGCACTCTCGGGTAGCGTCTGCTTGCTGGCGGAACGCGTTGCATTGCTCGGTGCGGTATGCGCGTTTCTCCATGTCATGGCTTACTGCTGCTTGCCTCGCTACAACTCATCCGGTAAAAGACGACTGCCAGGGGTCTCATTTCATGAAATCCCAAGTGATGCAGAGCTGCGCGAGAAGTGGCTAAGGGTGATATCAAGAGACTGACTATACGACTCCCAAGACGACAATTACGACTCCCAATACTCCACTCTCTGCAGCCGACACTTCCTTCTGACTTCAAGGAAGGATGCAAAACACGAGGGTTGAAGAAAGGTGCTGTGCCCAGTGTGTTCGAGGAATACCCTGTGTACTTGCAGCCTTCGACGAAGCCCAAGAGGAGGGACGCAGTGGCAAGGAAGTGCAAAGGAGGCGTTCCAGAATCTACATCAGGAGGAAAACGGCGAACACTTCCCGGCAGCCCAAATGAATCCTTTGAGCCCGCTCACGACGACCTATGTGTCAGTGACAGCGCCGGGGAAGGAACCAATGAGCTAACACGACCCTCATGCAGTAGCACGTACCAAGCAGCGCCTTCCTGGGTGAAGGTACACTGGGGCGTCCAAGTAAGTGGTAACCCCTCAGTTGCAATAATTGAGAAACGAAAGTGGAGGCGGAAAGAGCGTGAACTCCGTGCCCAGATTCAAGCACTCAAGCAGGATGTAAGCACCTTGAAGGAAGAGCTTGACTCCGTGAAAAAAGACTCTGACGTCGCTACCCTTTCACATGTGGTCGAAAAGGCACAAGAAAAATATCTAGCAGCTTCAATTTTGCTGGAGCAAGTAAAGAACTTCGGGGAAAAAAAGCTGGTCTGGTCAGAACTGACGGTACGTCATGCAGTTGTGCTGAGAAACATTTCACCTAAGGCTTACGAACACATTCGAAAGGAAGCGTTACTGAGCTTGCCTAGCCGAAGCACGTTAGAGCGATTTCTTGGATCTTCTCGTGAAGACTCAGGTGTGACAGAACTCGTGAAGGAAAGACCCTCGGCTGAGCTTACCGTTCACACTTCTCCACAGGCAAGGACATGCTCATTAATTATTGATTAGATGAGAGTGAAACAACGACTCCAGTATATAAAACAGACGCTTTCGTCGGCGAAGTTGACTATGGATGAGTCCTTCCCACAGAACGCACAGGAGAGCCTGTTCTCGCCAATTCGCTCCTGTGCGTCGTCCTCAGTGGGCTCTCATCCCGCTTCAGAATACCCGTGGCCTACTTCTTCACAAAGGACAGTGGTGGTCAAGACCTTCACACTCTTTTGCCTCATGTCTTGAGGGAAGTCGAAGCAGTTGGCTTTCTTGCGGTGCGACTCTCAACTCCGATAATCACAAAATCAGTGTCATGGCATTCCAACTACTGTCTAACGGAACTATCAGGGACCACATACCACATCCTGAAGACCCTGACCGCAAGCTCTTTCTGGCATTTGACCAGTGCCATCTAATAAAGGACGTGCGGTCACAGTTTCTCCACGGCAGATCACCTCAAGAAGCTGTACAAAACGCAGCAATGCAGCATTGTGAAGCCTGTGAGGTTCGTGACCAGGAAACACGTTTTGAACACTAACCTGGAGAAGATGAACGTGATATGAGGGCAGTGCAAGTGTTATCGCCCACTGTGACAGCAGCACTCAAGCTGCTGGAGCAGCACACACCTGCGATGCGAGCTTCTCGCAAGTCGGTGAAACAGTACAGTTCATGGATATTATGCATCGGTGGTTTGTGCTGATGGATGTCAGCAACTGCACTCAGCATATCCACCACAACTACGCTGACGCTAAGCAGTACCTGTGCAAAACAGATGAGCGGCTGGAGTGGCTTGAAAGTACTTTCCTGGAGTACCTGGGCGAGCTCAAGAGCCAGTGCCACGTAAAAAACTTTCTCACAAAGGAGACATAAGAACTTCTGCTTACAACACGTTCCAATGTAGACTGGACGGGGTACTCGCTACGGGTAATGAATTTCGCCTTTGTATTGACCCGAAAGATGTCTGACCCCATCGAGTCTTCCTTCGGGTGGTTGAGAAAGACAGCTGGGAGTAATGACGAAACAGATGTCCGAGCAGTGCTTTTTGGCATCGAGAAGACTTTGAAGACGGGTATTGCCTCTACATAAAGGGACGGCTATGTAGTTGCTGAAGAGAACCATCCTTGTTCCTCGGGAGGCATGTCAACGTCAAGGGTAGAAGCCACAGACAGTTTGGAGGTAGAACAGTTCCCGACCGATGCAACTAGAGCACTGATATACCGCCTTGAACGAACAAAGGCGTTGGCCCCTACTCCTGAAGTTGCAGCGCTAGCCATGGTGGATGGCTACTTGGCTAGGGTTATTAGCGAAAGTATCACTTGTGAGCAGTGTACTGCCCTCGTGCGAAAGCCTGACTCATTGGCCCCGTCTGACGCGCTCATCAAGTATCAAGATTGAGGTGGACTCTTCCACCCGTCTCAACAACTACTTGTGGTGCTGCATTGCTTGAAAATCTACATTCATGTAATGCTAACAAAGAGGAGGAACCTGAAACATCACCTTAAAGGCAGCTGTGGAGCATGCTATACTGAAATATGACGCGAGCGGGAAGTATTGAAACGCACTGTTCCTGGACATCACCGGCAGTTTTTGGAAGTGTTGCTAACCAAAATTTTCCACCCACTGTTCACAAATTTTGCTCTAGGAGTAACTGACAAGAATGACATGGCAAAAACTTTCACCTCCAAGCCACTCTCACGGAAGGTACTAAAACTATGAAGAAATGCGAGAGAAAGCGGGCAAAGTGTAACCCAAATATATACAACCGAATAAATAATTGCTTATGACGGTTTTTAGTATACATATATGCTTATAAGCATAAGCATATATGTATACTAAAAACCGTCATCACCAGCCCCTTTTCACTCCCTGGTCGCAATACAACATGTTCACATAATCTCCCTGCTTCATAACATCTGCTACAATTCGACGTAAACATTTTACTGCCGGAAAATGCCGACGTTTGCGCCTTTCATCACTAAACACCCTCGAAAATAACGTAACTCTTTTTTCTATTATCAACTTCTCAACTAATTATCGGAAGCCCTAGTTCGCGTTGCAGGATTAAAATGTCGATAATATGTCACATAAAACTAGTTTCGCGATGCAACGTCGCTCATAGAAAAGCATGGCAATCTCAGCGCAGTATCCTAGGGAGGCAGCACCTCTTGCGCTGGGCGCCGGAAACGGATTGGACGGGTGGTGCTCTTTGATCTCGCCGCCGTTGAAAAGGCATTCTCCAATATAGCAGGCTGTGTTCAAACGGTAGGTGAGAAACATATGGAAGAGTTGCAACTTCGGTAACGTCGCAGCACAAGTGTCGTAAGTTACAGTATCTACCACGGGCGGTGCATCACGATTCTGTAGAGTTTCGGCTTGCGGAGTGCTGATTGCTCCTGAGAGCGATGAGCCGAAGTACCCAGCATTCAGTTTATTGTCTTCATTAGTACATAGTGCTGTTTGAATGCTCTCTAGCACAACATGGTTGTCTTCGGGGATGGTACTCTTTATTTTGGCCGCGCATCGCCAGTCATTGCCTATGATGACATCTTTCGGAAAGTCTCCATGCTCGGAGATTTGGGAGAGCAATGCCGTGTATCCATGGACTGATATTGAAGCTGTACAGCTGGCTGTTGGTGCGACAACAATATTGCCAATTGCCGTGACCAGTTGCTCTGTCCATTTCTCTAGGAAGACGTTGCTTCGTTCTGCCATTTTTCGTGACGTGAATTTGAGCCATGATCCTGTGTCTAGGATTCCTTCAGTTGTAGTCTCTAAGCTGAGGTGCTAGAATGGATGGTAGAGTTTGCGTGGTATTGCTTGCGGGTATGTTCATCCCTTGCTCTGACGGAGCTCGAACTCGTCAAGGCGCCGTCGTGCGCTTGCGGTTGAAATAGGGAACGTGCTATACTCTTCGTTCGTTCCTTTGGTCAGGAAAAGGACAGCCGTAGCCTAAATGACCGTACGTTTCACATTATTTTAGAACGTGGTAGTTTGGGGGATAAACAAGATAAACGAACCACATATTATATATTTGCCTTTAGTCTGCCGTAAATGATTCACTCTTGCTGACGTCGTAGAGGCGTGCAACAAAAGTGAAGGTGATGGGGGTCCAAAGTGGAATGATTGGCCTCGTTGGTTCACATTCATACCAGGTGAGCACAAAGATACGAGGACAAGACCAAACACCGCACGTACTTGTTTGGTCTTGTCCTTGTCTCTCTGTGCTCATCTGGTATAGGGACGTTCGCCTGGAGTTTGGCAGCGCGGCACTAGCGCCGCGTTTCTCCCCTGCTGGTACGGGGAAGAAAAGCTTCAAAGTAGACTCGTCGGGCTACGAATGTGATTACATGCGCTGTGCACGACCCTCCACCTGCTTTCGTACAATATCTGAGAACGTACATCGCGGGGAACGGGAAAAACAAAAGTCTTTACGACGTTACTGTTCAACTGCACAAAGAACACCAGAGCGAACCATGTCCACGCCTTTTTTTATAATGAATTTCGTCCACCAGGCTCGCCTGCGCCTACGCCATTCTGTCGTCGACGTAGACTCATGTCTGGGTCTGGGTAGTACTATGTGAAAATCATGAGTAATGGGGATTACGCATTTCTTTTTAAATTCTTAGTTACATATTCTACAGATATAGGTGGAACAAACTATGGAACTGTGAACTATGTGGAACTATGCTTTGCAAGCATAGGAGAAAGTTAGGTAGAAAACAGCGCAGAGACGGGACACGAAGAAGAAACAAGTGCACACACAGAGCGCTGTGTGTGTGCACTTGTTTCTTCTTCGTGCCCCGTCTCTGCGCTGTTTTCTACCTAGTTATGTACCAACTTGCCCAAATCTCCGCCTTAACATAGGAGAAAGGATGCATAGGATGTCGCGAGTACATGTGAACCCCAAAATGATCATATACATGTGCAGGATCCACCGCGAGTCATTGCAATTGGTCATTGAATTATGAAAGTTGTATTGCACTCGAGACATGTCTCTCATGAAGATAGTTCTCATTTACAGTCTCAGTGTCTCAGCCTCAAAGACATTTATATTTTTGTTCAGATATGACTCCCATATTCCTCTCTCCCGGAACAGTCACGGATATGTGATAAGTGGTAGCTTGGTTTGGAGTAAGCAAAGAGGGAAAAAAGGGAATGTAACATAACAAGAGCCGACTACTAGCTACTGACAAGTATCCATAGTGCTCGATCCATTCATTTTATAAATCATTACTTCACTGGCTCTCACACACTCTTCGTAAACCTGAGTAAAACATTTGAAACCAGATATATCCAACTGTTTGCATTCATGCTTTATTCTTCAGTCAGGTTTCTCTCAGAGCTAGTAGATCTACGGCACCTGGGGGAGCACCGGCATTTTACTCGTATTTCGAGCCTGTCCGATAATATTCTGCCATGTAACAAAAACGCGTCGCTGTTGACGATTTCCCTTGTTCCGACTTGATGGGGAAACAATCTTTGGTCTCTTTTGCCTTATAAAAAGCGCAACAGAGCCTGGTCATTCTGACACAGCACATACCATGTGCGTGATGAGAGAACACGCTACTTCGGAAAACTTAGTACTGTCGCCACAAGTGGCGCTGACTGCCGTCATTAGCGCCCTCTGGCCCAGCCGAACAACCCTATAGATGGAGGTCCGTTTTGAAGCTACGCTAAATAGCGTAACAAGATCACTCGTATTTCCCTTTCCAGATTAATGACACCGCTGCATGTGAAGGGCAACGAAAGGCGAGAAATCCTTTCTGTTCGTCACACCTCGATGCTGCACACATGCTCCACGAATTCTCCAAGTCACGCCACGACGACTTCTGCGTAGCTTATGTGTGGACCTATCGAGACTTCCCTAATGGCGTCCTAGGCCTCGCTTACGTTGCTGAGCCATCGGGTACGTGTATCATTCATCTGCTGGACTATGGGCTCCTTGAGACTCTACGCAGGTACTGTTAGGGATAATGTGATATGCGTCAATAGCAGCGTGTGAGAAGTCTGATTGATACATACCGTCATACAGCAATAATAGGGAGAGACATTTAAGACAAAGCACAGCACGAGACAGACAGCCCAAACCTGTACGATGCAGTTGAATAAACTAAGGAGCTGGGTCGTTTGTGCAGGTCATGGTCTTGTGCTTCCGTCCTTCCTGTTCGCAGAGCACTGGTGTGTTTGTCTTATCTTTACCCGTGTCTGTGTGACGCGTTGTTCCGTCTCTCAGTCTGATATTCGCGTGTAACTACTTTTGTTAAATGCAATACGGTGTCTCTTCTTTCTACGTGCTACAAGAGAAAACATTGTTATGGGGGCTTCCGACATGTCTGGAACATTGTATGTGGTAAAGTATTGTGGAAGCTGAGGACAACCTGTCGCCAAGGAGGTGCTCTAATTACAGTTTATTTGCTTTCATATTTTCAGGCAATAGTGGAGGCTTATGCGTGGGCTACTACACGGGTATTGGGACAGACTTTCCCTCCGACTACGCAGGGCCACTCAGTTTGAACACGGGTGTCGTCACATTCATGAACCAGAACAACCACCTCATCGGACGGGTCTCTCAGCTCACATTTACTCATGAGCTCGGACATCACTTCGGGGCACAGGTACGTCGTCCCAGAAGGGAAACGTTTGCATTTGGAAACTTATCGTAGAAAAGTAGCTGAAACCAAATAACGGCATACTGAGTGCACTTAAAATCTAGTAAGAACAAATGCCGTTGACGGCATGATCCTTGGTGGTGTAGTTTTTCATTACAATTCAATGACACGTTTCCTGGGACACCCCGTATACACATGTCTTGTAAGAGGCTTCACTGATGCTTCAAGAGCAGTTCACAAGGCAATCGCAGTTCGCCCATCCTATATGGACGCATGCGAAGTTTTCCAAAACAGCTGGGCCAGGTGTGTCGTCGTCGCCACTAGCCGTCAGAAGCTCTGTAAACCAATGTTGAATTCTAATGGCGGATTCGGAGCGCTTCCGGTGCAAGTTTTGCTGCTCCGTCGGGAGCAAGTCTGTTTTATCGGCAGACTGGGAAAAGTGCCGGAGTCTTCAAATTGGAGCTTTGGAGCGGCCTTCAAGCCAAAGTCGCTCGAAGGAGCAAACCAGACAGCTCCGCCAAAATAGGCAGATTCAACTAGAACTCTCCGTGACATATCACTTGTCACTCGCGCTTCCTATTTCCTGTCTCATAGGCGCCTACTGCGGGGGGGCGCGGGGGCCCTTGCCCTCCGGAACATGAACTAGGGGGAGCGCCGCCTCCCCCGGGGAGTCCCGCTAAAAGACTGACACCAACCTTTGAGGCTCGCCGCGCCCGGGACAAAAGAGCGAAGAGGCACCAACCCCAAAAATGCATTTTGCAATTTGTAAAATATGTATCCGCCCACCATACTCATTATCACAGTAGAGGCGAAGAAACATAGAGGATGACACAACACATAGCCTGAACTTCGCCCAAAGCAATCAGATCAATGAAACGAAGCAGCCGAAAATGCACCAGCAGCTGCCTGTTTTTGGAACGCATATCCGTTGGGAGTGGGTTCAAGTCCCGCTGCGCCATTTCATTGACCATATTCATTATAGTGCGCGCATTTTGGGTCAAACACCGAGGATTCAATGCATTTTGTTCCTTTTGCACTCAGTTTTCAAAGGCATAATGCCTTCAGTTGTGCACATGTTCACTGTTTACGTTTTTTTTCCTGTTCTTCCCTCCTCTTAGTTCTAAAGCAGTTCTGCATACATCATGGTATCCCGCCAGAGTGTGTGGTTCTTCAGCATTAGTTTTGTGTTCTTCATTTTTCTTTTCCTTTTCTTTTCTGGAATAACAAGCCGACATCCATCTGGCTTACCTTTCCTTTCTTTTTTTTCTTAATAAACATACCCCCCCCCCCCGCCAGAGTACTTACTTCGCGGTGCCCCCCCCCCCCCCCCCCCCCGGGAAAATGAAAACTCTCCGCCTCTGTCTCTCTTCTTCGCTAACATGGCCGCTTCGCAATGCGTCTGCGCCGTGACCTGCATTTCGCGTCGTACGTTGGCGATTTTGCTTCTTGAAGAAAGCGATGGGTCAGACATTATCAGGGCAGCGTTAGGAGATTTAAGAGGATCTTGATGTTGCAAACCATGGCGTTGTAGTGGAACATCAGTACCCTCTTCTTCCTCAGTCTCTGGCCGTCCTTCACGAAGGGAGGTTGGCCAGGGCTAAACACCAAGTTGGGCGCAAGTGTTCCAATCGCAGATTCGGATCACTTGCTCTAGGCTAGATGAGGCCGCTTCATTACGGAGTCTGCCACCTGCTCCGACTCTGCCATTGGAACTCAACAAAAGAAAAGGAACCGCTCATTTGTACTGCGTAAATCGTAAATTCAAATTCTCTTCTTCCCTGCTTTATACTGCCCAATCAACCTCACGTAGGGCCTGCCGTTCGGCGTCCTCTCTGGCGAGGGCGCCCGGTGCGACTGCCCCATTCGCACCCCTCCCCCATCGGAACGGCTCAGGCGGCATCCGAAATGGAACGAATTACGGCACCGCACCGCACTACAAAACTCCTCGAATATTAGAGAGTGATTTGCAATACACTTCACAAGCTGAACCTGTATTGCTTCCTTCAGCACTAAAAACATCCAAACTTGTATTACCGTTCAGCTGCCTGGTATCTGAAGAAGGAATACCGACTTCCACACGGACGGCTTCTACATACCTGCCGGTGCAGGGGTTCCCTGCCACAGCCTTATTTACAGTGTTGCGATGATCAGCTGGATCAACCATTCCGTGTTCAGATTAGACGTTTACGGGAATACGCCTTATTCATAAGTGCTGCCATCTCGTGGCGGCGGCGCCGCTCGTAACGGATGCCGCTCCTTGCACCTCAACGAACAACGAATCTGATACAGTGCCATTGGAAAGCTGTGGAGACCGGAGCCCCCGCGCGCCGCCTTCCCCTCAGCGCCCCACTAACCCCATCCACCACACCAAGCGCCATCTGCGAGAGTGGGACAGAACAACACAATCCTTGAAGAGAGGAACTGGGACTGCAAAGACTATATGTTAGTGTTCAAGATAGTGTAGTGTTTTTTGTATCGTGTGTGCGTTTTTTTTTCCTGAGGCGTTCTAAAAAGAACGCCCGCCCTGTCGCAAAAGGGAACTGGAACTAACTAACTAACTAACTAACTAAATGTTTTAGTATTCGGGCGGTCGTGCTATGTGCGATTTCCTGTAACGGGACCAGCTGGAGAGTCGGGAAACTTGCGATTCAAGCTTTTTAGGGTGGCAGGCGAGCAGGAACAATGCGCAGCCGAGCTCACGAAGCTAAAGTTATGTTAACGTTTCTTTCGGACAACTTCGTTATTGTCTACAACGAGTAAACAGCATCATAAGCACGCTCGGCGTAGTTGCAACTTTGTGACTGAATCTCACGTCGAATTGTGCACTTTTAGGACTCTGTCACTCTTGTACATAGGAATACTCAACTACTTGCCGGAAGTTTTCAGCAGAGTGTTCTGATGCGGTGTGTTACGCAGTTACTGTCACATCGCTCCGTGATAAAGCGAGTTGATGCGATACGTCCAGGGATACACACGAATGCGCTCCGCACCGTCCAGATCAGTATAAGTATATTGACAGATCATATCCGATTCAGAATTCTGAACCTTATCCAGCTTTTTAGTTACACGTTATCCTGTTCTTACAGCACGACGAGGGCGAATGTGCACCGGAAGGAGACGTGGGCAACTTCATCATGTACCCTAGCGCAACGATGGGAGACAAACCGAACAACAAAAAATTTTCACCGTGCAGCATCAAAGCAATATCCGCCGTCATACATCCCCTCTTAGCAGGGGAAGGATCGAGAACAAACTGCCTCCAAGGTAATTCGTTAAGGCGGAAATCATCCATACGGGTTCTGGCAGACGGTGAGCTTCTGTAGTCCTCCTGCTCGTGTGGGATCACGGGACCGATGAATTGTTGCGCTGGCCGGAACACTAAAATCCCAGTGGCGGGACTAAAAAATGAAGGACGAGACAAGGAAGCGTCTGTGAACACCTGTAATCTCCTAACAATACTTTTGACCCGAAGTACCGTATCTGCCGTACCCTCTCAACGGGTAAGATTCCGAGTCGCGCGCGCTGCCATTGGTGCATGTAGGTGCTGTAGCCTTACGGTCACGTTAACGGTCTACTAACTCTCTCCAAAGGTGCGTCCTCATTGTACTAGAGAGTATTAGCAAACCACGTTCTCCCGCACGGTATGTTACCGTCGGCGCGGCCACGCAACTGCGCATGCTCAGAAGACGTCAACCGCACGGTATCTCTCCGGAGCTACGCTCGCTAGCCGCCATTACCGGACACACTTACGGTTGGAAACTGTCATGGCTGCGTCGTCTGCTAGTATGACACACCCGCCCGTAAGCGTTCTACGAGCTCAGAGAGGATCCCTAGAGTCCCCGGCACATTTGACATACATTGCGGCAGCAGTAAGCATTGTTTCAAGCGTGCAAGAACGAAAGAGCAACTTAGTCGCAACTGTCTTTTCTCCCGGTAGACAAGTTTCGAAGAATACACTTTAGGTGCACACATTTGTGAAGCAGCACCCTTTCACGGTCAGGAAGAAAGCATAACAGTTCTTTGAAAATCCTTTCAATTGTGAAAGGGTGGGCAAATTGTGAAAATGTACTTCTTCTGAATGGTTATCTTATTCTTCGTCGAAAAAGATGCCGGGCGTCGGGTTGCGAGCGCGTCTCCCGTTCCCTCCGGTTTGCTTGTTGAATTCCAAAGGCAGACTCGGCAATGGAGCGGCTTGATCAGGCCTAGAGCAAGTGAATCGAATCTGCAACTGGAACACTTGCGCCCAACTTGGAGTTTAGCCCTGGCCAATCTCCTTTGGTGGATGACCGCCAGAGACTGAGGAAGAAGGTACTCATGTTCCATTATAACGGCATGTTTTGCAACATCAAAGTCCTTCTAATCCCCTAAGGTTGCCATTGTAATGTCTGACTTATCGCTTCCTTCATGAAACAAAATCGCCAACGTACGACGCGAAAGACTAGTCACGGCGAAGACACGTTGCGAGGCGGCCATGTTGGCGAAGCAGAGACAAGAAATGGGAAGCACAAGCAACAAGTGACACGTCACATAGAGTTCCGGTTGAATCTGCCTATTTTGGCGGAGCAGCCTGGGTTGCTCCCTGGAGCGACCTTGGCTCGAATGCCGCTCCGAAGCTCCCTTTGGAAGACTCCAGAACTGTTCCCAATCTGCCAATCGAACAGACTTGCTCTCGGCGGAGCAACAAAACTTGCTCCGGAGGCGCTCCGAATCTGTCATTGGAATTCAACATAAAAGTGTTTGTGGTGGTGTTCTCTCCGGATACGATCGGTTCGGTTTCCCCATATTTATGATCGGGAGCTGCCAGATCCGGTTTGCTAAAATTGTCTACTATCCCGATGGGCTTTGCCTATCGGATTATTATATTAAGCCCCAAAGTTGATGAAATTGGCCATTTGACCATTGCGAGTGCCGTTTTGGAGGCGATTTTGTGAAACGCGACCTCTCAGGGTGCATCAGGGGAACAAGGTACTGGGTTCAAACCCCGTGATCTTACTTTCAGATATACATATTATAAAATCAGCTTAGGACATCTTTAATTGAGGGTTTGTATGTATTTGTCCCTTCTATGTTGTTCCAGCCTCAGAACACCAGTTCTTTCATGTTCATTAGTTGCCGCCTGCGTCGATCCCGTCGTATGAATGTGTGTGTGAGTGAGCAAAAATGTAAGAGTGAAAGGGGGATGAGTGAGAGAGAGTGGCTGGTTTGCCCCTTCAGATGACGCACCCCGGAAGTCGCTGAGAAGGCGTGTTAGCTTAGCTCAATTGGTAGAGCCCTGGACCGGCAATCCAGAAGATGTGGGTTCGGGTCCTAGAGCTGGCTAACCTTTTCAGTGACTTTCATCTTTCATCTTTAATATTATTGTTATATCAAATTATATTAAACCCCAAAGTTGTTGAAATTGGCCATTTGACCATTTTGAGTGCCGTTTTGGAGACGATTTTGTCGAACGCGACCTCTCAGGGTGCAACAGGAGAAAATGGTACCGGGCTCAAACTCCGAAATCTGGATTTCACGTATGCATTCTGTAAAACCAGCTTGAGACATTTTTGAGATTATTTTTATATCAGATCATATTAAGCCCCAAATTTGATTTTTTTTCCTTCGCGAGTGTCGTTTTGGAAGCAGTTTCCTCAAACACTACCTCTCCATGTACAGGGGATACAGGTACGCCCCGTCACCAGGATTAACGGGGCTTCGCACGTTTTAAAGGGCTCGATCTGCTGCCGAACGTTGCGGTATAGCCTGCGTTACAATCCCAGTACATGCCGTTCATACTATCTTTTTGGCACCATGATACATATCATTTGAGTCATTGTAAAGGGCCCTGCTGCCGCCTTTTCCAAATTTTGCGGTAGTCTCCGATACAATTACATGAGAGGGGCATGACATAAGCCGTCACGTCTTTGTATGTATGTAATATGTCTTTGCCACCATGATTAAAGGGGTTTTTGTCTGTTTTAAAGGGCTCTGCTGCAGCCTTTTATGGAGTTTGCGGTCGCGTCCGCTATTATCCCAGTAGCAGGGCAATGGCACAAGCACTTGGCGAATACGTATATGACTTTGGAACTATGATAAGGGAAGGGGATATGGAAGGGGTATCTACTGTTTTAAAGGGCTCATCTGCCGCATTTTCCGTATTTTGCAGTAGCCTCTGTCAATCCCAGTAGAAGGGCATAGCACAGGCGATTGATGACATATGTTTTATTCTATTCACACAGCTTTATTCTATTTAGTGGTCAAGAGCCCTCGGGGCACAGCATAGCTGACTGCAAGCAATGCACATGCGGCCCGCGTGTGTGAGGCCCCTGGTTACCCTGATCTAAGCATTGCTTCATCCTCATCGAGAAATAAATAATGTACTCGAGGGCGCGTGGCACATGTTTATCGTTATCTCCACATCTACTCAAGAACAACTTTATTTTTAACGTTGGATGTCTAATCGCCACCGGCGGTATTCTGCCCTGTTCCAGTCTCTACTACTCTATATTCAATCCGATGCCAGTCTTCACACAATGGATCCATACAAATGGTTATCGGAAATCTACAACAAATATTGGAGATCAAGTTGTTATAGGCTGGAATTGAAGGAAGAGGTCGCACAATCAAACCGCGTTAATGTGGTTTCGTTTCAAGCTTATCTCAACTCTCTGATTGCTATGCAATTTAGTTTTGGAGCACCTTATATTTTCCGCGCATAACTATACTACTGAATACAACAGACATCTGTCTACGCCGCTCATAGCCACAGTTACTTCGGGGCGCTAACACGCAATAATAATAATGATAAAAAAGAAAACTGAAGACAACAAGCTTCGTACGACGCATCCGATGCACTCTACATTTGTAGCTGTTGGGGACTAATGTCGGCTCGGTAGAAATACTTTCACCCCCTGGATCACGTCACGGAAATGTTTCCTTTCCAGGCGGGGGGCGGCAGACGTGCATTGTCATTCAGAGATGCGATAAGCCGATAACACACCACCGAACAAGTTTCAAAATGGACTCCCACAAAAAGCTCATTTTCATGTTATTTTGGTTTTGTCACTGATTTTCCTTTCCTACACTTCAGCCACTTTTTCCGACGTCCGGAAGGCAAAATCTGACACGGTGCTCTAAGTTAGAAACTGCAACATATGTTGCAATTGTCTGTTCCTGTGTTGTTGTAAATTGCGCTGTGACCTATTCACCTGCGACTATACCCACAAGCATGGGTAAACAGTATTGTAAATACACTAAGATAAAATTCACTCAGTGTTCTCTACTACTTTACCGCCTCGTGTATCAGCGACCATCTGTATTCCTAGCCACTACAGGGATTTGGGAATATGCACGCCTTCGATTCTGAATGCACCTAAATTTCTGGTCCAACGAAGTCGCGTTTGATCAAATCATTGCCAAGATAGCACTCGCAGACGCCAAATTGTCCATATCTTCCATTTCCTTTCGTAATAACTCTTGATATAAACGTGATATCGAAGATGCCATCATTTAATTACGTTGTTTGTATATCCATGCTTAATAGCTATGAGTCCGCGGCCCATACCTCTTTCCCAAGCTACAGCATGCGTTTGGTCAAATTGTTCATTTTCAAGCGACCAAAGAGCAAATAGGAGACAAGATCACAAACAAGTCGCTCTGTTGTTGTTTCGTGTTTGTTCTTTGGTCGCTTGTGGATTTACACCAACTAGCCCAATCTATATAATTCAGACATTTTGTCAAATCGTCGCCCAAGTGGAACTCACTGGCGCCAAATTGTCAATTTCCTGTATTTTAGCTCTTGATACCAGCTTGATATTGACGGTATCGTCATGTAATTACGTAGTATGTATATCGTCTGTCGACCGTAGCTGTTGCCCTTGCTGCACCCTAAGAACTCATATTTAGTCAGTTTGTCGTCCAGAAGGCTATTACAGGCGCCAGTCTGCCAATTTCATCCGGCAGTCTCCCGATATCTGGAAAGTTTCATGCTCGTTCTCATGGTTGTACATCACGTCTTATTCTTCATCTTATACGCGAAAGTTTCCGGCCGTGTTACCGGTTTTATTATCCGGTCGGGGCGCGAGAATTGTTCACCTCAGATATGTCCTCCTCTCCCTGCCCAAATCTGTTCCTCCTCACGTACTCACACACCACCCTGTGAACTTAGCTTCCTTGCGTAGTCCTTTGCTATCATGTCAAGCCGGGTTTCAGAGGGGTTGTCCCGGAATGCTGCACTTGAAATCTTGTTTCTCTGTAGCTTACCAAAGTTAAAAGGCGCCACAAACGATTTCCGAATAAGTATAACAAAACAGTGTAGCCTAAGCAAAAGCACAGCAACCCCTAGGGTCTGGCCATTTGCGTGAAGGAGTTTTCTGAAAGAAACCGCGCCCAGCGCGGAGTACGCCGAATTACCAAAGTCGAATAATGAAATGCTGTCTAATTATGCAAGTGTATTGCGCAGACTAATCGGCAGTTATACGAGATAAGGTAAGCCAAATGGAGCATTTACTTATGAGAGCTCGATTTAATTCCGAACTTTCGCATGAACGAGGTGACCCACGGTCCTGAAATATCGCTAAACATCCCGATTTGAAACGAGCCGTAGGCTCATTGGCCTGCACGTGTAAAGGCTGTGTTATTGGCAAGCACGCAGACACTGTGGCACTGTACAAAAGGTCACTTCGCACAACCTTGCACTGATAAATCACCTAGCATCAGGACGGCTTTCGCCGAAATCGACGCTAGGCTGCACTATTTTGAAACATAGTCTTTGCTGTGTTTTGATGTGTCTGAAGGCATTGCTTTATCCATCGTGGTGAACTAGCACACGAGGACAGACAGGGGAGAACACAAACACTGACTTCCAACAAACAGAAAATTTACTAACAACCAAACGGGCTCCTTTTATGAGTACCTCCGTTATTATCTTTCATGTGCCGCATTTCAGTCTACAATTAAGCCTCTTTATCCTACTTCTGGAGGAGCGATATCCCTTTATCATATAAGCCCAGGGATGCCTGGCTGACGCATAGCGAGCCCCTTTTTCTTATTTGAAATGCTTCCACAATCCCTCCCGTGCGCTGAAGGTCCCTTAATCACTGTATTGTAAAATTGTGGAGTACAGCCGTACTTACTGCAATGCCTACCTTGATGCATTCATACCAACTTACCCGGTTCACCAGCGTCATTGCTTTATCGCTGGATTTAGGAAATTTGTCGATACACAAGACACATGGAACATGCGTCGAGTGGGTGGTAACATATACAATTAGAACGTCGCGTAGGCGGCACAAGGGACGAGTTGGAACCCGAGGGCTGAACTTGCCTTTAGGACGTGTCTAGTCTGTGTGTTGTTTGTTTGTTTGATGGATTTACTTGTATCGTGCCGACCAACGGCTGACAACAGCCTACTGGGCAGTGCACTATAAAAATATAATATACAATTGAATTCATAGGAAAAGAACGAACAACCAGCTGAAATAGCAGCTGTATATCAATTCAGGATTAAACAAAATAATAATGGAGAAATAATCAGACATAACCAGTTACAAAGTAGACGATGGGCAGAACATTTAAATTGATGAAGATTCATGGAAATATCAATGTCGAGATGGTTAAAGCAATTAAAGAGAAACTGCATACGAAACGTAGGGATCATTTCCTCATTAATTGGTGGGTAGAATAATACGAGTTTTCTACTAGGACGGATAGTACAATAAAAATGTAGCGTAGGTAATAGGTGAGAGCAGTTAATACGGCCATTGACCAGCTTATACAAGAACAACAGATCGTTCATAAGACGTCTCCTGCTCAACATAGGCAAACCTAAATCCTAAACTCCAAAAGTCTAGGATAGGAATAATACAATCGTTTTCCGATATACCTATCATAAAATACTCTAATAAACCTTTTTTGAATTCTCTCGATATCAGACGACCTCGTCGATGATATATGGTTCCAAACGATAGAGGCAAATTCGGCCTTAGACCTAACAAGGGCAAGATAAAGTTGCATAAAGCAAGCTGACTTTTTAAATTCACGCGTAACTCTAGATATCAAACCCAGCAGTTGCAGACAATTACGAACAAGCGAGCAGACATGATAAATGAATGACAAAGAAAAATCAAATGTAACACCCAGGTCACGGACCGTTAAATGCCTATCTAATGTGATACTATCAATAGAGCAGCTATGAGAGATGATCTCTCTTTTACGACTGAAGGACACGATTTTGGTTTTTAAGATGTTTACCCCAAGTACTGATCGCTTCAATATCACTTTACAATAAATAATCCCGGTAAGTCCGAATCTCTCGAAAAATCTTGATATCATCGGCAAATTGTAAAATGTTAGTGTTTCACGTATGACGGCAAGTCGTTGACAAATATCACGAAGAGAAGAGGGCCAAGGTTGGAACCTTGAGGCACTCCTGAGGTGGAAGAGTACCATGAGGACATAACATTTTGTATTCTGACACAATTAAGGCGACCATGTAGGTAGCTTTGAAACCAGGAAAGGTAACTGTTGCAGAGGCCATATAAGGATAACTTCTGGGCTAATGGTGCTATATTAACTAAATCAAAGGTTTTAGACATATAAAAGTAAACAGTGTCAACTTGAGACCGGTTAGTGACGTGTCTCTAATGAAGTGCAGTTTACGCCTCATGAAATATCGCAGTACTTTCCCGAACCACACTGGGTATGTTTTGTAAGGCGCCAACGAGGAGGACGAGAGGGTGGGGTCACGAGGAAGAAAGAAGAGGACACAGTTTTGGGACTATTGGGTTCGTTCGAGAAGGAACGTTACATGTTTTACGATATTGTTTGCTCTTTGGTATGTGTTTATGCATAGCATCAGTGGTAGTGTCGGTCAAGGTGTTAAAGAATAGTCCACATCAGAGACATTCAAGACCGGGGACCAGTTGAAATCGCGGAGGTATGTGTACAAACCAAGATAATCCACCTAGCTAAAAACGAACTTTGGCACGTCAGGGCTAGGGGGAGACCATGTTACCAGAGGGAAGGCAACTAAGACAGGAGGATGAAATAAATCAGGTGGAATAAGATTCCATCCAAGATCCATTGTCAATGTAAATGTCACTTTTTTGTGTTAGTTTTGCGCTGCTGGGAGATGCAAGGCTGTGTAAACTTCGTGATCACTAAACGTAGGTACCGTAGCCACGGTGCCACATCTGAGAATTTTGCGCTTTGCGCCGATGCTAAAGTCTTCGGCCTTGAAATGCCGAGAACACGCAGAGTTCGAGTATGCTCGCCATAGTTCGAGCTAGCATGCAGGCGAAAAACGATTTTAGATGGAGAGTTTTTCGCTGTTGTTGCAGACAATGGTCGCGGCTGATTACTTTGCTGTACGAAGCATCTTCATCAAATTTAATGCAAGCCTTTGCTAATCGGCACCAGTGAAGATGCTGTTCTCCTTTGCGAATCTGATTGTACGGCCGAACACAAGAATCCTAAGTGATGCAGTCAAAAACTTCTAATATTAAAATTACCGTGATAATCTAACAAATAAATGCTATTTTTCGTAGCTGACTTGTTATGTTCATCGTTATTTCTGTAATTCCAGATGACATCTTCATCACAGTATTTATGGTACTAGTTACGGCATTTAAATACTGTATATTTTATATTTAAATACTCCTATCGAAAAGTATTTATGAAGAGTATTTATTTAAACACCCCTTTCAACAAAGTATTTTGTATTTATATCTAAATACTCAAAAAATGCATTTATGTCCACCCCTGGTCGGAGGCCACGGTTCATTATTCGTTTTTTTTTCAGAGAGAGATCCGTAAAAGGTACTCAGCTATATTAGATAAAACTGTTTATGGTACACACTGCCATCCATAAAGTGCACCCTATATGAAATGAAAATCGCAATTTGCAATGAAGTTACTTGTGTCAAGACGACTCGATATATTTCGAGCCACTTCTCCCGAAAGACATCATTTGAGCGGAACTCGTGGAATGAAATACTTGTATTTGACACTGCTTTCTTCGGCTTGCAAAGCGGGACGGTGCAGTTCACCATCACGTCTGCACCATGCACAAACCATGCACTGGAGACAAACACTGTCCACCGCGTGAAAAATAGCAAAAACCAAACGCGAATGACGGCAGCAACGGTATCCACATAGCATGCGTCGTCTGCCACAAACGCGCGGCGGCCGCTTGGCGAAACTACGTCAGTGGCGCTGGGGCTATAGGTGCGAGTGCGATGGTCGTGTATTATAGAGATGATCATGTTGTAGATACACTGTACAAAGCTGAATCGGTTGACCAGTCTACTTTTGGAAGGTTGAAGTCTCCATAAATATGAACAGAATACTTACTGAAATCGAGCTTTTGTTCCATATCGTCAAGAAACGACACGAAGGACAAGGCGTCGAAATTCGGCGGAAAGTAGTGATTGCCTATAAGGCAGTTTCCCCTACCGCGGCAGGGCAATTCAATGCAGACACTTCAGTTCAAGGTCGTTTCTTCGAATGGCGTTTAAACTACGCTTTACAGCTATCAATACACCACCCCCTAACATTTGACCGCAGGAACTGTAATTCCTATCGCTCCTAAAGACAACATGTCGATATAGTTGTGAACTCCCAGGCACGCTATCTGGGGAAGTGTCTCACAATACGACCCCAGTCACACGTGCTAATTTAGTTCTTAGTGTCATTTTCAGGATGTGTACCCCAACCAAGCAAATGTCACTTTCACTACGTGCATGCTACACGGCTTAAGTAACTGATACTTACACTGTCAATTACGATAGATAAGAATAAACGTCAGCAAACGTTTTAGGCGTGCGCCACGATACCTTCCTCTGAATGTTTTCTTCTGTTTTCTTCTTGCAACATTAAATTAGACTGAAACATGTGCCACAACAAACATGGCCGCCGGCGGATCGCCGAGACCGCGACTGCTGTTAACGAGAGTAATGACATGTTTTTTCGGCACAATTATACTAAAATAAAGTAAACACGGTGTTCAAAAATAATTGTTTAAAAACATTGTGGTGTCGGGGCCTCTCGCTTTTTCTCAATATTTTTACCTGTACCACAAAACCTGCCGTCGAGTCTACACACTCGGTCAGACGAAGACAAGTGAAGTGAGTTTGGGGAACTCACTAAATCGTTAGTGCACTTTCTATCGAGTGTCACTAAAAGTTAATTACGAAGGTCTTCAGCTTGAAATGTAACTCGCATTTACGGAGTTACTTAAAAATAGGACGGGTTACTTCCAAGTTACTTCGGACACAAAATAGCAGTGTACAGGTGCATCGCGCGTGGGCATCCTGCACCGCGCATCCTGCATTTCGCATTCGTGTGCCTGCGGAGGAGTGCAACATGCTCAGATCGTTTTCATTGATGCCCAACGATTCGAACGCTTTGCATCTTAGTCCCTGTGGGCGCACAATGGTTCTGCTTCATTTCAACGGCAGTTTTTCTTACTTCCTGAATAGAATACTGTCATTGATTGAATAAAACGTTTTATGTCATAAAATGCCACGAAAGAACCAGAGAGAAAGCTGCCAACGTCCCCTACGACCATCACACACAACACTTGTTCACAGCTCCCAACTTCATTAAAATAACTCACTTATACAAGTTCTTACTCTTAAAGGCTTACTTATCAGCAGTTAAACATAACAACGAATGTATGCTTTCATTAATCGCTCTTGAGTGGTTTCCGCCGCATTCGCGTCACAGCCACCTGTTAAAAATACCACTATACCGAACAAATTACGGTCATCAATCATTATCATACACTCTCCCAAGCACATTTAATTTTTATCATAGGCAAAATATTAATATTCAGACACTCTCACGATCCTCATTGCGAGCATTATTTGTCCAGTCTACCTGAGGCTGTTATTACATGACCCACAGATGTTTGCTTTTTGCTTATTTTTGACCAGTGCATAACATGTATTGTACAGTGCTTCTTTGTACCTTTTCTTGTTTGTTTTCTCCTTCTATATTTGTACACTGTTGCAGCTGCCACAGCAACATTCATACGGGATAATGCCCCAGTCAAGCGGCTACTTTACCGCTTTTTGGCGTATCCCTACATTGTATTTGCATTTAAATTGATAATAAAGGAAAGAATAACTGAAGAATAACTGAAGAAAGCAAGGAAATAAGTGGACATGCGTGAAAAGTAAAAGTAATTAACTATAAGTTATAACCTTCAGTTACTTTGGCAAAGTTACCTGAAAAAGAAACGAGTTCTTTTGAAAGTTACCACGGCGCAAAAGTACCGAGTTAAGTTACAAGTTACAAAAAAGAACTTACTTACAGTAACGAGTTACTTCTAAAGAGTTACCTCGAACTCTGGTTGAAAGTGGCACTAAATTAGTCCGTGTGACAGGGGCATCACTCAATCGGCATTACGTTGTACGATTTTTCCACAACTTGTCGACAAACTGCTGCTGTCCGTTGCAGAACCACGAGGCCCCTTCTGTGGGAACAGCATTCGCGAGACAGGCGAGGAATGCGACTGCGGCTATGAAACGAGCGACTGCAAAGACAAGTGTTGCTATCCTAGGGAACATCATGAGGTGAACCGCAAAGGTTGTACGCTCACACCCAATTCAAAGTGCAGGTATACACGGAAAGAAACGAGTGGGTGGAATGTACTAACGATTTCTTGTTTTCAGTCCCTCCAACAGCAGGTGCTGTAACGGTGACTGTCAGCTTTACAATTCTACTCAGATGTGCAGGGTTGAAGATGATTGTACCTGGGAATCATACTGCGAGTATCCTTTTTTGCGTGCGCGTTTTTATGCGCACATTTATTGTCATGCCCCGCACGAGCCAATGTTCGTAATTTGGAGTGTAGCTAAATCGTTGGAAACGTAAAAAGACCGTGCCACTCGAGTTTTGTGGAATGCTGCAAATGTCATCGAGACACAAGGCAAATACGATTACGTGGACTCCCGCTGATAACACTGTATATCGTGGTGGCTCAGGAATACGCCGATACTAAAAAGTTAAGGTTAATGGCACTTTGGGCTGCTGCTTAACGAGGGCTGCGTTGAAAATGTTGTAGATACATATATGTATATTGAAATAAACGATAATTAAGGGGAAAAATAATTTCGCTGCATCGTAAATTTTGACCTGGCTGTCAAACTGAACTTACAGATGTATTCATGTAAAAAATGTAAACTGCAGTGGTGAAGATTAATGTTTTATGGTTTCAATACGCGGTTTGTTGGCTTCCATAGAGTCACGCAGTATAGTACAGTGTGTTCAATATGCAGCGTGAAGTCAACAAATTGTTAAGATGACAAGGCTGTATCGCTCTCTGGGTTCAACGGCACGATGTTCCCCACACCAGATAGGAGGGCGCTCCGATGAGCTACAGACAACGGACATGACTGACATGACTATGGGTATAGAGGACACGCTCCGTAGACGTTTATAAAGGGTATGTCGGGAAAACGTGGTCCCTGTGGCGAGGTCCCCCACTGTGCTTCGCCTGAACCGTCTCATAGTTACCGAAATAAAATAGAAAAAGAAAGGAAGAATAGACGACTGGGCGTACATCACGTTTGTTAAGGCTGATTCACACTGCTGAGTTTACGGTTGCGCTTGCGTGTTACGTCCGCTGACGGCCAGTCATTGCAACGGAGCATCCTTCAGGATGGGACGAGCGTTGACGTAAGACGCTGTACGCAGCCGCAAACGCCGTAATCAGCCCTTAACATTTTGCGTGTATACGTAGAGTGCTACAGAAGAGGCGCACGTATCTTGTCTACGTTTTCTTTATTTCTATATACGTGCACTTAAAACTTACTCATTTTAGCTGCACGGCCGCCACGTACTGCACAGCGACTGTTCAGGACCAACATGATGAACCAGAGGTAGAAACACTGATGAAGAAACACAATGGACAGGCACCCATCCCGTCTACTACTACATTTTTTTTTCTACGCTGGTTCATCATGTTAGACAATACCAACCCGTCGGACCGCAACTGTTCAGGTCTTGTTATTCCTCGCATAAAACGTTATAGTAGTAGTAGTAGTTTGTAGTTATAATTTGGGGTTCTTCGTCTCGACGCAAATGAGACAGGTTCGGAAAATGCTGGACTATTTAGGCAGGGTATCACGAACGCTGGTTAACTTTGAACCGGGATCAAGGGTTGCATTGATTTGTTCTTTTACAAACAGTATTTTGTGACGTGTTGAACGTTTCAGTGTCAATAACTTTTTTTAGTGAAGCAGAGTTAAGCGTTAAATTCTGTTGATCTCGTTTTAAATGTTAATCGACGTTGGTGAAATCCGGCCTAGCTAGTACACCACTAGTACAGTATTTGGCAGTTTCGTATTGCGTCTATCACTGCAGGACTCTTAAAGGGATTCTGAACACTTTGAGAGACCTGCTTCCTTCTATCAGGCGCCCATTGTACTAGCCACCGAAATATCACGTGCACTGCAACACTGACATTTGTAGTCGTAAGCCAGAGCAGGATGAGTTTCGGTACTCGACGGCTTTTGCTGTAAAGCTCTCTTACGTTTGCCGGGGATTACTTGGGGACGAAGTGCACAACACCTTTACCGAGTAACGACTAGTTTCTAGCGACTAGCGACGAGAGGTGCAAATGCCCTCGCGATCTTTGCCCTCACATACATTTTTGCCAAAGGGGGGCCTCACCTCGTCTCAGATTTCTTTGGAAGAATTTTCCTCAGCTCACCTCATTTTTTCCTGCAAGTTGCTATCACCTCACCCCACCTAAATCCTTTTCTGAAAATCTTCCTCACCTCACCTGAGTGTGTTTCTGAAAGTTTCCCTCTCTTCAATGTTCTTCCTGGAATTTTTCTTCACCATCTTTTCCTCTGTTTTTGCGAGGGTACCCCTTGTCCTGCGTATCAGTACAAGGGCTGTCGCCAACTTCTTCGATCCACAATGTTCCAAGTCAAACCTTAAGGTTCGAATGGCTTGACGAACCTTCGAATTTTCTGACAGGTTCGAGCCAGTTCGCATGATTCCATTTCACAGGAGAAAGGTGTAACAGATATAGCGCTTTATACCAGGGTTGCGAAATGGGATCACCCATTCCATTCCAATTCCATTCCGAAGAATGAAGATTTGTGATAATTCCATTCCTTTCAATTCCTTGGAATGAAAAGGTATGGTCAATTCCCACTCCTGGAATGGCTTGGGAACCCCATTCCATTCCTTGAGGACCGGTAACCGTACTAGCTAGCCCAGCAGTGCTATAGAGGTGATTGACATTACCCAGCACGGAAAAAGCACAAAGCCAGGGTTATTTCGCCCTCCTCCTCTCCTCCTCCTCTTCATTGGCATCATCATTACAGGAGTTTTCCACTAAAGTAACTGGTGCAAGTGATGTGGGGCTGCGGGCCTCACACTAGTGAAGCCAAAATTTGCATTTTATTTTTTCTTAAAACCAAACCAAATCATCGCCCTTGACCGTGTGGCACCCAGACCATTACATTCCAATTCCATTCCGCCTGCGAAAAAATATCTAATTCCATTCCCATTCCATTGGACAGTTTCCGCCATTCTATTCCAATTCCATTCCGGGCTCTGATAAATCTGGAATGATTCCGGAATCATTTCAACCCCGGAGTGTCAACTCCGCAACCCTGCTTTATACGGTGCAGTGACTTAGATGGTCCGTGTAGGAGGGAGGCTCTGTTCTGTGTCTTCCTAAATGTCGTTGCCTTCATATCTTAGGAACTGGGATAGAAGAGTGAGCACTCAGAAAAAATGTGTACTGCAGCAACGCCTGGATGCAAACACAAAGCATTATTCCTTCTGCGTGGGTACTTTGTTACAAATGGAACATTAATAGAGTGAAATAATACTAGTGCAGAAAACTGACGTGCCATCTGAACTTGAATACGCTTCTCGATGACAACCGTGATAACGAGAGATTGTTTTGATTGATAGAAACTTAATACTGTCGATGTGATTAGAGTATACTGGGACGTTTACGTAATGCATGTCGAGAATATCTAAAAATTCTTTTCTTGCTTTGTAAAAAGCATCCGCGGGTTCATCTACGCGGTTTGTCAAAAACTTCTCAAAACTAAAGACTCCGGATTTGAGTGTTTCACATGAGACTTGTTTATCCTCTCCGAATTCATCCCCGAAGTTCTTGAAAAACTCTGAACCCCTGCGAGCTCGGCCGCGGCAGGTCCGCGACATCACTAATCAATACATGTGAGAGTTTTAAGTTTCGGCACAAATATGCAAAGGAGCAGCAAGCCGTACTCTATACAAGATGATTCTGCGGTTTAAGCGTAACTCACCGCATGACGCGCTGAGAGGCGACTACTGCAAACAGCAACGCCGCTGTCACCCGTGGTCTGTGGAAAGCGCGGTTTGTGACGAGTAACATAACCGCACAAGTGTCACAAAAAGGCGTACGTTCCCCGCTTAAATAAGAAGGAAGAACTGGGGAGGGAACGAAGATATTTAGTATTTTGGTTGGCTACGAGCACGGCATGCGGTAAAGTTAGACCGTTAGTCCGTTGTGTTGTTCTGTTCCTATGCCTCACATTCACCCACTCATCCGTTTTTTTAGTCGTGACGGTGCACATTCGCGTGTGGCCAACAACGTGCAGCTCCCCCCCCCCCCCCGTGTGTTGTCTATTGCTACATTCAGCAATATATACAAGGACACCTTGATGGACTTTGGTATTGAAAGAAAGTAGGTTCTAGTTTCACTTGTGGAAGTCAATCGCGGCGCCTTTGTAAACAAGGAGAACTTTCCTTCAGAAAAGCCATCAAGTGCAAGATAACTTTTCGTCGTAATTCTGAATACCCCATGGCTAGTTAGTTTTTTTCCCTCTCAGTTGCGGGTTCGGTTTATTTGTATTAATTCAAAGGTTTTCCCTTTCATTATCTAGTATATGCGTATCTATTTCTACCACCAGAAGGTTCTCCTCACCTCAAACTTTCCTCTGGCAGATTTCCTCACCTCAGTCTCTTTCTTTGTTTCACATACCTTTGATTCAAGAGTTGCCTCACCTCACCTCAACCTTTTCTTCCGGGAAATTCACCCCATTTAACCTCAATATTTTTATGAAAAATTTACTCACCTCACCTCCCCCTCACTTCATCTCGCTCCAGTCTTTTTTCGGGAGAATGTCCGTGAGGGCGAGGAAGTCCTTACCCTCATCTGTCCTCGGGATGATACTCACATCTGCTAGTGACTAGTAGCTTCCACGAAGGATGTTTTCCTGACGGACTTCCACAGTGGTACAACGGACAAGTGTCCTCCGAATCAACCGAAAGACAATGGGACCCTTTGCAATAAAGGCACACAGATTTGCGTAGCTGGCGAGTGCCGCCTGTCCGTGTGCAAGAAGTACGGCTTTAAAGAGTGCTACCTTTCCGGCTCTCACTACAGCTTGGAGGATATGTGTCTCATTGCCTGCCAAGAAAATGGTATACGTCCAAACTTTCTATTGTACGTTCGGCATCCACCACGAAATGTCGGGGTGGGTACTGAATAACTTCTCAGTGAAAAATATGACACGCCGTTTCCAGTGGGAGACTCAGAAGAGCACGACCAAGAACATTCCAGCCTGACAATATAACAAAAAACGAGTTTCAAAACAAACGGTCTTATGTAGAAATGTGATGTCGCAATGACTTCCCTAGGTCCCTAGATTTATTCCCGTGGTCCCTATATTGAGGGAGAGACTTTTTCAGGTTGAATGTCTGTCTCAGATTTGGAGGGGTGGAATCGCGCGCTATTTTAAAATGTAATTCGAGGAGCAATCTGGGGATAATTGCTCGTTCGGGTGTTATCGGGAGTTTTTTGTTTCTCCTCTTGTCTATTAAGTGCCTCCCTAATATTAATAATTCCGTGCTTTACGTCGCGAGACAAGTCTAGTTCTTCCTAGTCTTTGTTTTTTGTAATCCCGAAAGGCATAGACAGTGCTGATACACATGGGTGTATTTCTGGGAACGTACGTGGCCCATAATTGCATGTGAATATATTCCAAAAGCCGGGAATCATAATGCAAGATGAAAACAATAACACCGACTTAACATAACAAACTAACAATTTATTCAGACGTTTCGTCTCCCATACGGGAGACATCATCAGTGCATCCTCGGGAGGGAATGAGTGACCGAAAACCAGTTAAGTCGTTGTATACATCGGGAACACCGGCGAGACGTCGAAAGAGCGACAAATGCAACAAGGCTAAAGACGGAACTCGTTGACCACTGCTGGAAAACGGGACACACTTTCAACTATGAGAACGCTACAACCTTGGCACGAGAACAACGGTGGGGGCCACAAAAATACCTAGAACCGTGGCATATACAAAGAGAGCCTACCGCATGTAACGGCAACCGTGGCCCACTTCCCGATGTATACAAAGACTTAACTGGTTTTCGGTCACTCATTCCCTCCCGAGGGTGCACTGATGATGTCTCCCGTATGGGAGACGAAACGTCTGAATAAATTGGTTTGTTTGTTATGTTAAGTCGGTGTTATTGTTTCCATCATAATTGCATGTGTTACACGTGGCGACGTTTGTTCTTCTCCAGTGGATGGATAGTGGATGGAATTCGGGGAGAAGTTGGGTTAACCTGAATTGGTCGGAGGTCAGTTCGGGGGGGGGGGGGGGGGGATGATCGGGCTGACTGGAGATTAACCGGAAGAAGTCACTCCCTACCTATATTTATCGGGTACAGCGTGATATAAGGCACGTTATAAAGTACAGGACTCCGATTGTATGATTTTCATGTACAAAACAAAAAAGAACTACTCTTCTGTTAAGGGACGGTATTATCGATCATTCTGAAAAATTACTGCTTTGTAGATTGCACATTGGCCGTGTTTCTCTGTTCTTCGTAACTAGGGGTTGATATACTACAGCCCGCCGTTATGCGTAGATGACGATGCCGAATGCAAGCCAGCGTGTTCATTTGAAGTGATGAAGGACCTATGCGGGAGGCGCATGGAACCTGGAGCACCCTGTGACCATCTGCGGGGCTACTGCGACGTCTTTCATAAATGCCGTCGAATAGATAGTAACAGCCCTCTCGCCAATCTACAACGGCTCATCTTCGGTAGACATGGGCTGCCAAATTTGCTCGTGGTAACTTTCATATGCTTTGATTACTATTACTGTTACTTTGGTCCTCTACTGTTTGGTGTCCTTATCGTGAACAACTAGTCCTGGCCATAGGGTGTCAGACGAAAGCTTAGATGTAAGTACGTGACCTGATACATGCACAAACTCAGTGAATCTTTGCCAGAGGTTGATGAAAAAGTGCGCGAAACTGCCGTGTAGCGACTCTGGTAAAATGTTTAATGCTACTATGTAGTTCCACGCTGCTGTTTCTTGTGAAGGAGCGTGGAAAGCCTCGAAGAAATAGTCGTAGAAATTAGAATTTCAGTCCGTAAGACACGTATTAAAACAAAATTCACCGTGACTTCACACTAATCGAGCTAAAGACAGCGCTAAAGCTTGTGAACGTCGGCTCGTCAACAGGCCCCGATAAAATCACCTATGCCACATTGCGAAACGTTGGCGGGTGCTCACTCCAAGCTCTCCTTCATCTGTATACCACGTCTTGGCAACAGGGATCTCTACCACCTACCTGGAATGAGGCATTGGAAGGAAGCATTGGTGGTTCCATCTTGAAACCAGGCAAGCCCCCAAATGCCGTATCCTCCTTTCGCCCTGGGAGCCTGACAAGCTGTATGGGAAAACTGATGGAGAGAATGGTTTTGCATCGCTTCGCCTGGTGGCTCGAAAGGCAAGGTGTGTTCCCTCACGATATAGCTGGATTTCGTCGCCACCGAAGCGTCATGGATCCAGTTCTCAATCTAGTCTCTACAGTTCATTCTCGTGCTCGTAGGTGGCTCGTCGTATCGGTTTTTGTGGACATCAAGCGCGCGTATGATACCGTCTCGCACATTTATGTGCTGCAAGTCTTGCACTTTTTTGGGTATCCAGTCGACTCTTCATCTGGTTGCAGGACTTCCTTAGGAACCGAACTGTCGCTGTCCATAGACGGCGTAGACAACCGAAGGCCAGAGCCCTAATCATCCTGTTCATCAAGGCGTCCCCCAAGGAAGCATTCTGAGTCCAACACTCTTTAATGTGGTGATGGCCGATCTACAGTCGGCAATTCCTCGAAAAGTGTCGTTTTCCGTGTATTCAGATGACATCTCCATTTGGATAGTAGGAAAATCACGCCCAGCCATTCAGCGCCGCCATACGTACCTCACGCAACTTGGGATGGACCTTTCGCCCGAAAAGTACGTCGAGCTCCCTTTCACACGCAACGCTATGACAAATTTGGGTTGGCGCCAAGAAGCTTGAGCCTGTACGTTTCCATCGCTTCCTTGGCGTGGTACTCGACTCGGACTTGCGCTGGGCTCGCCACATGAAGCATCTTGAAACCAAAGTGCAGCGATGGCTCCCTGCAATTCAACATGATGGGGCTGTGATCAGCACTCTCTGCTCGCAGTTCACGCAGCGTTGGTGAGGGCGACCGTGCTTTACAGCCTCCCCATCCTGCACAGGATCTCAACAACATCATTACATACCCTTCGGACCCTGTTTGCTTGAAGCCTTCGTCGCTGCCTTGGAGTTCCAGGAATGGCTGGAACACGGCAAGTCCCGGCTGAAGCAGGGGAACTCCCGGTTGAGGTTCTACGTGAACGCGAAACGCCTCGGCACTACCTACGTTTGCGTGCTCACATTCCCCGTCACCCGCTCCTCAGGAAAATTCGATACCGCCCTGAGAGCGACTTCTATCGAGTGGCGCAGAGGACACGCCAGAGTCTCACAGGCTTCGTAGCTAAGAACGTAACACCGCGGGAAGCCCCCTGGTCTCTGCCGGTACCGCCGACCATCGTAAGCCTTCCGAACCTTCTGGAAGGAAGAGATCAGGTTCCCCCTCAAGTCCTTCGAGCCCATTTTTTTTATACTCTGGTAGACGAGAACTTTCCTACGTCTACAGCAGCATACCCAGATGGCGCATCCAGAAAGGGAAAGTCTGCCTCGGCATTCGTCATCCCATCCGAAGGCGTCGTGCAAGGACGACTCCTTTCGCATCCAACCTCATCAACAGCTGCGGAACATTGTTGATTTTACCACGCGGGAATGGGCAGTACTTTGAATTTTTTTTTAAAATTCCATGTTAGCGCCGCGAAGCAACTGTGGCCATGTGCGGCGTACAGACGTAGACAGATGGAAAGTGGACAGCAGGAAGGAGTCGGGGACAGGGGGTTAGTATGCGTCGTGGGTCGACTTCAGGGGGAACTGTGCCGACAGTCGTCTGGAAAGTCAAAATTCTTTCTTACTGTATGTGAAGGGTGATTCATTCTAATTGAGAGAGATTTCTAACTGGATTGCAATTTTCAACTAAGACGCAACTTTTTCGCGTATAATTCGAGGCGCACGCAGGTGCAGGCATACCCGCGATTACCCGCGGAAAGCAGTTTTGCGATCAATGCCGTTGCAGGTTGCGTGTAAAATGCAACTGTGCTCGAAATGTGTTCGCTTCGCGAGTAATGCGGATACACATGCATCCGTGGATACGAGTGGCGAAAGCTTAGTTTAGTGCACTGATCTAACCTTTCGCCACTCTAACTTACTCATTCTGACATACTCCGCAGTGAGAGGAGACTCCGCTGAGAGGAGATATTCCATTCTGTGACGCCTCGTGACACCCCTGGCTTGGATAATAGACATTCTCCCCCCCCCCCCCCCCCATCTATGCTGAGCAGAGTTGGTCCAACGTTCGCTTTCTGCATGCCACGAAACACTTCTTGTCAAGACTTCTTGACTTGATCTGGCTTTTGCAGCTCAGTGGCGTTACCGCTTGAGACAAGTTGACTGTCCCAGATGCTGTCACTGCTGTGCTTTAGAGGATATGGAGCACATTCTTCTTCATTGCCCACACTACCAATCTTCCCGAACCTCAATCTCCTGGTCTTTAGTCAGCTGGACTCTCGCCCCTTCCGCCTATCAAAATCGCTTGGCCCCTGGCCGAATCCAGCCCACCAACGTTCCGCGCTCAAAGTTCTTTTGACCTTTCTGGACACAATCGGACTTCGATACTTATTGTGAAGAGGCTCATTATATCATTCCCCACGTCACCACCAGCAATGGTGTAGAGTATCGCCCCTGGCGATGAAACTCTGTATTCATCATCTTAAAATAAATTTGTTAAAACAAAGCACGGGTTCAGTGTGCAATCCTGGTGCGCAAGAGTGGTTTCAGATCCCACGAGAAAAGCTGAGGACATCTAGTCTGGGACGTCACGTGGACCGCCCATCAGTAAGGCGTGCCTTTCTTCCAGCGGTTGTCTTAGGCGCCGCTCGTCCTGCGCTTGAAGCAGAGTTGACCGCACCGGGTGATTCTCGGCATCCAATAAGTACTCTGGTGCCGTGACGTCACAACACGCCAGAAATAGCTGGGAAATGTGACCGCCGCTGCTCCAACTCTTACAAACTAGTTTTATCAGGGAATGTGCGTTGCTCAAATGAAATATTTTGTGTGACAGTTCCTGACGTATTATGTTCATATCCCGTGGCAAAAATGTGTTGGGGGTGCCTTCCGCGCGCCACGTTGATGCAAATTGAAGGAACGCTGAAGGAAAGATCCCTTCATAAAAAAGTTGTTAGGGCGTTTCTGCAAATTGAATTGCACGTGAGGGAACACACCTTGCCTTTCGAGCCACCAGTCGAAGCGATGCAAAACCATTCTCTCCATCAGTTTTCCCATACAGCTTGTTAGGCTCCCAGGGCGAAAGGAGGATACGGCATTTGGGGCTTTCGCCGTTTTTGCACGCGCATGTCTCCTGAGTCTTAAAAGATATTCTTCGGAAAGCGGAGGTGGAGCACGTTTCATGGCGCGAACACTGGATAGCCAATACAGAAGGGTGACACGTTCTTCGAAACTAAGACCAGTTATCACGGTCGTTACGAAATACGGCTTCCACTTTCTCCGCCTTATAAATACATGTACGTAAACTACCACTTTTGGTCAGAGTCGCTCATCGACAGACAGTCGCCATTCTCGTTTCAACGCGCACGTGGAGTACGGCCCGTTTTGACACGCTCATCACCAGTGCGCATCTTTTCAAGCTGATTTTTAAGCAAAGTGTCTAACATTGGACCCCGTCCTGGACCCCATCAAAAGGGCCTTTTCGAGAAACGTGAGAAACGAGAAAAATCCTTCTGTCTTGAAAGATACTCAAATGTTCTTGTTTCGCCAGACACCTGCAGGTCGTGCACGCACGAGAACGAGATACACCAAATGAAAACGCATTAAAATCTGAATGAATCGATGCCAATTATAACAGGCGACATCTACAGCCAGAGAAATGACGCGTTGAAGTTGGAACAAGATTGCGAGCTGGAGGATGTTCGCCATTTTTTATATAACGGATCGTTGTTCCTGCGCGCCGAAATTTGCGCTTTGCCTGCTGGCCTGGGTATGTACTAAAGCATAAAAATGTTTCACAAGAATGTCTTTTAAAACTCGGGAGACATGCGCGTGCAAAAACGGCAGAAGTGGAACGCTCGAATTGAGGGCCAGATTTGATTTTCTCGATTTTTTTTTGCATGAAAAGTATAGAAATAATTCATTTTACCGCTGTTATAACATGGGATGAACTTCTAAGTATAAAGAGTGATGAAAATCCAAGCGGTCGATCAGGCCTCCCTGCCTGATCTGATATCAAATCGACCAGTATGTCTTCTTCCTGATATCGCGTTTCTGTCAAATGTTCCACTTCTGCAGTAACACTTCATGATGAAGAGAGGAACCGCAAGCTTAAAACAGATTCACGAAGATCGACTCAGCTGACTATGATTCCAAATCATCACAGTCGCTCTGCCGATTTATTGACGCTTCTTTTAGACATTAAGGATTTATGCAAATGGACATTAAGGATGCAAAGACATTAAGGATTTAGGCAAATGTCAGAAAAAGGTACCCGCCTTGTTGTATCCCCAAAGCCGGTACGATAACGTTACCATTCCTTGTAGTAATTGGCATTGAGCGTATTATCTGGTCCAGTTCCGCAGACGTCCACCTCTGACTTTGTTGGTGTGAAGAATAAAATCGAAGCAACCTCCACAAACAAACGGAGTTACAACGAGACGAGAAGCAAAAAATGGTCCCGTTAGTGCCGCGGATAGTGGTCAATGTTGATAGAATGAGTGTTCGTTGTCGACACTACATCAACGGCTCAAAGCCATCTGTAAGTGTTCCTATATGCACCAGGTCGGTGCAGGTCTTCTAGGAGGCAGGTCATATGGTTTCGGACGTCGCGATTGCCAAAGTTTATAGACAACATTGGCAATTACGCCACCCAAAGGCAATTGGCCAACGCAACAATTGGCAATTACGCAAAGCATTACGCCACAAATTCATTTTCTAGAAGGAATTTTATAGTCCACTGAGCTTTCTCTATGTTGACGCAGGTATACTGGTATATCACGCTACCGGGAGTGATGTGTTGTATAGCCCTCATGGTGGTGTTCATTCGACTCTGTGCCGTACATACACCGAGCAGCAATCCACACCTACCGCGCAATAGGAAGTTTGCGCAGAGTATAAAACAGCCAGTTGCTGTACTCAAAGAGGCTGTAAGTATATCTTCCTAAACTAACCCAATGTAGCCCAAAATTTGGGACAATTCTGCTTCGAACAATTAGAGGTCATGCATCCATCGCATATACGTGCAAATGCGTCAACTCAGAATTCCTACCCCTTGAATTAATGTGAATTACGGAGCAAAAGCTTTCTCTAAAGCTGATTTCCGTAGCCACACAACCAGCGATGTGGAGAGGACGTCCTGAAATGGTCAGAATATCTTTGTCCGAAACTGACATAAATGGGATGTCCTCTGGATGTCTATTTACGATGGTCGTGGGACAATAATACCGGACGACGGGCGGATGTCCTGCCGTCTTCGTGTGGCTCATGTCATGGACTGAATTTTTTCATCAGCGCATCTCTGGGAGCTTTGGTGGATGGTCGTGGCCGTGTAACGCAGGATGTCCCGTCACGGCGGTTTCGTGAATTGTCCAAATCAGGTCCCTGGCGTGATATTACAGGAAGGATTTTTTGCGCGCGTGAGAGAAACACGCAGTCATGTAGCACTGTAAAAGTTTACTTTCTATGGACCTACTGAATATCTCAAACCAAAAGCAGTAAGAAACATAAACGTTATGTTGATGGTGAGTTAATACTCCCAGCATGTCCCTCACTTCTGTCCATAATCGAATTAAACTTAGACAACCTCAACCTTGATCTTGATTCAGAGACGGGAGGACTCTCGAGTCTACCGAAGCCCTTAAGATAAGTAATGTATAATATGTCTTCGCTTACGAAGGCGAAGTTTCTTGGACCATTCTCCGTCGTGTGAAATACGAGAAACAAACAAACAGATAAAGATCCGTGTGGTGACGGTGGCCCTGGTTTAAAAAAAGGAAGACATTCGTAAAAGTGTATGGGATTGATATCCACATGACAGAATTTCGGAAGGTGTTGTACTGCATTAATGTCCTGCAATGTCTTGAAAACCATCCTGAGAGTGTTATGAAGGACGCCCCAAGGATTGCCAAAATCAAGTTCCCGGCTGTTGCAATGGCGGTACGGATGACGTCCAGTAGTATATGTCATTCGGCAATCCGGGATCTTTTATGGACATCTGATTGTCCGGTTGGATACATCCTCTGGACGTCCTTAGGATGTGCCTTGGTTATGTTTACACTCTAAGCAGAAGCTTTATGCTGCATTTCTAAACGAGTGATTTTGAGAGGGCGAGAGCGTGAGAACGGGACTCTTCCCGCTCTCGCTTATCGCTCGAGTACCGAGCCACCCAATGCGAGCGTGAAGAACTGGCAGCGTGGGCGTTAAATGTTAAATCACTGTCTCGCTGATATCTGCTTCCGCTTGACATTTTCGCTTCTAAGACAGTGGTCTAACATACAATGTTCTTCAGCACAAGAATCCAAGTTTTATGTTAGGCAGGCGAAATGTTTTTTTTTTTTTTCACAAGAGAATTTAAAGGACGTCCCGGAGTTGCTATACGTGGCGACGCGCCAGGGCGAGCAGCGACAGGAGTGTCATGCGAAGAAACTACGCTGTCACTGCTATCCACGGTTTCGTTGCTCACGACGTCACCGATACCCGCATGATGTAGCCATGACTCGCATGACGCTCGTTTTTGCGAACCGTGTAAAACTCGTTCCTTTTTGGATTTGGGATTCCCTGTCTCTAGACAAGAAAAGAGAGTGACACATGCAACACCAGACCAGACCCAACTTTACTTTGAATGACTCCGTTAGGCTTGGCCAAGTCAGGTGACACTTTCTCCCAACAGTAAACTACGTACTTACGCACTTTTCTCTATATTGTTGCTTCGTTGTTTTGAAAGTTTGTTCTTTGCTATTGAAAGTGAAGCTACCAATGTTTAAAATAGCAGCAGATCCTCTATACTAGCAGGCTGCTACGGGTCTGCGCGTGTTCGGTAAATACGCATGATCCTATATCAATAAACAGGCACAAGTAAAGCCAACATAAGGAGGCGCTCGGGACGATCAGAGGAAGGAGGAACGTGGAATCTCAACCACACTTTAGTCGGGAAGAACTTTTGGTGTACGAGTTTCAGGACAGGAGGAATCATTTTATTATCTATCATTTCATCATCATTATCGCTTTACATGGCGTTCAAGAAATTTCATAGTCCCTCTCAGTATACACACCTTGCCTGCACCCTCTTTTTTGTGTTGAATTCATGAATTCTCATCCACGTTTTTTTTTGTTACAGGTTCTTTTTAGTGACATTCGCTAATGACGACGTCACGGACTCTGTTCGTTGCCGACAGATCATGTATGGAAGAACGGACAATTTTTGTTCCCGAGTGTTGCTTTTCGTTATACATTATACTGATTATTGGCAATGCATATGCATGTCGAGTTCTGGAATGATACTGGATAATACGCCCGTTTCCTATTACATGAGTCGTGTCAGCTTCTTTATAGAGTACATTAGCAACCGATGATACTTAGTCGAAGAAATGAAAGGCTCATCGGTTTCTGCCATTCCGGGTTGGACATCTACGAATGTGTGGCAAGCAAGACTTGTTCGTTCGTGCACTATCATTTCCAGGGGTATAGAAGCCTATGCATTTGCGTATGCCGTCTTTATTACAGCCGCAAAAAGAAGTAACAAAAAAATGTCCCGCCACATTGCAAGGTAGCATATGCATCCCCTAAGCCCCGACAATATTTGGTCAATTAGACAGGATTTGGTCAATAAGAGGAAGGTTGCACCACGCAGAACGAGGCGAACCCTTGACGTTAGAATACGTCCCTCTTTCTTTTTATTAATATATGTTAGAAATAGATGTCACGATAATTTCCATCGCAGAAAGACATGCTTCTTATGCAATGTAGGCGGACAGTTGTTACTACTTAACAGTTTGTTACTACTTTTTGCGGGTGTAATAAAGACGGCACCTCCATTAATGAGCCGCACTGGTAGCGCTTCCCAGTACAGAATTTAATTTTAAAAAATTCACACCTTATGCAGTATTGACAAAACGGTTTCAAAAGTTGTTGCTCTACTGAGCCACATGTCGCCAGTCGCTCCGGCATAATAGACAGACGCCATCTGTTGGTCTCGTAACAGCATATAAAAGGGTTGCACGTAAATAAGAATGCCGACGTGGATATGCCCACAAATAAGTGCCAGCAGCGGGAATGAATGCAACATCAGGGAGACCGAAGGCCCTGTGAAATGAGAAACGCGCGATGGCCTCCCACTCGAAAGTGGAGTCGAGTGCAAGGCCGCAACGGCGAGACCTGGGTACAGAGAAAAATTCGCTGCGTTCACCCTACTAAAATAGTACAACATATTTTTGCAGCTGAATTTCAGGTATACGTTGGCCTTTCAGTAGCCGCAAACTTATTGGAATAAGTGTTGCAGCGGCTTGGGTATGCCATACCAAACATAGGCAATTTCCTGCTGTCACCTAACTTTACTGACATCTCTTTCGGCAATGAAATGGGGTAGAATTGTGTTCTATATATTGAACGATAGAGGAAAGATTACACATTAACAACGTACTTCATTTACGGATATCTGACCAACCGTCGAGGAGATATGAGCGCTAAAATTTGAGCAATTTTTGCCATATCTGCTGACTTCGGCATTTTTTCTTCAGCGTCCCTTTAAAGTGTCTGTTTTCACTGCGTACAGATATACTAGAGTTCCCGGACTTTACGTGTGCCACCTATGAGGGTTGTGACGCGAGTGAAATGGCGTCAGTAAGGCTGCAAAGTCGCGAGAAAAAATCACCGTCGCCAAGACGGAGACACCTTCCCCCTCTCCATCTGTGGACTGGTTGATCGTAGGAATCTCCGGGCACCTGCTTTCGTCTTCACTTACATTCATTTCAAACATATATTTTTTTAACTGAAATAAAAAAAATGTCATCGGCGGGCCTTGGTCGATTTAAAATGGAATTACCCATTGATAAGACACATACCGTCCACCCCTATTGCACTCGACTTTCGGTACATTGTGTTGCTTGGGCAGTCTTCGAGACCGAAAGAACGGAAAAACAGCCACAACAGGACCGAGATGTTCCAAGCTGTTGTCGTCCTCACTTTTATCGTCTCTTTTGTTTTCTGATAAACAGATTTCATCTCAACAGATAAAAGGAACCAACCAAAAAGCGAGGCAGCATAAAGGGGTGAACCTGGCTTCTGGCTGCTTCCTGTGTTGCCCGTTCCTTCTCCCCATACTTGTCGAGGCAATTTGGCCGAACGAGATCCTTGACGAGCGACAGTTTTTCGGGCAGTTTTTGCGTGTTTCCGGGTGTCAAATTTTTGTGAAAAGATCGTGAAAGATCCTGTAATTGTGACTGAAATGGGGTGTTGTGGCCATGAGCTTTCTAATTAGCGCAAAAAAAGTTGCCTTTCTTTGGGAATTTTTGGAGTTCAATTAAGCTAATTAGACAAATTAATGTGGTACACTGACGGAAACCACCTGTTTGCGCAGCAAAAACCTTCAGAAGTATGACGCAGAAGGCTTCTAATTTTTATCTTACGTACATTTTTTTAAAATAATTAGGGGTTACTCTTAAGTGAAACAACCTGTAGATGTATTGTGCTACAAAACTGCTTGATTCTTCATGGTAATTGAAGGGTTTTGCTCGTACGTTGTTACGTTGCAGGTGCCCATGGCGCATTCTACGAGGCCGCGTCTGCAGTGAGACAATTTTCAGTTACTTGAGTATTTTCCAAGCTTTTCCACTAAGTAGACTATTTCACAAATACTTCACAAAATTCACGAATGGCGCATATGATGCTTGTGGACTTCACCCCAACGCTACATATAGCAGATGAAGCCGCCTTTACACGTTGAAAATTTGGAACCTAAACGGAACCTCAAAGATCACAATCTTCACCCAAAGAAATGGCCACAGGAAACGTTCCACTAGGCGAACGAATGCAGAGCGCTGTCAGCGAAATGTATTGCACGCGCTTTTATGATCCTAATAGTTGGACTCTATGGACACATGAACAGGTGAAGCCTGCTTTACGTGTTGTCCCGAATATTTGGGCATGTACACCCCCCATCTCGCTATATTAGCAGCTGCATGATAGGCTCTAGAGAATGCCTGGACCCGACGCTTACAATGTCTTACACTGGGTTCCGGAAAAACTGGTATTTTGTTCCTGCATCCGCTGACACCCCAATTCTTGGCATACAGCCATAATTGGGTAGCAGTTTACCGGTACGTTAGTGCAGAATACTCAATGCCTAAATAAATGCATTATATGTCGCAACAGGTCTTCAAAGAAGGTAGCTCCTTAAACTCCTTGAACACCCTCCCTATGTATAGAGGAACAAGATAAAATGAAAGGAACTTGACGCGCGACAAGGTTTGGGAGGACAAATTTCTTCTCATAATGCGTACACTAGATCAGAAGAATGACCTTTCGTTCAGCGGATAACTCCCAGTGACCCCGCGCTTTTACTTCTCTTGGTCAATGGGCCTCCCTGTGTCAGCGGTGGATAGAAAGGCAGGTAAAGGTTTTGGGCTATCCCACGCACAAACAGCAAGGAATGTCGAAAGATGGATTAAAAGTTTCCTTTTCTGGGAGTTCGGGAAGCTATGATAGAAATCCCGATGATGGTTCCTTGATATCCCTGGAGTCGGTCGGACCAGTGGAAGCAGGACGTCGACGCAGCTGAAGTTGGCAGCTTGGTTTATTGTACAATATTTACAGAGGGACGTAGACAGGAACCCCCCGGAGTTAGGGCTGACTACGAGGTCCCGGACCTGCCAGCCGCAAGTTCCCAGGCTGAGTTATCCCACCAGAGGTAACTCGGCGTTTTATAGCCAGAGGTTTTGGCTCCGCCTGTTATTTACGAATCCAGTGACAGCCGGTCAACTTCGTTCCGGCCTCTGCTATCGAAGTTGACAAAGGTCTTTGTAAGGGAAACATCCCTTACGGCCCAAGGATGACAGGCCAACGTCAACAGTCACGGGCGATATTATCCCCCCTCACTAAGTGACTCTCTTAAGGCGGAGTGACCGCAATGTATTCTCTATGGGCATTGCTTTGTCAAGTTCAGCTCGAAAACTACTGCAGTAATGAAGCAGTACGCCGAGCTGGTAATACATGGGTAAATTCTGCACGTCCTGACATATTTTTTATCGGAATACAGCAAATAGGCGTTTTTATACGATTTTTCGTTTCTGTGAATGCGAATACATGGAGTCATATGGGAGTCCTATGGAGTCCACTTCCTCAGATCTATCAGCGACGAAATAAACGCCTGAAAAATATGTCATGACGTGCATCTGTGACCTCTGATGACAGTGCAAGCTAAGTTGCAGCGTTAACCTTCGTATTATTCGAGATGAACTGGACAAAAGTCACTTTTATTTGTCTTCTGCTAGCCTGGATTCCATTGTGCTGCCACCACAATGGGCTTCCGCTCCGGGAGAGCATTCATTCCGGGAGGGATACATCGAGAGGAGCGAGAACGAGAGGGAAGGCAAACGGGCTAGGAGCATTGCGCGAGGTTGTTGCAGCCGCCAGCTCTAAAGCGAAACGCACCACCTCGAAAATATTGTCGCCACCTGCGTGCGAGCTCGGAAGATCTCTTATTGGCTGCGCATTATATGTATAAATATTTGGATGCTCATTGGCCTCCAAGAACTGGCGTCAGTTTCCTTCGCGCTGATTGGGCGAGAGTCATTTGATTGAGGAGCTAGCATCCGAACGCGCGAACCGCTCAACGGAAGCAGTCGAACGGAGGAGAAAGAAAAAAGACAGAGGAGACATCGGCAGAGGTGGGCGTTTGTCCTCACGAGCCTCACCCTCACCTCAATTTTGTGGGAGAAAAATTTTCCTCATCTCACCTCACCTCAAAAAATTTTTGAAAATTTTTCCTCACCTCACCTGACCTCAAAAAGTTTTGAAAATTTTTCCTCACCTCACCTCGATTTTTTCGAAATTTTCCTCACTTCACCTCAATTTTTTCAAGCTATTTGTGAATTCGATGTGACGTTCGCAGGGACTGAAGAATCTTCATCAGTAAAGTCGCGTGGGCTTTGAGTGACTGCCAATGAAGTCGTGAAATTGCTTCAATGAAACGTTTTTTGTTTGCTGCAGATTTGGCCTAATCAATCGCAGAAAACGCTTCGTGGAACGATTGTTATACGCGTGAAAGTTGCGCGTATCACCGGCGAGAGAGACAGAGACAGTCCCCGCCCAGGTGAGAGACAGAAGCTGCAAAAAGAAGGAAATATATCCCGTGTACGCGCGGAAAAAGTTTTCATAAAGTGCGCGTTCATAAAGTTTTCCTCACCTCACCTCAAATTTTTGTTGAAAATTTTTCTCACCTCACCTTAAAATTTTTTGAAGGTTTTCCTCACCTCACCTCACCTCAAATATCGTGAGGTGAGGGTGAGGAAATCCTCACCCTCGCACGCCCTCGTGAGGGTGCCCACCTCTGGACATCGGAGACACCGCGTCTGTCCGGCCACGTGTGTTCTCTCGGACTGCAACCTGCAACCGTTGCGCACGCAGACGCTAGAGGGTAGTTTGAGGGTTTTGAATGCTTTAGATTTAGATTGTGGCGAACTGATAATGTGAGAACGGAATGGCACATCCACCTCATCACCACAACAGCGGGAAGACGAACATGACATGGAATCCCTGCACCTCCAAAGGACGCAGAAATCGTCAGAGAGAAAGTCTGCACTCTTTCCGACGTACTGCAGGTGAACAGTAAGACAAGTTTGATTACTTTTTTGTGACTGAAGGAAGTAATGCAGGTTTACCACGTTAACTGTATTACGTACAACATTTACGAGTCACTCGGTACGTTAGCGGAGTTTCATTGTGCAGTGCATTGCCGTAACTTGTACGTTTCTGATATGCCGTTAATCAAATTATGTGTGGTTATGCTAGTTGCCCATCATGCGCGTCGCAGTCGTTCATTCACTGTGATCTACGAACATTCGTGACAAATGCCTTGGTGTTCAAATACGAAATCAAGATCGATTGCCTATCATAGCAGTGATTTTCGTGCAGAGTTACGGATCATCAATATATTTGTTGTTTCGTTTTAGTTCTCCCGCAGCCATCGGCAACAACGACGCACATAGCTCAGTATTGGATTTTGAACTGCCCTTCGATGTCGAAGCACCTAAAGCTCCAGTGAAGCCTGTTACAAGACGTAAAAAGATATGTACTGTAGCTTTTTCGAGGCAGCTCCTGAGGACAAATAAAGTTGATTTGTCATACACCATCGCTTTTTGATTGTCTGCTTTGGGACAGGATGATCGTTGCTCTACGGCAAGACAGCAAACGCCGAAGACAAACGGACGAGGCTTGGGGGGTAGGGGGGACGAGAGGAGAGACGAAAAACCCGAGGAGAGAAGGGGAAGGAGGTTGGTCTGCGCATGCGCACTGGGTCCCAGCTTTTTTCCCGCGTTGCACCTCGGAGACGCTGTGAGTGGCTCCTGGGGATCACGTGGTTTGGGCGCCCGCCATTGTCCCTGGACCATTGCGTAAACGGCAGCTTCCGGCGGATGGTTGTTGTTTCAACCTGCTTCGGTGACGGGCCAGAACGACGCGTGTCTTATCATGGTGAAAGCGGATTAATAACCAAGACCGAACAGCAGGTCCGCCCACTTTCTGCCGAACGAAGTAAGTTGTATGCGCCCAAATTCGTTGCTCGGAAGAGGATCCAAGATGACTTTGCCTGCTCTATCCAGCGTCAGCGTTGTGCATCAATATTCCTCACGCATGACCTGTTACTGGGACCTCGGCTGCAATCAGTAGGACATAAATTGGCGTAATCACTTTCGGTGCACAATACAAATAGGTGTTTAAGAGAAGGTACGTCTTGTGCTTTCTGTGTGTGAGGTGCGTGTTGTTTTCGGGGGTGCTCTTGTTTGATTACACTGGTTCACGACCCAGTGTAGGCTTCAGCACAAATATGGAGCGAAGGACAGATATTTTTCAGTATTCATACCTGAATCTGGTTTGGTCAAGATGTGTTGACATGTCATGCAACCAACACAAGTGCACGATAACATGAGGTGTGCATGTTGAGATGTCGAAGATGTTACTATAGGTGGCCGCTACGGGCAGAGCCCCCGTGAAATGTGGCATGAGAACGAGAAGACGTGTCTTGATTTTGAACAAGTTTGTCGGAAAGACGCGCGAATTGTGTACCATTCCACTCATGAGGTCTTTTCGAACGCCGTGTGTGGCTGTCCTCCCCCCCCCCATAAGCAACAGCAGGTTCTGTCCGTCATAAATCAGACCATCTGTTTATGGAATTTTATCGTGCATGTGTTTCTCTTCGTTCCTTAGTGTCATTTCTATGTACTCTGAGTCATCCCTAAATGTGCGAGTGTGTACGAGTTGTCAAGAGGACAAAATAAAAGTCAATCAGCTGGACCCCATCTTTGTTCTCTCTTGTTATGTTAAGTTAGAGTTCTCTACTTTTTTGTCTGCATTTTTATGTCTGAGGCCGTTTTTGTGACAAGAGGGCAAGGGTGCCGGCAACATTGCACATGTTCACACGAATGCAGAACCAGAGAGACACACACACACACAAATTTACAGCATAACAATGTCCCAACCACATTGTCGTGTCCTTTTTGCTGTGTCGTCTGTTCTACATTTGTTAATTTTTTTCGTGGGTAGTTTCTGGATTTTAAGCCCAAGAGCAGTTGCTGTAGAGGATGCTGAGAACATGCGAAGCATACATTTTCTCATTCTCACATTATGCTGTAAGCAGTGTGAAATACAACTCAAAAGGAATTTAATGAGAGACAACTTGTCACCAAGATTAGTGTGGGAACATCGCAAAGGAAAAATAATTCTAAACCATAATGGATTTCTATCCAATTTAATGGTACAGTATCAGATGAGAGCTATTCAAATAATATTATCCGTGCAAATTATCAGTCAAACAGTGAAGCTGGCTGCAGTACACTACAATGTGTCACATGTAACAATATCATTGTTTCCAAAACTGACACATAAACCTTAGGGAGGCCACAATATTCAAAGCGGGGGTTACACCACTTGGCGAAAAGAAAAAGCAGATGAAGTGAAAGCAATATGCGACAAAATCAAGGAAACCATCTCGCTACAACTGCAATATATTGAAGTTGTTTTTACAAAATAGAAGTTCAGTTCAGCGCACAAACACTCGGGAACCGAGCTAACGTGCTTTCCGTCAGGTCCGTCGCATTATTTCTCACTCTGTCATGACGGACCCTACCGTGACCGGACGTCACTTGCGCACAGTAGTATAACATTTATATTATTGTATATGTGTCAGGGCGCACACAGGCACAGAAGAGGAAAGCTATCAGCTGTCGCATACACAGCCATCCCGAAAACTATGCCCATCTTCGTTGATGCACACACGAATCCACAGGAAGACCGCCGAGGCTTTCCCACTCTGATTAAGTACCTGTACCTTGAACTGTAAACAGTTTGGTGCTCACTCCAGAAAACGAGAACCGCTGATTGCCGATTTCGTGGGCGCGGCCATGCGAGCCGACAAGGACAGTTCAGCAGAGGAGCAATTTTAGGTGAACGCGAATGTGGCGCTAGTGGTGGGCGCAAGAATTTGCACCAAAGTGAAACACCAAAAAGTGAGCAGCGAGGACGCTTGCTTGCTCATTTGTCATTATTTGGGCCTGTAATCCACATCAGGGTTCAGAAAGGCTGCCAAATGCCGATGGCCGGCGCAAGAAGAACGTGTTTGCAATGGTTTTTGTCCCGTTACGGTTCAAGCGAATATACCTTTTTTGCTGCTTCTTTCCTCACTTTTCTTTGTTTTTTTTCTTTATCGTTTTTACTGTTGTCGGTTCGTTCCGGAGCCCTAGCTTGGAAAGCTGCTCCTGTTTAGTTTCGGTATAAATGGGTATGTGGGGGCAGGGGGAACAGTCCACCGCTCCTCGAGTTTTCACGGTGGCTCTGCTTCCCCCCCCCCCCCCCGAATTTTCGCTCTGAGGACGCCGTACTTCTGTGCCGCACTTCTCAATCTCTAACTCCATGTCCCGCAGTGCTCTCCTTCAGGTTAGGTTAGGTTGGGTTAGGTTAGGGCTCGCTCCCCCTTGCCATGATGGACTTCCGAGTTAGAGCGAGCGAGGTATCTCCGTAATGGAAAACCTGAAACGGTGCACTACAAACAAATGTCACCTCTGTGGAGAATAATTTGAAGCATACAGATGAAGGATTCATCTCATATCTAAAACGATTGCCAGCTCTTTCTGTTTCTCGAAAGAAAGAAAAACAGCTGCATAAAAAGAATACACCTTAGTGAACTATGGAAATTAGAATGCCAAAATACGTTGCAGATAAGGTTTTCCTCCACTCGCATACGCGTAAGTGCGAAACTAATCTACACGTAGTCCTAGTTGTTTTATGTAAAAAAAATCTCTATTAAAAATGGCTACGACCACAAAGTATGCCTTTGAGGCACGTTCCCGTTTATTTTTTTTGTGTGTGTGTGTTTCAGCTTGGACAAATTTTTATAAAAAAAAGTCACGAGAGCACGTCATTTTCACAGTTGAGTTCTACGGGCGCGTATCTTTTCCAAGAAAGACTATAATGACTAATAAGGATGACTAATCAATTAAATTCATTAATTAACTCTAATAAGGACGTCTTGAACAAAAGCCAAATACCGATATGGGAGACTGTCCTAGTTAAAATCCACACCACGTTTAAAAATTTTGAAACACGTACGTGTATTAAAATATCCATACCTGAATTTTGACATGCAAATGGCCAAAACCGAAACCGTGGCAACCACGTTTGGGGTGCTGGTCCTCACGGTACGGGATCTGTATATACTTCTGTATGCCAACTGCGCTCGCAACTATATTGTTTTGGCTCGGAAACCGTATGTTTCTGGAACGTAGAGAGAGGAAAAAGGAATCACAAAACACGAATATACTTCAAGTACTCTTATCCTTAGGGAAGCGAGAGATTTATTGATTTAAGTTGCACTAGTGTCAGCGCGCTGAGCTGTTGAGTTGTTGGAATTGGAATTAGAATTGGAAATGAATAAAAAAAATAATAAATAATACTAAAGAAAAAAATGAAAAAGCGTTATCTGAGCTGATCGAGGTCGGTTCACTGTGGAAATTGTTGCACCGACGACTAGCGCCACGTACGTTCGAACTCACCTAAAATTGCTCCTCTGTTGAACTGTCCTTCTCGACTCGCGTGGCCGCGCCCATGAAATCAGCAATCAGCTGTTCTCGTTTTGTGGAGTGTGCACCGAACTGTTTGTAGTTCAAGCTACAGGTACTTAATACGAGTGGGAGAGCTTCGGCAGTCTTCCTGTGGATTTGTGGGTGCATCAACAAAGATGGGCATAGCCTTCGGGATGTCTGTGTGTGTGACAGCCGGTGTCTTTCTCCGTCTGTTACGTCGCGAGACAATTGAGATCACCGTCTGTGCGCGCTCAGGAAGCTTGAAATCTGCCCTGATACGTATGCAGTAATATATACCTTCAATATACCCTGATACATATACGGTCAATAAATTGGGACTTGCTCCACTGCAATCTTTCCCGGAGTTCACAAGAGACACTGTTTGTGGACTTATGCCTTACATTTAATCTGTTGCAGTTCGTTCCCACCCGAATAACTCATGCCACACAGTCAACTCTTGACTTGGTTTTAACCTCCCATTCTGAGCACATCACTTTGCATGTCACTGATGGTCTGAGTGACCACAAGGCTATTTTCTTCGATATCTCTTCAAGTCGTCCAAAAATTCAACGATAAAACCATATACGACTACGCTCGAGCTAACTTCCAAGCCATCAACGAGGGTCTTGAAGCTATGTATGAAAATTCCTTTCATGGCACCTCGCCTCACTCCATTGAGGATGACTGGTCCCTCTTTCGTGACAACATAAACTACCTTACCGAGTACCATGTTCCAAAGATGAGAGTGAAATCTTATGATCACAGTCCTTGGTTCACGAAAAGTCTCAAAATCTTGCTAACCAAGAAAAAGCGTTTATTCAGGAAGGCAAAGCGTCTTGGCGACGACGTATCATGAGCTAAATTTCACTACTGTGAACGGGAATACAGGCGCTCGATCAAGGAAGTGAAACATAAGTTCTTTACCATCTACCTCCCGTCTCCCTTGACGAATAAACCAAAACAGTTTTGGAAAATTTTATCTCCGCCAAAATCCCACCTTCTCAGTCTAACTGACAACAACGGCGATACTATCGCCGACAACGACTGCGGCAACGGTTTCGCTTCCTTTCTTTTCATCCGTTTTCAACACCGATAACGGGTACACCCAAACTCCATTTCTATACAACACGAGATCTATTTCCAGCAAGATTCTATGTTGCACATTTACTCAGTCACTCCAAGATTCTGCTTTACCGCAGGACTGGAAGACTGCGAAGATTGTCCCTATTCACAAATCAGGCAGCTGCCACATCGCCCCATTTCACTCACTTCTATAGTATGTAAAATTCTTGAACACATAATCTTCTCCAACGTAGTTATGTACCTCGAAGAAAAATGCTTCTTCTATCCCTTGCAGCACGGGTTTCGGAATCACTTTTCGTGTGAAACTCAACTAGCCAGTTTTGTTCACGACATCTTTCTCCACGCGGACAATAATCATCAGACTGACGCCGCTTTCTTAGACTTTCGCAAGGCCTTCGCTATGGTGCCGCATTCTAAGCTTCTATACAAACTCTATCTTCTTAACCTCGACCCGTATGTCGTCCGTTGGATAGCTCAATTTCTGACTAATCGTACGTTATTTGTTACCTGCAACAACCACCTATCCCCAAATGTACCTGTGCTTTCTGGTGTTCCTCAGGGTTCAGTCCTCGGCCCTCTCCTTTTCCTTATCTATATAAATGACCTTCCTTCAGCCACGATTCGTCTCACTGCTGACGACTTTACACGTTACAAAGCGACCTTTCACTAATCCGGCGTTGGTGCAATGAGTTGCAAATGCCTCTGAACATTGCAAAGTGTCGCATTTTGTCGTTTTCTCGAAGACGGGTCTCCTGTCTTCCTCCCTTCCCCTACACTCTAAGTGATATCACATTAACCCGAGCAGATTCTTACAAATATCTTGGAATCCACCTTTCCTCCAACCTAACTTGGAACGAGCACATAAACCACATAATAACTAACACTTCTCGCTCCCTAGGCTTTGTTAGACGCACCCTCAGGTTGGCGCCCTCCATCTTAAGCTCCTAACCTTCACGGCTCTTGTACGAAGCAAGCTGGAATATGCATCACCTATTTGGGACCCTCCCCAGAAGTATCTCTGCGACGCCATAGAATCCATCCAGAATCGGGCTGCCCATTTCATTTCCAACGACTACTAATTCAATACCTCTGTAACCGCATTAAAATCAAATCTTAATCTCGACTCACTCGAACATCGTCGCCGTCTTGCCAAGTTAGCCCTCTTCCATAGGTTCTTTTTCATCTTGCCACCGCAACAATCGCCCATCACCCGCTCGAGTGTCATGTTTCCTCGCATCGACCACACTAATAAGGTCACACGCTTTCATTGTAATACCAATGCATTATCCAGATCATTCTTTTGTTCAACTGCCATCGAATGGAACAACCTCCCGTCATCTCTCGCAACTATTATCGACCATACAGTATTTTGTAACACCCTCTCCCGTTCACTCCACCCACAAGACCACCACGTTTGTATGTCAGTTGCTATGAAATTTTCTCCTTCCCCTTACCATATTTGTTAGTTATCTTTACTTATGTGAACGGACTCCCTGTTTCATGCTTTAATACTTGTTTTCATATAAGTTTGTACTGTCGTTGTTTTTTTATTTTCCTGTTTACTTACTGCTAATTGTGTTGTTCTTTTTTGCTTGCTTGTTTGTTTCTATCAAGTTGCTGTAAATGTATCTTACGCTCCAGTTCTCACCCCCCATGTAATGTCCTCCGGACCCTTGGGGTTCTCGAAATAAATAAATAAATAAATATGAATGTTATACTAGTGCGCGCAAGTATCGTCTGATGTAGGTCCAGGGTCTCGTCATGATACAGTGAGGGATACTGCGACACACTTGATTGAAAGCATTGCTGCGAGTTAGCTTGTTTCCCGATGATTGTGCGCTAAACTGAACTTACATTTTTGTAAAACTACTTCAATATAATGCAGTCGTAGCGAAATAGTTTCCTTGGTTTTGTGGCATATTGCGCTCACTTCATCTGCTTTCGCTTGGACCCCGTTTGGGCTATCATGGCTTCAATGGGGGTCCTGACACATGGTTTGGGAAACACTGAGGCATACTGTATATTGTTACATGTGACATATTGTAGTGTACTGAAGCCAGCTTCACTTTTGTATTGTTTCTTCGCATGGTTACTTCTTCAACGTTACTTGAATGAGGAATGCGGAGAATGAGGAAATGTATGCCTTGCATGTTCTGGATGTTCTCTAATTGCTGACCCCTGCTGTTGGGCTAAAATCCAGCAACTACACAAAAAGATTAACAAATGCAGAACAGGAGACAGAAACACGGACACAATGACATGATTGAGATCATGATATGCTGTCCATTTTTTCTGTGTCTCTGGTTCTACATCTTATGAGCATGTGCCACATTGCCAGTACCCTTTCCCTCTAGCTACGAAGAGAGCCTCTCAGTAATAAAAATGCAGGTCTTCAAATGTACATAAACAGTACTTACATTTTTGGGGGGTCTTCGCTCATCTAATGTTTATGGCAGAAAATGCTCCTCTAATTCACATGGCATACTGAATATGAGTGTCCTCCACAGCCACAAACTACATTGTAAATTAACACTGCAGTATGTTTACCGGCACACATGAAATTACCCTTCATAAGTGCATCTTGCAAGCTCATTGATTCTGATGCTAATTGCTCATGAAATAACATGGGGTGGGGTGAAAGACACTGGAATCACATGTTGCGTCACTAGCAGTGCCGTACTCACTCAGCAGTGACATCACAAGCAGTGATTTTTCACTGAAGCCTGCAACTCAACGTGTAATTCACATCTTGATTGCAGAAAAAGTAAGCACATGTTTGTTATTACTTGGTATACAGTTGAAACTTGTTAATGTGATGACGGTTATTCTCGTGGATTTTGGCAATAAAACCATTTTAGGATAAAAAACATCTGTCAAGGTGTAAGCTATGAAAAGTAATAAATTGAGTGAGGCATTTTAAATTGCCTTTTTTCTTTTATATTTTCAATGCTGACATACATCAGCTTGTGTAACTGTCAATCTGTGCTATTCCAGCCAAACCCAGCCAGAGATGTAGCTTGACTCTCTTAAACATCACTGAAAAAAATTGTGTGCATTTTTTAGACAATGTGTATATCGAATGTAAATCATCATTTTGTTTTCTTGAACTATGGGGGCGCATATGGTGCCGAAATATGAAGCTGTCCCTTACGAGCTTGCTTCTGACATTACATATACGTCATTTGTGCGCTTTCCTTGCCTGGTGTTAGAGGGGAAGCACGGGTCTGCCATCCGAAAGGGCATGTAGAACGAGTATAAATCTGGCGACGTAGTGAGAACTCAAGAACGGAGCACATTTTGGGTGAAGTTTACGATAAATATCCGGCAAATTAGCATTCTTGAAGGAGCCCCACATTATTTATGCTTGTAACTGATTGCTTGTGATTAGCTTCACATAAAAATATCAAGCTGATCTATATCCATTGTTTAACCAAGTGTTTAAGAATATCAAGCACTTGCAAAAAATTACTTTTTTTTCCAGATAGTATATTCACATATAGGTCGTCTAAAAGAAATCTTCCCTTATTTGTAGAACAAGTCCTCCCCTGTAACACATTGAAAATCTACAGGTTTAATTTTCTTTAAAAAAATTGTCACCATAATGTGCTGCAGCTTGTTCGTCAGTTGAGGCCATTTAGGAAGAAAAAAAAGATGCCTTTGTGGCTGTCTCCTGCGAAAATCGACACTCTGCTTTTCCATTTTGAGAACCTACAGGTGTATTTGTTCTTACGCAAGGAAAATGTTTCGTCAGCTCATTCATATCCCATCTGAGTAGTAGGAGGGCGGGCAGTGTGAGCATGGGTGTTAAACTACGGCACCCCTGCCCCTGAGCCCTGCGCGTATTTTTCCCTGCGCGGCGCGTGTTTGGAGGGTTGTCCGCGTGCTTATCGGCGGGGGGAAAGCTGCGTGCGCGCTTACTCTCTCACATTTTTCAAACTGGGCCGACTTCTTTCGACATTTTTGAGAATTGGCCGACTTGGGTCGCGTATTTTTTCTCGCACCCGGCGGGCGGCGCTCGGGTGGAGGCGCTTACCGGTGGATGGCGCGTGGCCGGAGGGCTGCGCGCTTACCATTCAACCAGGGTCGACTTCTTTCGTCATTTTTCAATCTGTGCCGACTTCAATCATAATTTTTTTTTCAGCTACAACAGGTGTGCAGTAGGCTGTTTACATGCAAAGGATAGCCATACACAAAAGTACAAGTGAAAATATATTTATTAAAGTCATCAGTGTCGGAAATTATGTTATGGCTCTGCGTGGATGGGAAAAACTTAGCCAAAAATCTGAAGCAGAAGAAACACAATACACATAACAAACAATATACTTATTACAGGTACGATACAATAGCATTGAATTGGTATCACAGATCAAACAATATTTTTTATTAACTGTAATCATACACACAAGTTTTCAATGAATCAGAAGGGATAGCACATTTAATCAAAGAAGATGTTCTTAATCATTACGATTACAATCAAAATTACAAGTTTTATTATAAAAAGTCTGAGATGTGAGAACCTGATAGGTGTAAGTAATTTCGAGCACAATAGCTAAGTTTAATATTCCAACATGACACAAATTTAATTAATCAATTTCTATTGAAGTGAATAGCGCAGACATAAGGCAATAATTCGAATCAACACGATCAACACATAGCATTAATATAGAACCAATCATCCAACATGTAGGGAAATAATAGCTACACCATATCAAAACGAGAAACGATCACCACATTTAATCAAAGAAGATATTCTTAATCAATATGATTACAAACAAAATTATAAGTTGTGTTATAAAGAGTCTAATATTCCTATACGTGAGAACCATCAGTGCAATAGCGGGAAGTTCTGATAGTTGTATGTAATTAACTGTGAACAGCAGAGACCCTGGAAGACTATGGGACACGAACACAAGAGGAAATAAAATCTATACCACTACAAAGAACTCAAAACAACATAGTAATCTATCATTCAGAAAATCAGAAGAAAAAATCAAACTCATCAGAATATAGACATGTTAAAAATGAACTTCACCACATAGCACGCTCCTAGCCAACAAACAGAACAAAGAACAACACGAACACAAGAGGAAATAAAATCTATACCACTACAAAGAACTCAAAACAACAGAGTAACCTATCATTCAGAAAATCAGAAAAAAAAATCAAACTCATCAGAAAATAGACATGTTAAAAATGAACTTCACCACATAGCACGCTCCTAGCCAACAACCAGATCTAATGATATCTGCCCTGATTTGTCGAAGACGGGTGTCAATAGATGTATGGAAGACCACGGAACACAAACGACAATAGGAAATAAAATCTATACCACTACAAAGAAGATATTCTTAATCAATACGATTACAATCAAATTACAAGTTGTATTATAAAAAGTCTAATATTCCTATACGTGAGAACCATCATTGCAATAGCGTGAATATCTGTCATAACATTTCGAGCGCAATAGGGAATCTCAGTTTCATATTCCAACATTACTCAACTTTTAATTTCTTATTAAGTGAACAGCATACACGTAAGGAAATAACGAGAAACAACACAATCAACAGCTACAATTAATAGAGAGCCAAACCTGCGCACCATCCAACACATAGAGAAATAATAGCTAATCAATCTATCAAAAGGCGAAATATTACAATATAGCACAGACTTAACGCTGAAGAACAGAGGAACACGTGGCGACACGTAAACAACAACAGAGGAAAATAATGTATCATTGAACCATCATAAAATCGACCAATATACAATTTTCATTCTAACAAAGACTACGAACCTTGATGGAGGTATCCAAGACGTAGGAAATATGCACTGTTTTCACTATTTTCCTCAAAGCCAGGAGACTTTATGTCTCTATCTATGTGACCGTAGCACCGTGCATGCTTTATCATTCAAAGGGTTTGAGGCTATATTCTTTCGTCCAGCAAACGGGGCGCTCTTGAGGTCAGATAAGAGAGTTCAAAGGCGATATATTTTATTGTGCAGCGCAAATAGATGTCGATATCACTCGCGGGGGTCACTATCTTTTCGCATCCTTTCACTGAAACGGAAATCTTTCGTCAAAGTGGTTGACAAGTCGAATAAGTTTGTAGAGATGCGATATTGTTATTGAACATGTAGAGAAAGTTCAAATTATTAATTGGTAGCAACGATACTCAATCAAAAACGAGAAACAAATTTAATTACATCAATTTTTGTAATATCTTGCAACATAAATTTCTAATGAATCACACAGAAATATCAAATGTGAAATGCAACTCAGAGTTATGAGGCATTCCAATCTTAGAGGTACTTACTTATGTCAATCGAGTGAATACTTGAAACAAAATCAAAACAATAATTCTCACGACAGGTGGAGATTATAGCATTCTAAACAAGATAATAAAATTTAATCAATAAAATAAACATAGATATGCTTTTAAGTAAGTGTACCCAAGCAGCACAATGTACCGAAAGTCGAGTGCAATAGGGGTGGACGGTATGTGTCTTATCAATGTACTTTAGTTTCACCAGTTCGTCCAAGGTCTTCCACCTACCCGTCCACCCCTATTGCACTCGACTTTCAGTACATTGTGCTGCTTGGGTAGATGTGCACTTGAAAACAGAAGAGACAATTGCTCTACATTGAAAAGATGGACAGATTTTGTACTCGATACCATAAGTCATAGGAAGATGTGATAAAAAACTGCTTCGAAAAGGAGGACCCGCGAAACGATTTCATTATCGCTGCATTTCAATACGTCCTAGATACGGTACAAACTACGGAACTGAAGGTGCAAGAATTTATATGCCGAATCTACAATACTTATAAAAATATCTGCACATCAACGTCGGAAGGGCCACTGGGATTGATGGCGGAGTTTTTGAGGTTTGCCAACGAAGAATTGAAATACACTAGACCAGATGTAATTGTAATCATTGCAATGGGCATTGCGTTCATCAAGAAAGCAGTCGGGTCAAATTATCATATACAAGCGGTGTATATCGCACGATTCACTACGGATTTGTTGAAATTACACATATCTGAGATGGAAAGTACGTAAAATCTTATCACGTGATATGTTCCACTACCACGGCAACACAATTATTTTCTTCTACCAGTCTCTGGAACGATCAACTGTCGAATCAACAGAAGTTCAATATTGTCATGCAAGGTCTGATGTATTATCACCTGTTGAAGCTCAACAAACATGTCAATTGCGGTGGACCACCGGAGGATTTTCATCTAATACTCTCTTGTACGCCATTCAAGAATCTTCATACAAAGGAAGGAAACATCAATAAGAGACTGTGCAAGTTCATCGCGACAAAGTGCAAGTTGTTGAAGCAATACAAACACGGCGACAACATATCGCCTGTGTTAATCAACGCTGGATTCAAGCGCCCAATAATCAGAATAAACTATTTAATGTCTTCGGAATTCATCAATGAAGACAACAAACGAAAACTTCAGAGTTTGAAATAGAACTGTAATTTATCGAAATAAACAATAAATAAACAAATAAACAATAAACAAAACAATAAACAATAAAACAAATAAACAATAAATGTAATCTTTGTCATCAATATAATTAATTCTACGCATCACAATGAAAACACCTTGCATTTAGCATGGCTAGACTGAGAACAGTGATCGCTAAGGAAACGAATATTCCACAATTTCTGTAAGAATTCTCATATGGAATCAGAGCTGACCACCAAATAGGTTTTACTCGACTACACTCTGTACAAGTTCAACACCCGAAGGATAGAATTGCCGGAGAAGGATCAGTCATTGAAATTTAGAGACATGATACATCAGTCTATGATTACAAAAAAGGATCACTAATCCCATGTGAAAACTTGTCATATTTCAGGAATTAAATTCCACAGTGCCTGTATATTTCTCAATCAGTTGCACTAGCCCAGACATAGTAAAAGAAGAAGAAAAGGCGTCTTTGACAAGCAACCCGATTGGAGTGCGGAACAAATAAATAAATATTTTTGTCAACACAGTTGTCCGTTTGTATGACTGGATAGGAAAAATGAGCCGTCCAAGATAGGGCAAAACGGGAAATAAGGCAAGATAACTGATTGCGGCGGGATAAGTCAAAGCGTTCACGGCACAGTGTCATCGACTTTTACGATCGCATTGGGGTTGAGTGCCTGGGAGATAATACGAAGCCTTCGCGAAAAGCGAATCTATTATCAGATGCCACAATGCAAACGAAAGATTTTACGAGCATGACGTGCAGACCAAGTCTACATTTCTAATCACATAGTCTTCGTAACACACAGCACAGAAACGTATATGAAATAATTTCCAAGTGGCAATCAGATTTTGGAAGAAGCGTATCACACAACTGCCATCAGAAGTGTTTAACCAATATACAATGAAGATGAGCGTTATGCATAAACACAATGGAAGATATGTTACATTAATTATAATAACCAGATCAGCGCAGGTCACACATAAACGTAGATCAAATTCAGAAAATATACTCGAGATTTCCCGCAACCATTACAGAAAAACTATCACATTATTTTAGTGTCATAGCATCCGGGCACTACAAATGGAAATGCCATACTTTAATTTTATAAATCTTTAGCTCATAATATTGTAGAACGCAAATTCCACACTAAAGATCATTTTCTTCTTTAAATTTTCAAAGTCAAAACTGCACGCTATTTCTTGCATTTTTCTAAAGATTAAAAAGTTGTGCATATACTCACACATACTATACAAGATATCTGATTGTGGCTTAAATGCTAAAATTTATCGATTCACATTCAGGAGAAGTGGTGACTACCACACATCAGTAAGAGTTTAATTAAAATTTGAACAAGTGTTGCGATTTATGATCAGTGTTGTATAATGTGAAATTTCGCAATACGCAAGCTTTAGCTCGCTCACTTTGACGAGAACTCTTTTACGATGACAGAGAATTTAATCGAATGGACTGATATTTTCTATATACACTATAACATAATGCGAATTCTTTATGTCGTGGATATTAAAAGTTACGAATATTTTCCGAACGAAATTTACTTAAAACTCGAAGAAAGGGTTCTGATGGGTTTGATTTTTTCTTCTGATTTTCTGAGTGATAGATTACTCTAGTTGTAGATACGTGTTGATAGTTACTAGTTGTTTTGATTAGGAATATCTTCTTTGTAGTGGTATAGCTTTTATTTCCTCTTGTGTTTGTGTCGTTCTTTGTTCTGTTTGTTGGCTAGGAGCGTGCTATGTGGTGAAGTTCATTTTTAATATGTCTATTTTTTGATGAGTTTGATTTTTTCTTCTGATTTCCTGAATGATAGATTACTATGTTGTTTTGAGTTCTTTGTAGTGGTATAGATTTTATTTCCTCTTGTGTTCGTGTCCCATAGTCTTCCAGGGTCTCTGCTGTTCACAGTCAATATACAACTATCAGAACTTCCCGCTATTGCACTGATGGTTCTCACGTATAGGAATATTAGACTTTTTATAACACAACTTATAATAATTTTGTTTGTAATCATATTGATTAAGAATATCTTCTTTGATTAAATGTGGTGATCGTTTCTCGTTTTGATATGGTGTAGCTATTATTTCCCTACATGTTGGATATTGGTTCTATATTAATGCTATGTGTTGATCGTGTTGATTCGAATTATTGCCTTATGTCTGCGCTATTCACTTCAATAGAAATTGATTGAAATTTGTGTCATGTTGGAATATTAAACTTAGCTATTGTGCTCAAAATTACTTACACCTATCAGGTTCTCACATCTCAGACTTTTTATAATAAAACTTGTAATTTTGATTGTAATCGTACTTTGATTAAATGTGCTATCCCTTCTGATTCATTGAAAACTTGTGTGTATGATTACAGTTAATAAAAAATATTGTGTTTGATCTGTGATACCTATTCAATGCTATTGTATCGTACCTGTAATAAGTATATTCTTTGTTATGTGTATTGTGTTTCTTCTGCTTCAGATTTTTGGCTAAGTTTTTCCCATTCACGCAGAGCCATAACATAATTTCTGACACTAATGACTTTAATAAATATATTTTCACTTGTACTTTTGTGTATGGCTATCCTTTGCATGTAAACAGCCTACTGCACACCTGTTGTAGCTGGAAAAAAAAATTATGATTGAAGTCGGCACAGATTGAAAAATGACGAAAGAAGTCGACCCTGGCTGAATGGTAAGCGCGCACGCAGCGCTCCGGCCACGCGCCATCCACCGGTAAGCGCCTCCACCCGAGCGCCGCCCGCCGGGTGCGAGAAAAAATACTCGACCCAAGTCGGCCAAGGCTCAAAAATGTCGAAAGAAGTCGGCCCAGGTTGAACAATGTGAGAGAGTAAGTGCGCACGCAGCCCTCCCCCCGCCGATAAGCACGCGGACAACCCTCCGCACACGCGCCGCGCAGGGAAAAATATGCGCAGGGCTCAGGGGCAGGGGTGCCGTAGTTTAACACCCATGCTTACACTGCCCACCCTCCTACTACTCATCTGTATGACGCTATAGCACACTTTGAACAAATTTTGCATTCAACTGTTCTGCCCAGTTCTACAGATTAGTTGCAGTCGCTGCTTCATAACAGCTTAGTCAATATTTATGATTGTTTTCACATACCTGAAGTCATCTGGAAAGTGAACAAATCTCATCATTTCAAGGGCATACCCTCTCCTATAGCATGTTCAGAATCTGCTGGCATTTGTTTTCTGTAGATCTTATAGCATCAGCTGACCATATTGGCTCAGATCATGTCAGAATGCGACGTAACAGCTTTTGGAAACAATTTATTATGATCTCGTGTACTCTTGAACCACAACAGAAAAAAGCCAACAGACTTTCTTTTAGTGGAAATAGGTGTTTTTGCTGCATTAACAGAAGGTGGCTCAAAGTAATAGTACCTCCTTGTGGCGTGGGTGGAGCATGCCTCACTGTGCTTTATGTCCAGTAATTTCTTCTACAACCGTATCTCTTTCGCAGTGAGCCACAACGTATGCAGTCTTCAAGCTTTCTTTCACCAGGAAGAACAGCTTACAGCTCTGCAGGCATCAGAATATCTGCACGCAATAGGGGGCTGCAATCCAGCCCTATAGGTGCCAACGTTTTAAATGGTACTGCGAACACAGTCATAGTACCCTTTATCACGGCACAAAGCAATTATGTCAAAGTCATGCTTGTGGAGGCAAAGCCATGCTTGCCAAAGCCAAAGAGGCAAAGTGATGCTTATGGAGGGTTTTATTATGTCCTGCTGCTCAGTGTATGGCTTCTGTTTTTACCTGGAACAAACAAATAAAAAAAAAATCTGAGGAAAGAAATATGCCACCTTCAGTTGCCATCGACCAAGCAAACGAATACCCTAGTCAGACAGCATTTCAAATGTCATTTGTGAGAAATGGCCTTCGGCCTCTCAAATGACCTTTGTTCGGGGGCGCCTGCCAGACAGGCGGGAAAGGAGTGCTCCTCAACTGACTGCCCTCACCGGCTCCCTTTTTCGGTTTCGTTTCCCCGTCTGCTGTGGAAATTTGAAGTTGGTCTGTGCGCCACAAATCAAGATGCAGAAGCCATATGCACTTCTCTAAATAGGATCTAAATACGTTTACACAGTTTCACTCCATTATCCGCATTTTATAGGTTTTCCTGCATTCAGCTGCGAAGGTAGCGAGGGTACAATAGCATAACACTGTTGTCGAGATTGCTCCTTTCTGCTCCTTAAATGTCGTTGGGGGTCTCCTTTCGCGTTGATGGTCATTTCTTAGAAAGGTCCTTTGAGCTGCCGTCTGACACGGCTGTCAGAGGTCATTTTTTGCAAATCACAATTCCCCGAAGTCCTTCGAGCATGCCGTCTGACAGGGGTATAAGTCAATAATGGTTGTTGTTATTCACTCTGCTATGTGATTGTGTTCATCTTAATTCACCTGTTTGGTGCTGTGGTACCAGGTTGGTAGAACTCCATTTCCAGCGACCGGAATGAGGACACAGGGTTAGACACTGAAGAGGAAAGAACAGGTCGCAACTTTCAACCACTTTTACTGGAATGAACCGAACATGACACCAAGTACGAGCCTCTCATCCGTACCCTCCCCCTCTTCTTCCATACCTGAGCGCCGCACGCTCCGCCAACAACCAATCATCGACGATACCGCCCTTCAGAACACCCGTCCGGAGTTGATAAGATGTCGTTGTTTCTCTGTCAGTGGTCAGTCAGTATGTGGCCGTGAGATGGCGCTGATGGCAGGCAACGAATAGAGTCACTGTAGCAACAAAACGATAAAACCGCAAAGGATCATGGAAAGGGTTGAAGTGCAAAGGATCGAAACAGTGTGGCGCGAGCCGTAAACGCGTTTATGAGAAATCGGTTCGTGCTTTACATTTGAGCTTTATTATGAGCTTTTTTGATATTTTTCTGTGGGCCCGTGTGCTTGATATGCGAAATGATAAGCCGCATTTCAATACGCTTTCAATACCCGCAAATAAGCCGTGATAGTTTTACTCAACAAGCAGTGAACTTGGATCGATGAGCTTTTGTGTTCCCTATATTGCAAGAACATTGATTGTACGACGCCCCAGACGACGCTTCGAAAAGCGAGCCACTCTCAGGCATACGAGGAGGCGATCTGTAGCAGTTGTGCAGCGGTGCTTTCTATCATTATTAAACAAAAACGAAGGAAGATATGATTTTTTTGTTGTGACGAACACAATCAATGGAAATGCACATGCGGACTCATAACGAAACCCGACGCCGCTCAAAGTAATCGACCATCTTTCGCTACCTTACTCTTAAGCTTTGAAACTAATCTTTTACGTCATTGTTACGTCAAAATGACGTAGGGTCACGGTCCGAGATTATGGCCGAGAGGCTGCGAAGGAAAACTAAGTATAAATTTCCATTGAAATGGGTGGGATCTTAGTATTTCGTGGCAGCCCCGCCCTAAAGCTTGTGATGTAAAGTAATCGAGGTCGATCAAATTTTCGCACTATCCTCGTCAAAACTAATCGACCTCGATTACTTTACGTCACAAGCTGTAGGGCGGGACTGCCACGAAATACTCCGCCCTTAGATCCCGCCCGTTTCAATGGAAATTTATACCTACACTCTTAAAAATGAACTTTACTGAATAGCACGCCCCTAGCCAACCATAATATCGAATGATATCGTTATCTGCCCTGATTTGTTGAAAACGGGAGGCGTACGCATTTTTTGTGACAATTATGAGCAGCATAAGTGTCACAAAAAGGCTCGCTTGAGGAAATTTGTGTACCCTTGCCCTGTGCTTTCTTGATGCAGGGACAATGCGACTGTGTACATAGCATTATGCAAGAATTATCTGATAGCAGAAATGGGTGTCTTTTGGCAGCCCCGCCCTAAAGCTTGTGACATAAAGTAATCGAGGTCGATCAATTTTTTACACTATCCTCGTCAAAACTAATCGACCTCGATTACTTTACGTCACAAGCTGTAGGGCGGAACTGCCACGAAATACTTCGCCCTTAGATTCCGCCTGTTTCAATGGAAATTGATACCTACACTCTTAAAAATGAACTTCACCGCATAGCACGCCCCTAGCCAACCATAATATCGAATGATATCGTTATCTGTCCTGATTTGTTGAAAACGGGAGGCGTACGCCTTTTTTGTGACAGTTATGAGCAGCATAAGTGTCACAAAAAGGCTCGCTTAAGGGAATTTGTGTACCCTTGCCCTGTGCTTTCTTGATGCAGGGACAATGCGACTGTGTACGTAGCATTATGCAAGAATTATATGATAGCAGAAATGGGTGTCTTTCGCAGTTTGTTAGCTTATGCTTCGTTTTTTGAAGTCACAGTACAAGTGCGTGCAATTTTTTGCTGCTCTTTCCTCCTTTCACTGCTTTACTCAGAAGACAGCTGCTTTGTAAAGCTGAATTCATGAGAAGTGGGTTTGTTCAATGTTGTTTGTTGTTCCTTAGGAGCTCGGTATGTTGAAGAAGTAAGTTGTTTGCAGTTATAGGTATTTGTGAAGAAATGCTTGCATCTGAGCACAGGATTGAAATTCCTATGAAGCACATTGCCCTCAGTGTAAATTAATGATTTTGGATGTGAGTCTGCTTAACTGCATGACAGGACCTGGTAGGCTGAAATGGCAAGAGAGAAAAACTCTAAGCGCTTGACTGATAGTAATGTAAGTAACACCAAAATTATAGTTTTAAAAATGAGTAGCATTTTAAACCTCCTAAAATTATACTTCACAGTAGTACAGGCTTTTAGTGATAGTGTTTTTAAACTACAACGCAAGAGTGAAAGTCATTAATATAGTAGGAATGCAATGACATCATATATCTGTTCCCGTAATGGCGTTCTGTCTGGTCGCCCGTTGTGCGCCAATGGAACTTTGCCCCTAGGCTTTTGCGCCTTTTTGCTCGCAGGTGTAACTTCAGACAATGAGTATATGAGCATAGGAAGGGTTGAGCACTGTGCATTACATAAGCCTGGTGATGATGTTGGGTGTTCCAGGGCCTCAATTATTATTTTAAAGAGCAGGGGTAATTTACTGCTGTTTTGATTCTAATGATTGAAAGTACCAAGTGTGTTTTATAATAAGCTTTTGGGGTGAAAATCGCTACGATCAGATGTCATGCATGGTGCTTTTTTTTAAATTTTAATGTAAGAGTGAATATCATTAAGAGTAGGACAAAGGAAATAACCTTTTTTTTAAAAATTTTTTTGTTGTTAGCTATTGATGGTTAGCATATTTACTCTTGCTTTCACAGTAGTTTGCATTTCTCTGTATTATGAGTGTTTTTCTCCTTGCATATCCAGAGCTGTCCTAACCTGCCCAGACATGCCATGATGACGTCACAGCTGACGTCACAGGATGTCCAGAACTGGTGGTCACGAGAAGGGCAGTGGTGCCACTTGGTGTGATGCTTTGCAACTCACCAGCCTCTGTGTTCCATCGCCCAGCGATGGTCAGCAGCCGTTCTGGGCCGCTTTCTTCAAGATGGCGTCGTTGATCTTCAACTAAACTCCTTCTCTCCACTCTATTTCTATATATTTTTCTTTTTTATGACCATGATTATGCGGAAACAGACAGCTGGTCTGGACACGAGTTAGATGCTCCCCAATTAGTGTGAGGAGTCACTGGATGTTGCTGATTACCTGTGGGGGATCCCAATTAGTTATAATTGCTAATTTAATCGTGTCTAGACCCCTTGTAGTGCAGTGGGCGGCGTGTGTCCATCACTTACTACTGGCATTCCCGAAACAACTGCATGAACGCGTGCTGGGCTGCGACGTCCTTTTCTTGTCTTGGCGCGGTCGGTTCTGTGCTGTCCGTACTTCGTCAACTGGTTGCTCGCCTCTTCCTTGGGCCCGTATGTTCTGCTGCAGCTTTATAGTCTCGCTGTTTCTAGATGCCGTTACTGCAAATTCTAAAGTCAACTCCGGGTTTAACTGAAGACGTCCGACAGTTGAACATCCGACAGACCGACAACTCCGTGATGATTCTGTAACGTTCCCACCTTATGAACCAGGTTTTCCACGAGCGAGGTTGCTGAAACTCAAACTTTCCAGGCAGTTGTACTGACAACGGGTCGAAAAAGTTTGCTGGGACGCTCTGCGTTCCTTGTGCGTTTGCCTCTTCCGCCATCTTGGTTGTTGAGTCCGCGTCTTGACGGTTCTGTTGATCTTTCCTCCGTCAGACCCTCACGGCTTACTTAATGCTTCTGAGGATGAGCGACTTGATCCCACAGCTGCCTCCATGTCGTGGTCGTGTATAGGATAGATTTGACGGAGTATTGAAGCAACCTTTTCATATATATGAATATACTATGTCAAATGGCAGTTAGATTAGACATGCGTCTTCGCTCGACGAAGTCCCGTTCGGAAGAGAGCACGTAGAGCATAGCTGAGTGTTGCCAAATCTCATCCCAAGGAAGTTGCTATTGGCATCCCGAAAAGTCTGTAAAAGTCGCGAAATTGAAACAAAGTCGCTAAAAAAAAGTCGCTGCCGCCACCGTGCCCACTTTTTTTTCGTCGAACGTTATGAAACAATGTGGTGATAGACATACTGGATGTTTCAACGAATGAGTGTGCTAGATATCCAAAACATGACAGAACTTTCATCTTTCACAGAACGAGTTTGAGTAAATACAAATTAGAGAAAATAAATGAAATTCGTAACCTTGAACATCTGCTCAATTTTCTCTGACTGTCATCGCAGGCACGTAATGCTGGTTCGTTTATTGCTTGCAAAATGTTCCGATGCCTTCTCGTGTTTCTTTGACTTCTCCATGTCTGAGAGTCTTGCATAAATCTCACACTACCAGTAGATGCACTGGCCCCTTGTGTCACTTTAACTACGCAGCCATCCCATCCCTTGAACACCAATAACTTTATTTTGGCTTTGGAGAGTGGGGAGGTTCATCGCCACAGGCGATACTCTACACTCTTAAAAATGAACTTCACCGCATAGCACGCTACTAGCCAACCATGATCTCGAATGATATCGTTATCTGCCCTGATTCGTTGAAAACGGGAGGCGTACGCCTTTTTGTGACACTTACGCTGTTCATAATTGTCACAAAAAAGTCGTACGCCTCCCATTTTCAACAAATCAGGGCAGATAACGATATCATTTGAGATCATGGTTGGCTCGAAGCGTGCTATGCGGTGAAGTTCATTTTTAAGAGTGTACCCCATTGCTGGTGGGAATGTGGAGAATAAAATAACGAGCCCCGTCACAATAACGATCGAAGTCCGGTGATGTCCAGAAATGTCAGAAGAGCTTTGAGCGCAGAGCGTTGCTGGGCTGGATTAAGCCAGGGACCAAGCAATTTCGATAGGGAGAATGGGCGAGAGCCCAGCTGACGAAGAGACTCGGAGAGTGTGGTTCGGGAAGGTTGGTAGTGTGCTTGCAAGCAATGTTGCAAGCGACTCCCAGCTCTTTACTTCTGGTCGTATCTAGGAGGCATTTTGGAAAACGCATGTGTCTGTAGACCATTCTAACAACGATATAAGAAAACGCAGTTCAAGGAAAAACGAAGACGTGTCCAGGCGGCGCATCAGGAAAGGGGCAAACTCGAAACAGCTCAAAGAAACCAGCGCTGCGATGAGGAGAAACGAAACTTGACACTGCACGGAGCACGCTGGAGCTCTCCGTGACACATATATGATTCACCATGAGCACGAGGGCGGATTTACGGGGGGCGAGTGTTCGGACATCCTGACCTTCTCAATTTCATTTGTTAGTTTTGATTGACCTTGGTGGTGTAATAGCACGGTGTCCAAGGCAGGAGCCTCTCTATAAAAAATCATGGATCCGCCCCTGCTGGAGCAACATGCTGAGCAGTCAGGGCCGGTGAAACATATTTTTCTCTGCGAGAGGTTGTTGTCCAACGAAATGGGACAGGAAAATCACGATTCTTGCTGGGGCAGACTACATGAAAGAATGTGCGTGTCGTTAGAAAAGTCGCCAAACAAACAAGAAAGTCACCAAAAAATCTGCCAATCCCAAATGCAAAATTTTGTCACTAGAGGGATCCAAAAATCCGCTAAATTTATAAAACGACGATAAAACCGAAGACACGGAACAGAAAAAAGACAACACGACACGTTCTCAAACACAGCAACCCATTTAATGACAGCCTACACTCCCAATGGGTTGCTGTGTTTGAGAACGTGTCGTGTTGTCTTTTTTCTGTTCTGTGTCTCCGGTTTTATCTTCGTTTTTCAATGTACCAGCCATAGAGTTAATATAGGAAGACTCTAGAGAACGTACTTGGCGCGCCGTCAATGGAATTCTCCTATCCCCGAGCGTGACCGCCTGGGCGCAGCCATCCGTTGGTCATGGACAGTGTTAGTGAACGAATTTCAGCCCTCTAGCTACAGCGGAGCTGCTCCGTTTGTTGCCAACCCTGTGAAATCACGTGGGATGACAAACGGGTGAACGAGCCGGTGGAGGGAACGACGTCCACCGTAGGAAGCGAGGCCAGCCGTGTAATTGCGTTGAGAACGTACGAATCTTCGGGATACGTGCAGAATTGAGTAGTGCTATCGGAATCACAAGGTAAACGTCATATTAAACGTGAATCGTATCTATGGGATTACCTGCGGAACCGCCAACCCTTTGCTTTTCGCCCACACAGATGAAGATGTTTACCGCCAATGGCATGTTGAAGTGGCGTTTGTATGCTGTGCGAGCGAAATCAATAAATCGTTACCCATCGTAACGAACGTAGGCATGTATTTCCGAAGGCAACAGTATTACCATGATGAATGCACACAGTACACCGCCATTTTCATGCTGCTCTGCGAACCAACGGGAACGGGAAATGGCAACTACGAAACCGCCCGCCATTCCATGATCTAGTCTGTCGAGTTCCGTGATAATAAAGTGACGAACGAACGACAGCACACAAGCAAGTGTTGCAGTGGGAAAATATTCACTGCTTATTTGTTTAACGAATATGTATGAGACACGCACATAGTACGCCGAATTTAGATAGCATGTAATGAATTTAGGAAAACGAGCACGTCAAGTTTAGCGGAATGAAACAGCCAAAGGAAGGCAACGCCTTCCATGACTCCCGTGTGGTCACGCTTTTTTGAGCGAGTTCGACCCCCCTGGTACCAGCTCGCGTGCACCCTTGCACTTCTACCGCTAAATTTAACGAATTTTCCCCGAATATGGCAACACTGGCAGGGCTCCTCTCAAAAACACTTTCTCTCTCGGCTCGTGGCGCCATCTGTTGGCGCGCCTTTAAACCATTCACGACGTATACCTTGCCTCCTCTAGTCTATAGGACCGGTCGCGCTTATGTTGAACTCTGAGTGGGCATGGGTATCGGGGTATGTGGGCATGGGGAACCTTGTGTCAACCAATGTGGCCTCTCGCTTCTATCTTCTTATCATTGCACTTGTTTGCGCTCCTACGCCCGGTTTATGCTTCGTGCGCAGTTAACCTAACCGCATTATCAGAGGTATGGAATCACTGGATCCTCCCGCAAAACTTCAGTCCTCCTGTCAGTGCCACCAGACTTGTTCCCCGCTCGTCTTCATCGACTTTGACTGTCCCACCACCTATCTGCCACCCGGATTATTTAGGCAACGGGTTTGGTGAGCGCTGCTTCAGTGTCAACGACATGGGCCATGGGCACATGGGCATGGGAACATTGTGTCAACGATGTGGCCTCGGGCTTCTATCTTCTTATCCCTACAAGTTGGTACCCTGCCCTCTCTGTATGCCAAGAAATATAGTAACCGCTACTTGTTAGTCTTCCCATGCCCACATGTTATGCTCTTGACTATATCGGTGTGCTTCAGCACTGTTGGCATGGGTACTCCCGCTGACTGGCGACGTGGAACTTAATCCGGGTCCCCCCAACGACCCCAGGCTAATCAATTGTCCGATATGGTAGCAGTGTTAGAGTAGCTCAAAACCCAGACGAACTCTGTCAGCCAATAAAAGGAAGGCGTTCTCGGCAAGGTATATCCAGTGATGGCCAGTAGTTAACTACATGTAGTTAAACTACCTGATTGTAGTTAAAACGTAGTTATCAACTACTTGCAGAAATGTAGTGACAACTACTAGTTAAACTACTATCTTAAGTAGTTAACTACAGTAGTTAGGTTACTGAAGACGCCAACTACTTCAGATTTTGCCGCAAGCTTTACGGCACGATCGTGCTTCCGACTTTTACCTTGTGCTACTTGTTTGATGAGAACGGAGGTTCAGATCAATTGTGTCGTGCATGTGTACTAAATATTCACTTTTAATGCTTGTCTAGTGAAGCCTCATTTGCTGTGAAATAATTCTGCAACTTAGTTTATCGCGTAGGCACAGAAAGAATCTCGCCGCCAGCTTTGTATTTGACGATCGTAGCAATGGCTTGAGCCAAAGTTTATCATTGCTTGTGATTCATATTTATGTGTCCAAGAACACTACAAGGGATCGGTGTTGATGGACAACGTTAAGTTGTTATAGATATAGTTAAACTACATTGCAGTAGTTAAAGAAGTAGTTTTAACTACTCCTCTGAAAAGTAGTTGAACTACTAGTTAAACTACTCAATCGCAAAGTAGTTGGTAGTTATCGTTAAACTACTGTAGAAGTAGTTAGTGGCCATCACTGGGTATATCTAAACAGGTAGCGCAACTCCCATAGGCCCCTGTGTCTTCAGAACATAGGTGGGGAAGTTACTTTTATTTTGTAGTGCACTACCGTTACTCACTACTTTTTCAAAAAGTAACGCGTTACGTTATTCGTTACTGTTGCGGTAGTAGCTAACGCGTTACTAACGCCGTTACTTCTGATCAGTAATGCCGTTACTTTTGCATTACTTCATGAGGTTTTGCTTATAATATGTACCATTTTTGGTTCAGTCACATAAGTGCATTCCGCAAATTAATACAAGCAATGTTGTGCACAAACAAGGGTCATGCATGAACATAACTTACATGTGCGATTTATTGCAACGCAGAAGTAGTTGATGTTCAAAATTTTCATCTGTGAGCTTCGCCCGTTGGGCTGAGAGGACGCCTAATGACCAGTGAGTGCCCCTTGTCAAGGTTGATAAAGAGGTGACCTTTTATCTCACACAGTACAAATCCAAACAGCCAATCTCTTGGTACTTTGTTACTTGTTCAGGTAGAGGCTATTTTTCTGCCACTTTTGCCCCCCCCCCCCCCATTCGTCCGAAAAATACCAGAGGGAGTGAAAAACAGATGTGGTAAACAAAGGTGACATCTCAACCAGGGTAGGTCAATAACCCTTCTTTTGCGTTCTTCGTGGGTGTCGATGTGACCTTCTTCTCATTGTTGAAGATGAATAGCAAAAATCGGGGATTTTCCCGGATTCTGCAGGCACGGTCCTCGCTCAAGCATTCAAGTTTAGACGATGAAGCAATGTTCCCGAACACGCAGTAACGCATAACGCCGTTACGCGTTAGTTATTACAAATGTAATGACGTTACGTTACTCATTACTTTTCTCCCAAATGTAATGCGTTACCATATTTCACTACTCGAATGTAACGCGTTACCGGTAACGCACTACTTTGTAACGCGTTACTCCCCACCTATGCTTCAGAATGACGCCATGATAGAGACGGTCAGCGCCATCCATGCGTTGCGCGGACTACTACGATTGTAAATAAATGGCGTCAGAGGTGACGTCAGCAGTATGAATAATAAGTAGTGCATAATTGGCCATCGCACGTTTTCGTTCGCGCACTTCGTTCGCGTTGTATTCCCTTTTCCTCAGGCCTAGTTTCACCAACGCTGATCAACGCTTGAACCGAGATCAACGGTCCCTTAACTTGAATTTAGCGCTTAACTGTACCTCACAAAAGACAGTTATTATTACTGAAACATTCATCACGTCAGCAACTAGCGTTTGCAAAAAAGAATTGAGCGTTAACTTCAAGTTGTAGAAACGCTTGATCTTGGTTCAAAGTTAGCCAGCGTTGGTGAAACCGGGCCTCACCCGTGCAACAGTATCAGACGAGAACACAGAAAAAATGAATCGTATCAGGTTTAATGAAGCATATCAATACGAAACACATATAGTTATCACATATCTTGACAACTCCAAACAGAAGGGCACCGTGATATCACACAGAAACGAGGAAGGTTCACTTAAGCTCCATTTCTCACCTAGAGCAATACGATGTTTGCATTTATTCAATGAGTGGCCATTGCAACAAAACATGACATCGTTGGTGCACAGCTGATTCCAGCTAACACTCACGCTATCATGGCCGCTGGTCCCATGAAATTTTTTTTTTCGCAGGGCCAGCAACAGGGGATGCATTGTATTCATCAGTTTACACGTGTTAATCTTGGCCTACAGCTCCGAGGTGTCAACGTCGCTACCTGTTTAACCCAAAAAGTATACGGACTACGCATTACAATGCACGGACACACGGCACGGATAAACACGCCCACTGTGACACATGCGCAAAGGAGCAGGATACGGAAACGTACTCGGGTGTTAGATGCTTTCGTATATGTGCACGAGTGGGGCAACAGAAAGTTTTTTCTACATTGAAATTATGAATAACCTATTAGTACGCGCACAACCCATGCCCACGTTCTAAAGTTTTTGTGTTTACGATCGTACCTCTACTGTCAACACCCAGGATTGCTCGCGCCACATGATGGTAGCCTTGCCGATGGGTCTGATTTAGTATTTTCGCTTGTTTTCGCTACCAGTTTAGATATACCTTGTTCTCGGCGCCATTCAAACTCCTCAAACCGGGCAGAATGAAATCTCGAATCTATTGGCCGATCTCAGCTCGCGCCTTTCTTCTGTTGAGGCAATGAAGCCCGCCGTGGAATTGATGCGTGAAGAACTGGATGCTCTCAAGGCAGCAAACCACGACCTCCGTAGCCGTCTTGACGACATGGAAAATAGATCTCTAAGAGATAATCTGATTTTTCGTGGTATCACCGACTCCCCTGCCGAATCCTGCACTGAATCTGAATCTGAATCCAAGTTGTAGCTTTCATATCTGATCAACTACATATCGCTGTACCCAGCAATGCCTTCGAACGTGTTCACCGCATAGGGACTTCCAAGCAGAACGGACTGCGCCCCATTCTCGCAAAGTTCCCTTCCTTTAAACAACGGGAAGCCATTTTGCAACAGAAGTCTAATCGAAAAGGAAGTCAATATTCCATACAGGAGGATGTCTGCCCGGCTACTAGACTAGCTAGGGAAATATTGTTCGAATATTGTCTTGCGCAGAACACGCAGTTTAAACTTCGTTTCGACAAGCTCTGGTCTGGTTACAGTTATTTATTCTATTTATTTATTTGGAAATAGTACTGGCCTCCATCTAGAGGTCAAACTAGGAGTAGCACAATTTAAGAAACAGAAGAATTCAAGCATTCAACGATCATCGAAAGAAACAAGTTTAGATACAAATTGATCCACTGATTCGGATGAGACCACATTATTCATTAAGCTATTACACTTCGTAATAATGCGTAGGAAAAACGAAAACTTAAAAGCATCAATTCTGCAACTGTATGGCTTAATGTAATACATGTGTGTACTACGTGTTGACCGCCTGGCAGGTCACTCTATGTATCGACCCGTGTCAAAGTTGAGTTTCCATTGATCATATGATACAGAATTTTTAATCTAGCTACCTTGCGTCTGCGATCCAGTGTTTCTAGTCCTGCTTTACCGTATAGGTCTGAAACAGAGCTCAGTTGCCTATACCTGTTAAATACAAATCGCAGTGAACGCTTTTGAACTGCCTCAATCCGAAAAATGTACCTGGAGGTAGACACATCCCATACTACGTTAGCTTATTCTAAGATAGGTTTGATATATGTTTTGTAAGCAGTTAGCTTGGTTTCCCAAGTAGCGCTTTAAAAACCATAATTTACCGGAAGCCTTACGGACGATGTGATCTATATGCAAATTCCAAGATAAGTCATGCGAGATTATAACGCCCAGATACTTAAAACTATTCACGTACGACAAGACATGGGAGTTAATCTTATAATCATAACAAAGGACTTCATTTTTCCTAGTTATACACATACAAATGCTCTTTTTGACATTTAACATCATTTGCCAGGAATCACACCAAGTAACACGTTTTCGCAGGCAGTAGCTCAGCAAACGTTGGTCCTTATCAGAAGGAACCTGAGTATAAAGAAATACAGTCGTCGGCGAAAATTCGACATTGGACAGGGATATCTCTTAAAATGTCATTAAAGAAAATTTAAAATCACACAGACACACACATCACACAATCAGACATCATCAATCTTGGATTTGGTAGGTTTTTAGATAATTTCGTCGATGAGTTCTGCGATTGCCTGCTTCAAAAGAACTGGACCTTATTTACAAATAAGGATAAGGTACTTGCTAATCTTGATCTTGATCAATTCATTCGTCTCACCACAATTGTAACCTTGCCTGAATTTCCATGGTTTATTCGCACCATCAGGCGACTACAAAATCGAAAAAGGAGGCTCTTCAAAACAGCACTGCGTTCGCAAACTGAGCCCAACTGGTTGCTCTACACGATAGCCGCTAGCCAATACAGAACTGCCATCAAGGTCGCAAAGCTTACCTTCTTTTCTTCAACTCTACCGCAGTTATTAACAAACAATGCCAAGCAGTTCTGGAACACTGTCAATAAACAGGTGCCCTTCTTCTTATATTTAGCGGATAATAAATGTGCAGCTGTCCCTGATTCCGCAACTACTGACGTGTTTAACAATCTCTTCTGCAGTATTTTTTCCACTACCAATTCCGTCCTGCCTGTTCTAGTTCCTCATAACTTTCCCCCAGTTGATCCAATAATTCAGTCCGGCTGGAATTGCGAAGGTCATTGACAGGTTAAGCCTGTCTTCTAGGGCTGGCGTTGACAATATCAATGTCAAGTTCTTGAAAACAACAAGCTGTACTCATCTTTGATTCTCAGCAAAACCTTTGAACAATCCTTGGAGGCTGGGCACTTGCCAGACGCCTGGAAAATTGGCGAAGTAGTGCCGGTGCACAAGTCCAGGAGTAAGAATCTGGCTACTAACTACCGACCCATATCTCTCACTAGCGCGTCACCTAAAATCTTAGAGTATATTATCCATAGATTGAGAAGTTACCCGTCAAAAAGAACTCGTTACAAGTTCAGTTACGGTGTGCAAAATGTAACTAAGTTAATAACGAAGTTCTTCAGTCTCAAATGTAACTCGCAGTTACTGAGTTACTTAAAAAAAAGAACGAGTTACTTCCAAGTTACTTCGGCCACAAAACAGCAGTGCGCAGGTGCAGTGCGTGTGAGCAGTTGAGTTTTAGACCTTGAGTTGCCTGCGGAGGAGTGCAACACGCTTAGGTCGTTTTCGTTTATGTCCAACAATAGATCTCTCCCTGTTTGTAAACAAATGACGTCATAGTGTTCGACAGCGCCAAAATTTGGTAGAATTGAACTACGCTCAAAGCTAGAGGTGAACAAGGTCGTGCCCGAGAGCCACGGTCTTGAGGGGATTACGATATGGTCCCTTAAAGGGACGCGACCCTCAGTCCTACTTTTCTTTCAATGGGAGGTAGCGAACAAGTGCCCGTTTGTGGAACCCAGCCCTCTCCTTCCGATCTGTTTCGGTTTCAGTCTATCTACCAATGTCATGATGACGTTTCTCTGGTAATATTCGGACGCCTTGCATCTTACTCCCTGTGGGCGCACAATGGTTCAGCTTCATTTCAATGGCAGCGGTTCTTACTTCCTCAATAAAATACTGTCATTCATTGATTATCATGTTTTATGGCAAAAAAATGCCATGAAAGAACCAGAGAGAAAGCAAGAAAATATGTGGACGTGAGTGAGAAGCGAGTTAAAAGCAACTTGGAACTTAACTTAACTTACTTTGGCAAAGTTACCTGAAAAAGGAACGAGTTCCTCTGAAAGTTACCACGCCGCAAAAGTACCGAGTTAAGTTACAAGTTACCAAAAAAAGGAACTTAGTTACAGTAACGAGTTACTTGTAACGAGTTACCTCGAACTCTGATATTATCTATACTCACTGAGTCAACCACCTGGAATCAAAGCCATTCATCAATTCCTATCAACATGGCTTCCGCAAACATTCCTCATGTGAGTCCCAACTAGTATCTTTCATTCGTGATCTCCACTCTTTTGCAGAGAGAAGTATTGAGGTTGACTTCGTATTCCTCAATTTTAGTAAGGTGTTCGACAAGGTATCACATAGACTTTTACTTCTCAAATTAGCTGGACTTAATATCGATCCTAAAGTTCTCTCATGGATTCATTCGTTCCTGATAGGCCGCTTACCATTTGTCACCGCTAACCATACCAACTCCGCCCAGTCTCCAGTATGTTCCGGCGTACCCCAAGGTTCTATCCTACGCCGCTTACTTTTCCTCATTTACATCAACGACCTCCCCTACGCCATCTCTTCCTCTATTGGACTCTACACTCACGATTGTGTCATATATCGAGCGACACATTCTAGCTCTGATACTAACGCTCTTCAGCCTCGCTTCATAACTGGTGTTCGACATGGTCCATGGAACTAAATATTAATAAATCCAAGCATTTAAGGATCCTCCACTGCCGTAACCCCACGTACATTCCCGTTTATACTATTAACAACTCCACCCTGGAGTCCGTAACTTCATACAGATAACTTGGGGTCCAAATAGATGCTCACCATTCATGGAAATCCCACATTTCACTCATATGCAGTTCTGCCAACTCCTCACTTGGTTTCATTCGTCGCACTTTCTATATGGCCTCCGCAAACGTTAAAGTAAGCCTGTACAGATCCGTCGTGCGTCCCAAACTCAAGAGAAAGGCACCAACTTTAGCATTTTTTAGGTTGACATAAACGAGTTGTTCCTGGAACGACAACAGGCTGGGCCAGTCCCCTTTACCGTCCTTAAGGCTACGGTCTCACGGTAGCCATCTTGAATTTACTTACGGACTTCCTACGGCGGGGCGCATTTCCTACGCGGACCCACTAACACGACACACGCAGCAGCCGAACAAATAATTTCCAGCACCACAACCACAACTCTTCGCAACATCGCTGAGCCACCCCGAGAAAACGCTGACGCAAGCACCGTAATAGATATATCACGCTCACTAACCAGCGACGAACTACAAGTCCTCTCTAGGGGGTTAACATTCTGCCCTACACTCAATTCTGTTAACGAATACGAAATCCACAAAGACATATCAGACTTTGCGAGACGGCTACGCCTTAGAGAATTCTTCGCTCATACAACACAAGAAAACAACAACGACCTCCGACTACCATCAACCTGGACACCAAATCACGGCCGAGAACCCGCATTGGACCTGTATATTAAACAAGTAAGCAACGACATCCTTCGCGGTATTTCCCAAAGCTCGCGTGGTCACAACCTCACTAAAACACAGCGTGACATCATCAAAGCGCTAGCTGACAGAGATGATATCATTATCAAGCCCGCAGATAAGGGTGGGAGTATCCGTCATCTGGCCCACAGATAAATATATTTCTGAAGCTCATAGGCAACTCAACAATACCCAACTGCCGGAGAGAGGAGCACCCAAAGAAGTTTGCGCCCTGCACATTCTGAGATACGCACGTGAAGGTGTAAAGAGACACCGTAGCATGAGTTTCAATCCTTCGTACACACCCTCCCAAACATCGGGCAAGCTTGTTGGGAATCGACGAGGACGTTTCTGCACACACGAGTATCGAAAGAGAATGAGAAATCGCGAGCCTGGCGCATGGGGCTGTACCATCGTTCAGGCAGTTTGGTTCTGTCCACCATTTTGTAAACATGTACACACCGAAACAACATAGCAGGGGCAGGATTTACTATTACCAAGAAATAAATGCCCGGTCCTTTGAGAGTTTTAGGGCCGAAGTTGCGCGCATAGACTGGATGTCTATTTGTGAAGGAAATAATGTAAACGTAACCTACGGGTGATTTATCGATAAGTTTATTGAAGTTTATCGTAGTAATTTTCTGGTGGTCCAACGTAGGCAAACAAATAAGGCACGAAAATTGTGGATGACAAAATGGCAATGGTTAAACATAAAAGGGCACTGTATAAGAGATTCCTGACGACAAGGGACAGGAACACCTTACTACTCTTCAAAAAGTACGGGAACAAGCTAAATAGAATGCTTCGCAAACACAAGGCCGAACATTACGTGCATCTTTTTAATGATTCACTGTCAAGGAAACCTGACGCAGTATGGCAAAATATCAAGTGCATAACTGGAATGACTAAGGAGAGGGAGACTGTGAACTGTGTATCTGTGGGAAACGAACAGATATGTGGGAAAAGTCTAGCTGAGGAATTTAATAATTTTCTTACGAATATAACAACCGATTCCTCACAGTCATGTGACATCACAGTCCAATCACAAATTTCCGATTCACTATTCCTACAGCCTACAGGAATATATGAAGTTATAGCAATTTTTAGCTCGCTGAATAATACGAAAGCTACAGAATGGTATTCAAGTAAACCCTATAAAATACACGATTCACATACTATCCCCATGTCTTGTATGCATTTTTAACGTAGCACTATCAACGGGCGTTTTCCTAGAACGTCTGCAGATGGCCAAAACTTCCCTGATATTCAAGAGTGGGGATAAAAACAATATGAACAACTACAGGCCAATATCCGTGCTACCTGTGTTCTCAAGCGGCTTAGAAAGTATTATATACAAACGATTGTGTGCGTTTTTAGATAAACATGCGTTGATATGAAACTGCCAGTTTGTACAGGGCATGTCCACCGAATAGGCACTCTTGAACGTTAAGGAGGTTGTACTGAGGAGCTTTGAAAATAAACAAATTGTACTGGGAATTTTTATTGACTTTTCGAAAGCATCCGATAAGATCGATCGTCAAATATTATTAAATAAACTACAGAAGTACGGTGTCAGGGGTAATGTCTTCGAAATTTTTCGTTACTTGCAGAGTCGTAAACAATGTGTACAAATAGAATCAGCGACGTCTAACTTACGAACTATAACTACTGGGGTTCCTCAAGGAAGGGCCATTTTAGGGCCACTTCTTTTTAATTTGTACGTGAGCGACATTGTGAGAGCGGCAAATACAGCAACGTACATAACGTATGCAGCTGACCTTACTATTCTTTTATCAGGATCATGTGCTAACGATCTAATCCAGGAGGCTAACATAATTTTGGGAGACATGCATTCCTGGGCCCTCAGTAATAAATTAACAATTAACACAAATAAAACCAAAGCTATGGTATTCTGGCCAATAAATAAGAAAATTGAATACAACAGCAAACTAGAGATGGCCTCGAAGACCATTGACATAGTAGATAGGTTTAAGCTTCTAGGTGTGCATTTTGTTATACTATGTCCTGGGACGAGTAGTTTTACCACGTGCAGTCTAAAGTGCCATCTGCTGCTGGTATCCTTCGTAAACATTCATATCTTCCCATAAAGGCTAAACTGACTATATACAACGCGCTATTCCTATCCAATATACAGTACTGTCATGGGAAGTACAGTAGCTGTACTGTCATACAGTACTCGTATCGGAAACGGAGCAGAATTGTTCTAAGAGGCGACGGCCGCTGCATTCTGCGACGCCTCGTGACACACCTGGTTTCCCGCCCATGAACATCCGACATTCTTCCCCATCTATGTTGAGCAGAGATTATCCAACGCTCGCTTTCCGCATGCCACGAACGACCTCTCGTCAAGATGCTGCATTAATCCACGGAATGCGACTCGATGTGGCGTTTACAGCTCAGTGGCGTTACCGCTTGAGACGAGTTGACTCTCCCACCTGCTGCCATTGTGGTGCTCTAGGGATCTGGAGCACATTCTTCTTCATTGCCCCCACTACCAACCTTCCCGAACCGCACTCTCAGAGTCTCTTAGTCAGCTGGACTCTCGCCCCTTCACCCTATCGAAATTGCTTGGTCCCCGGCGCAATCCAGCCCAGCAACGATCTGCGCTCAAAGCTCTTTTGACATTTCTGGACACCATCGGACTTCGATCGTTATTGTAAAGAGGCTCATTATTTCATTCCCCACATCCCAACCGGCAATGGGGTAGAGTATCGCTCCTCCCGCTCTCCACCGCCTCCCCGCTCCCCATCTCCAAATAAAGTTGTTGTTGTCACCTCGTATGGGGCAACTCGTGGCAAGAAAAACACTCAGTGCTTGCTAAGACTGAAAAAAAAAAAAAAAAAAACGCTGTACCGAGCAATCTTGAATGCCCCATACCACTCAAGTACGAATCATGCTTTAGAAGAGCTATCTCTCGGAAGGGTGTGCGATATGTATAACTACCGACTGGCCTTGACGTACAAACGTGCTTGTCTTCAGCATAACTCCCATTTCTATGAATTGGTACGCCTAGTTAGAAATAATCTTTTAGAATGTCTGGGTACGGCCCTGTGGCGGCTTTGCCATCGGCATCGCGGCGCCGCTGTTGTTGAGGCGCGAGCAAAATAAACGTTCGTTCACTTGCTCCCTTGCGAGCTACCAGGAAGGTTGTCCCTTACTTGTGTCACTTGTCGCTACAACTGGTGTCCCGTACGTGGAACCCTAACGTTCCATCCGCCATTATGTCTACTGGCGATGCTCCCCCAACTGGACAAGCCTTAGCGACAACCTCATTTCCTCTTCGTTCACTTGCTCCCTTGCGAGCTACCAGGAAGGTTGTCCCTTACTTGTGTCACTTGTCGCTACAGCCCCAATTTGGCAACTTGAAAGGCCACGAACGAATTATGGGACTCAACTAATATTCTACACTCTCTCGAAACTGCTAAACACTTATAATCAAGCAAATCTTGTAGAAATGAACGCCAAGTACATCAGGCTCCTTCTCCTTCATTCTAATCAATAGGTTGTCCATTTGTTTTGTTTTGTTTCTTTTCTTTTGTTGGTACCCATGCAGTAATACAACTGTAGGAAAAGTGTCACGTGTTGTAAACTGTACAATATATGTGCGTTTTTCTCCATTCTGCTGCTTGATATGTTACTGTGTTATGTATCTACTTGTTCCCGTGGATTAGTGGTATAAGTACTGTAAACTAAGAGTGCATTAACCATGTGAATGTAATGTCTCTTTGAATTTTCATTTTGCTTGTAACTTTTTATCTGCTGTCTGGAGGACAGGACCTGGGGCTTCTTTTCCCAGTGCTCTGGGTTCATTTATAGGACCGAATAAAGTTGAAGCTGAAGAAATAGCGGGACCATATTGCAACGGTTGCGAAGGGAATGATTGCTTCGTTGCTATTTTGTTTCGTAATCTCGTGTCTCGGGTTCCAGCCTTCAGTGACGTTCACGCTTCACATCAGGAGCAGCAATGGAAACTACAATTCACAGATACCCAAAGTGTAGGTTCGCCTGCTCAGGGTTCTCAAGGATTGCGTCGCATCTCGGCAGCGCACATAGGAATTCAAGAACATCGTATGTGAGCGGCATTAGGGGTTATTCGAAGACATACGACCCTTCCACTTCTACCCAAAACATCTTTATCGCTTTCACCGACGTGAGCTAGATCTGGACAGAGAAAATGACCAAGCTAGCCGCGTAGTTCCCGAAGTTCACCTGCTGGATTGAAGCGATCATCCACCTGCCGAAGGTACGGAAGTTGCCGAAGGGGGCTGCAATTTTAGCGGTCAAGAAACGAACGGCAGCGGTACCTCCATGCACGGTTTCGTCACGCACACTCAGAAACAGCTCAGTTTGTTGTTCTTGCCGGCAGACATTGAGCCACTTTTGAAGGACATCAATCTTCTAAGTGCGGTTGAATTCACTGTTGAACCACTGCAGCACCCACGTTACAGCAGTCCTTGCTTTTTCTGGTGACAACCTGTCCATCAATCAGCTCGGAGGTTTCAGCTGCATTTTCAGCAAGGGACGTCCATGTCGCTTTTGTGTAACAGCTTCTGAGGATCTGGAAACCAGCCTTTGTGAGATTGACACTGAGGTGCAGACAGAAAACTTACACCGACATCACCTCCATAACGTTTTGGAAGGGGGATCAGAACAAAGAAGAATTTATGGCGTGAAAGCAAGGTCACCACTCGTTCACATTGCATACTTCGACATTACTCTACAGCTTCCTCCAGACCTCATACACGACGTCCTTGAGGGTGTCGTTCCACATGTACTTCAGCAAGTGCTGAATGGTTTAATCACTCACAGAGTCTTGACCTACTCGGACTTTGACAGGGTGGCCGCCTTCAACTGTGGCTTCCATGACAGAAAGAATAAACCCGAACCGCTAACAAGGGAATTCGTTCAGGGCCACCCATCATGTAAGGGAACGGCATCACAAAGGTGGTGCTTGTTCTACTTGTTCTCCATTACCTCCGGACATATTGTACCGAAGGACAATCAAGATTGGGAGATCTATCTCAAGCTGCGAGACGTTGTTCACTTAGTTTTTGCAGATGAACTTCCCCGTGACCACATAGCATACCTTCAGGACAGCATCACATTTTTCTTGACTGCATTTAACAGATGCGTATACGAAGAGGGGAGTCAAGTCCTGTAGATCACATAAACAAAATACAGAAGCCGACACTGAAGATTTTTGTTTAAGTTTAATTTGTACAAGCTTTCGCGTGGAGGTCCACGCTTCCTCAGGTACAAAGTGAAGTGGTGACACACATAAGTATATATAGTATAGACATATACACGACTAAACACACTGCTGTACAAAGAAAGGGAAGAGGAAAGGAGATATGGTGCCACATGTCTGTGTACAATGAATAGCTGGGCAGACGGATAGGTGACCTCTAACCGTTTAAGAACAGTAAAAGGTGTTGTTATGAACAAAAAGGCTCGCCAACCCAGTTTCGCGGAAGGGGGGTCAGGAGTATGGGAAACGAGTGGCCCAGAATGGACAAAAGGGAAGGTTACGGATTATCTAACGGAGTACCAGACGATGACTGAAAGTGGGGATTCAAGAATTGTGCACAAATAAATATAGATATATAGCTACTACATTTACATAAGCGGATATAACGAGCCAGGACTAAGATTCAGACCATTTGGTGTGAGACACTTAAATTGCGAAATTAAGAAGGACTCTCTATTCTTATGTTTAATGTCGGTGCGGAACCCAGATTCTAGCAATATAATTTTCAAATCAGTTTCAAAATCGTGATTAGGTTGATTGAAGTGAATGGCGACAGGAGTTTGGCGGGCATTTAGGATATCAAATTTGTGGCCATAAAATCTTTTTCTCATTGTGTTGGAGGTTTCACCGATGTATTGTGAATTGCACTTGCAGCAGAATATCAAGTAACAAATATTGGGTGAATTACAGTGGAGTGAATGACGAATTTTCAAACAGAAGTCATCCAAAGTGCTACGGGCAATGGTGGACGGCGCGATAAATTTACAGGTCTGGCACCGTGTACTACCACAGGGATAACAACCCGGCGAGCGCTTCATCATGCATGATGACGTGAGGATGTCGCGCAAATTTTTTGATCTACGGAATGCTACTAATGGGGGAGTGGGAAATATTTCCTTTAATTGCTCGTCAGCATGTAATATATTGAGGTGGCGTCTAAGAATGGAATTGGTATTGACAAGTGATTTATGATATGTGGTGGATAAAACATAAAACTACATTACTTAAGTCCTCTTTGCGTTTCGGGGTGAATAAGGACTCCCTGGATAGGCTAGATGATTTGGCAAACGAGTCATGGATGAGTTCAAATGGGTAATTTCTTTTTTCGAAATCAGATACCATTTGCTGAGCATGTTTTACAAAATCAGTCTGATCTGAGCAGATTCGTTTCAGGCGCAAGAACTGACCATATGGAATACTCCTTTTCTGGTGATTGGGATGATAGCTTTCATAGTGGAGATATTGGCGCTTGTCCGTTGGTTTCTTGTATAGTTCAGTGGTCAGCCTACCAGATTTTCATGACACTGTCACATCAAGGAAGTTGATGGATGACCTTGAATAGTTACAGGTAAATTTAATTTTGCTATGCAGAGAATTGAAGTGATCAAAAAATGACTGCAGAGATGCGTCATCACCAGACCAGAGGACAAAAATGTCGTCGATGAACCTGAGATATATAAGTGGCTTAAGGGGGAAAGAATTGAGGGCTGAGTTTTCAAAACGACCCATGAATAAATTGGCATAATTAGGTGAGACCCGGGAGCCCATGGCAGCGCCATGAATTTGGACGAAGTGTTGATCGTTGAATACGAAGTTATTACAGCTAAGAACTAGTTCTAAAAGGGGGATGATAGCGGGCATGGGAAGAATATCGGAAGGGTGAGAATTAAGGAAGTGTTCAACAGCAGAGAGACCTTCGTCATTGGGAATGTTAGTGTATAGCGAAACGACATCCATTGTTGCCAACAAAATGTCAGCATGGTTACTGAAATGGTCATGGACAGCGTTAATTTTGGAAAGGAAATCGGTTGTGTCTTTGACAAAGGATGGGAGAAGGGGTGGGATGTGTTTGATGCAGTGGTCAGCAACTAAGGATAATTTCTCTGTCGGTGTGTTTATTCCTGAAATAATGGGTCTCCCAGGGTTATTGGGTTTATGAACTTTGATCAAAAGATAAAAATTACCTGGTGTGACGTTCTTAGGACGCAAGAATTTGGAAATATGGGACGGGATAAGTTTACTAGTGACGAGTTCATCAATTTTCTTATTAATAAGAAGACAAAAGGAAGGGCTTGGATCCTGATCGATAGCTCTGCACTCTTAAACCCGTACCTTTTATTGTAACTTTTAGAAACATGTAACTTCTATATAGACGTAGATTTCGAGATTTCTTATAGGTTACACCACTGTAACGTATATTTAGAGGTTAAAAGCGACCAAGGTCATGTCTTTACAACACGAATAGAAGTTACATCTCGGAAAAAACAAAAACTGCTTGTTGTAACTTATAAATGTACCCTCTACTCCGACACTGTAACTTCTAAGCGAAATCTCCAACGATAATTTCTTTGTTAGTTTCTTATCGTTTGTTTTCCTTCTGTTTTTCAGCATAATGCCACGTTTCAGCCTCCCATTCGAGACGACAGTTGCGAATCTACGCTGTTATTTTTTATCTGTTTCAGCCTCATCTATACGTCGACTACATGTTATCAATGCTGTACGAACACAGATTATAAGTTCGCAGTCTGGAATACTGATAGTATGTTTCTTTCTAAAGGGTGGAAAACCATTGTCAATGGCGCAACCACCAAGATTTCCGATTTCGCTGCGTAGCCGAGCGTCGTCTAGGTCTATCCACACTGAGAGCGGTTTCCTTGAAACGCTTAACGCTCGTCGTCCGTCCGTTAACAAGTGTAATCTGTTTTAATCAGTGGTTTTCCTCGCGTTTATCATAGTATCGTCAGGAACAACGGAAAAGCTAGATGTCGCTTGCAAACAAGGATATTTTCGGTGTTCTCAGCGGAAAGTGTAGTGAGTGCGAAGATTGCAAAGAATATATAACCGAAAACGAACGTCACCAGCGCAGCCCTAATTCACACACTTCATACACTGGGTAAGTGTACATTTTGTGGTAGGTGCGTGCGTTATTTTGATAGCAAGAGCTCTTAGCGCATGTTCGTTGTGATTATGGCAAGCGTTTTGCGGTCCTGCATATGAACGCCATTAACGCTTGCTACTTTTCAGCTCTAACCGGCGTGCATTTTGCGAGCTGCGGATATATGCATCGAGATATATAATTCGCAGCTTCCTACTGGTTGTATTCTTACGATATTCTAAGACTCAATCGCGGAGTGAACGCCTTCCCGCAGTTATGCTGCTTTGTACCTTGTGCTTTGTACGGATTTGAATGGTTCCGTAAATGTTACTCTCATTGCCCAAACTTTTGTTCCCAGGATCCCACATGCAGGTTCACATATCGTCACCAGCGCAATGCGGTACCTCACAAACTCGTCCCAGAGCGCCTCCAACGCTGATAACGCAGTAATGTAGTGTCTCCTGCGTTACTGTACACTCATATTCCTCAAAGTTGTGTGCGTTTTATGTAATACTGTATTGCCATTTGCGCTCGCCTCTGCAACACGAATGTGGAATAAATTTTTTTCTGCTGCAATTCTCCATTTCGTTGGGTCTGTTCAGCTTAGCAAACATAGGTCAGTTGTTTTGACTCGCTTGCTTCCTCGCACTTTTATGCATTGCTTCTCACTTAGAAGATAGTTCTTTTTTTCACATACATGGTAAAGCGACCATGGTTTCTCCTCACATCAGAATCGCACTTGTGCACAATGTGTCACCTCTCGACAGACTTCTGTTTTTGTAATATACATATGTTCAAGATCTCCTTTTCTGCTGGTTCATTTTGGTACCTTGGTGTGTTCTGTAAAGGTCTGTCCATATCCCACGCACTGGGTGTTTGTTTTTATTCGCATCACGCCAGCGCTCATTTGACAGGTGGGTTATGTTAATTTTCGCAAATTAACCCATCCGTAGTTACAAACATTTCCGACATTTCCTGACGCATGTGTTTGTAACTACAGATCGATTAATTAGCAAAAATTCACATAACCCACCTGCCAAATGAGCGCTACTTTGTTGCGAATAAAAATAAACATCCTGTATAAAAATCCGCACGTTGGCGTAACCTTTACGGGCAGGTGCTGGATTGAAGGCCGTAACCTCTAATTAGTGGGTTTCCTTGTAACTTTTATAGAAGGTACTGCACAGAGGGTACCTGGTAGCTTCTGAAATAGAGGGTAAAATATTGCGATTTTTTACCCTTTACTAAAGGGTACTGAGTTAAGAGTGTGTAGAATGAGCGGTCACTCAACTGCCTGTCCGCTTCCGCGATGTAGTCGGATGTATTGAGAACCACTATACCGCCACCCTTGTCCGCTGGTCTGATAATAATGTCACTGCGGGCTTTAAGATTTCGTAGCGCTACTTTCTCACAATTAGACAAGTTATCAGTGTGTACAATAGATATCGAATAATTTGTCTTGATATCCTTGTGAACGGCCTTGATGTAATTATCAATAAGGGGATTTGTTCTAGAGGAGTCCGGCGTCCAGCTAGAGGGGTTTCGGAAGGGCGCAGCATCTGAGCTAGGTTTATCGTGAAAGAAGGTTTTCAGGTGCATTCTCATACCTAAGTTGTGCAGATCGTGCAGAATTTCAAATTCATCAATATTACGCTCCGTAGGTACAAAACTGAGACCTTTTGAGAGAACGTCAAGTTCAGCCTGGTCGAGGGTCACATCAGAAAGATTAAAGACGGTGTTATGGCCAGCCTTCGTGGAAGATGGTTCAGAATTTATCACGTCACAAATGCCATGCGCTAAAATGGGAGATAGAATAAGATTATCACGTTTCGGTTTTTTGGTTTTGATTTCGTGAATTTTCTTCAGCTTATTGGCAGTGAATTCAGAGAGATTAAGAACTTCATGATGAGAGAGTTGGTTCGCAAGCTGTTTGAGCTGGTTATCAATATCTTTCAAGACGTAAGAACTTTCCTGTCTGAGAATTTTAACTAGTTGGAGCGACGCGTTATTGAGAGCGGTAGCCCACTTCGTAGAGCTCAAGGGGGAATGGAACTTAAAAGACGGCGTGATGGACAATGATAAACCTTTGGGAGTTATACGTTGAGATATACAATCTGTATAAAACCTAAAATTAGACAGGAATCTAGCTTTCCTAGCCAAAAGTTTACGCGCTTTCAAGAAGGGCACTGAATGATGTTCATTGTTCTGTACAAGTCATTGTGTCCGGCCGGACCTGCATTGTCTAGACTGCTTACGTGTTGTCATAGGGAAGCGACGGCCAACTCTCCTCTGTGCCCCTGCTGGAGGAGAAGAGCATACTTGAGCAGACGCACCACGCGAAGTAGAAAAAGTCCTTGGTGAAGAACCCATGTTCACACAGCGTTCTTGAAAGCGCGTAAACTTTTGGCTAGGAAAGCTAGATTCCTGTCTAATTTTAGTTTTTATACAGATTGTATATCTCAACGTATAACTCCCAAAGGTTTATCATTGTCCATCACACCGTCTTTTAAGTTCCATTCCCCCTTGAGCTCTACGAAGTGGGCTACCGCTCTCAATAACGCGTCGCTCCAACTAGTTAAAATTCTCAGACAGGAAAGTTCTTACGTCTTGAAAGATATTGATAACCAGCTCAAACAGCTTGCGAACCAACTCTCTCATCATGAAGTTCTTAATCTCTCTGAATTAACTGCCAATAAGCTGAAGAAAATTCACGAAATCAAAACCAAAAAATCGAAACGTGATAATCTTATTCTATCTCCCATTTTAGCGCATGGCATTTGTGACGTGATAAATTCTGAACCATCTTCCACGAAGGCTGGCCATAACACCGTCTTTAATCTTTCTGATGTGACCCTCGACCAGGCTGAACTTGGTGTTCTCTCAAAAGGTCTCAGTTTTGTACCTACGGAGCGTAATATTGATGAATCTGAAATTCTGCACGATCTGCACAACTTAGGTAGGAGAATGCACCTGAAAACCTTCTTTCACGATAAACCTAGCTCAGATGCTGCGCCCTTCCGAAACCCCTCTGAACCCCTACAGCCTCACTGCTGTACAGTCACGTCTAGCTGGACGCCGGACTCCTCTAGAACAAGCCCCCTTATTGATAATTACATCAAGGCCGTTCACAAGGATATCAAGACAAATTATTCGATATCTATTGTACACACTGATAACTTGTCTAATTGTGAGAAAGTAGCGCTACGAAATCTTAAAGCCCGCAATGACATTATTATCAGACCAGCGGACAAGGGTGGCGGTATAGTGGTTCTCAATACATCCGACTACATCGCGGAAGCGGACAGGCAGTTGAGTGACCGCTCATTCTACAGAGCTATCGATCAGGATCCAAGCCCTTCCTTTTGTCTTCTTATTAATAAGAAAATTGATGAACTCGTCACTAGTAAACTTATCCCGTCCCATATTTCCAAATTCTTGCGTCCTAAGAACGTCACACCAGGTAATTTTTATCTTTTGATCAAAGTTCATAAACCCAATAACCCTGGGAGACCCATTATTTCAGGAATAAACACACCGACAGAGAAATTATCCTTAGTTGCTGACCACTGCATCAAACACATCCCACCCCTTCTCCCATCCTTTGTCAAAGACACAACCGATTTCCTTTCCAAAATTAACGCTGTCCATGACCATTTCAGTAACCATGCTGACATTTTGTTGGCAACAATGGATGTCGTTTCGTTATACACTAACATTCCCAATGACGAAGGTCTCTCTGCTGTTGAACACTTCCTTAATTCTCACCCTTCCGATATTCTTCCCATGCCCGCTATCATCCCCCTTTTAGAACTAGTTCTTAGCTGTAATAACTTCGTATTCAACGATCAACACTTCGTCCAAATTCATGGCGCTGCCATGGGCTCCCGGGTCTCACCTAATTATGCCAATTTATTCATGGGTCGTTTTGAAAACTCAGCCCTCAATTCTTTCCCCCTTAAGCCACTTATATATCTCAGGTTCATCGACGACATTTTTGTCCTCTGGTCTGGTGATGACGCATCTCTGCAGTCATTTTTTGATCACTTCAATTCTCTGCATAGCAAAATTAAATTTACCTGTAACTATTCAAGGTCATCCATCAACTTCCTTGATGTGACAGTGTCATGAAAATCTGGTAGGCTGACCACTGAACTATACAAGAAACCAACGGACAAGCGCCAATATCTCCACTATGAAAGCTATCATCCCAATCACCAGAAAAGGAGTATTCCATATGGTCAGTTCTTGCGCCTGAAACGAATCTGCTCAGATCAGACTGATTTTGTAAAACATGCTCAGCAAATGGTATCTGATTTCGAAAAAAGAAATTACCCATTTGAACTCATCCATGACTCGTTTGCCAAATCATCTAGCCTATCCAGGGAGTCCTTATTCACCCCGAAACGCAAAGAGGACTTAAGTAATGTAGTTTTATGTTTTATCCACCACATATCATAAATCACTTGTCAATACCAATTCCATTCTTAGACGCCACCTCAATATATTACATGCTGACGAGCAATTAAAGGAAATTTTTCCCCCTCCCCCATTAGTAGCATTCCGTAGATCAAAAAATTTGCGCGACATCCTCACGTCATCATGCATGATGAAGCGCTCGCCGGGTTGTTATCCCTGTGGTAGTACACGGTGCCAGACCTGTAAATTTATCGCGCCGTCCACCATTGCCCGTAGCACTTTGGGTGACTTCTGTTTGAAAATTCGTCATTCACTCCACTGTAATTCACCCAATATTTGTTACTTGATATTCTGCTGCAAGTGCAATTCACAATACATCGGTGAAACCTCCAACACAATGAGAAAAAGATTTTATGGCCACAAATTTGATATCCTAAATGCCCGCCAAACTCCTGTCGCCATTCACTTCAATCAACCTAATCACGATTTTGAAACTGATTTGAAAATTATATTGCTAGAATCTGGGTTCCGCACCGACATTAAACGTAAGAATAGAGAGTCCTACTTAATTTCGCAATTCAAGTGTCTCACACCAAATGGTCTGAATCTTAGTCCTGGCTCGTTATATCCGCTTATGTAAATGTAGTAGCTATATATCTATATTTATTTGTGCACAATTCTTGAATCCCCACTTTCAGTCATCGTCTGGTACTCCGTTAGATAATCCGTAACCTTCCCTTTTGTCCATTCTGGGCCACTCGTTTCCCATACTCCTGACCCCCCTTCCGCGAAACTGGGTTGGCGAGCCTTTTTGTTCATAACAACACCTTTTACTGTTCTTAAACGGTTAGAGGTCACCTATCCGTTTGCCCAGCTATTCATTGTACACAGACATGTGGCACCCTATCTCCTTTCCTCTTCCCTTTCTTTGTACAGCAGTGTGTTTAGTCGTGTATATGTCTATACTATATATACTTATGTGTGTCACCACTTCACTTTGTACCTGAGGAAGCGTGGACCTCCACGCGAAAGCTTGTACAAATTAAACTTAAACAAAAATCTTCAGTGTCGGCTTCTGTGTTTTGACTGCATTTACTGAGAGATACCCACCTAAAACTCCATTTTTTCGTGCACTACCCGAGAATGATCAATGAGCTGGGGCCGCTAAAGCAATATTGGTGCATGATTTATGAAGGGAAGCACCAGTACCTCAAGTACATGGCATTCAAGAACGAAAATTTCCGAAACATCTGCAAATCAGTTGCAAGCAGACATCAGCTCCTTCAGAGCTTCGAGTTAGCAAACATCGACCTGGACGGTGTGCTTGAAGCTACAGGTACCCAACCTCTGAATGTGGCGGACTTGCCTGCCTGTGCAAAAGACAGGTTTGCAGATGGTGTCCCAGTACGGGCTGTTGCACCAGCAAATTTTGACCGCTCTAAATACCAAACACAAGGTGTTCTTTTCTTAAGCACTGCTGATGTTCCATGCTTTGGACAAATATCAATGCTACTGGTTTACTGTGGCTCTCTATTTGTAGTGGTGGACAAACTAGAAACGATGTATTTTAACCGCCACCGTTGGTGTTACACTGTGTCCAGAACTGCTTGCCAGAAGTGTGTTTTGCTAACTGAAATCGTCTCTCAAGACAATATTGACATTTACCTCGAATCTACTATTGTGCCGGAGCCTGGTATGATGATTGCTGAAGACTAATTGATGTGCCACCTACAGCTATGAAGTAATTACAAGTAAATACATTACTTTAACAGGTGTCTACTAAACTTTACTGTTTAAAACTTGACCTTTGCAAGTTTTTTGTGACAATTTCAACGAAGTTTCCTGTCCATCACAGCACACTGTAATGCTGTTTTACATACAAGGCCACCCTGAAAACTAAATGTACTAAAAGCAGACAAAGCCCACTTTAGCTTGCTTTTACTGCTTCAACTGTTTTTCGTCCTTGGCTGTGACCTATTTTGAAGTTGACATTGAGCTTGTCCGCAAGAAGCAATAATGCGAAGTGCATAAGACACTGTGTCTGACTTTCAGGTTTCGCTCCAATCCCCCAAGATGACGAACGGTTAACGCAAACCACTGTCTGCTCCGCTCCCTCGCTCACGTTTGCGGCTATTTTCAATTTGGACCGGTACGGTACTCTAAGCACGGTTATCCCGATCACCGCTTGGGTACGCCGGTTCGCCGCTAACGCTCGCAGCACGGCGTCGCCCATACGCGGCCCCCAACCGCACGCGAGCTTAATCAGGCAGAAACCTGCTGGCTTCGGCGGTCGCAAGGTCTTCGTCGGCGAGAGTTCTGCTCTTCAGCGCGGCGAGCAGCTCCCTCGATCATCAGTCATCAGCCTCTTCCGACCTATACTGAACAGTGAGGGCATTATTCGTGTAGGTGGTCGCCTTGAAACCCTTCCCGATCCAAGTGACCTAAAACCCAATACTCATCCCAACGGTCCTCTTCATCATGTATGCCCATCACGGCCTCTGCCATGGTTCTTTCGTGCAAAGCTCCTCGATCTCTGACACAGATACTTGCTGCCCAAGTGACGGGAAACTGTTAAACGCGTGTGGTGTGTAGCAAAGAAAAGTAGGCAGGCAGACTTGCGTGGAAAGAAGGCAACAGAATGCGGCTGCACTCGGCTCGCTAAAACCTGGAGCCCGTGAGCGCGCGTCAACTTTTATTTTTGGCGCGTATCTACCGGTGTCGCAGGCCTGCGGCCGCTACACGCGTACTTCGTCAGTACCTACGGTGCCGCCGCATGAGGCATCGTCTACAATCCGCGCCTGTCGCCCCACTACCTCGCGAGCGGATAACACCGACCACCGCCTTCGACGTGACTCGCATGGACTTCTGCGGCCCGCTGTATGTCCGGGTCAGCTCAAGCGCCTCCTCATCTAAAGCATACGCTGCCCTCATTACGTGTGCGGTGACTCGAGCGATTCACCTCGACCTCGTCACAAACATGACCGCACCGGCTTTTCATCTCGCTTTCCGCCGTTTCGTCGCTCGACCCGGTGTTCCATCACTTGTATATCCGACAATACCCGCACTTTCCACCGATGCGCTCACCTCCGCACTCTCCTGTCTGTGGAATCCATCCAAGATTTCTCAGGCAACCTCTGCATCACTGGGAGGTTTAACCCGCCTTCCGCCCCTCGGTGGGGTGGGTGTTGGGAGCCTGTAGCGGCGCTTCCATCCACCGGACAAAGAAGCCGACGAGACAGCAGCGCCACTTGGCGCGAGTTTAACATTCTGGTTCGCACCCTCGCATCCTCACGGACGTCCAGTCCAGCTTTCGGGCAATACACTGCTGTCCCCCAACTAGGAATCTTCTCTCATTCCTACAAGCCCATCATCCGCACGGTGAAGCCATCCCTAAGACTGACACTCGGCCATAGCCGCAGGGCATTTGAAAAACTCGTCACCATCCTTCAAGAAGTCGAAGCGGCCGTAAACAGCAGCTCCTCGCTAGTGTATCAACTGATCCTCAACAGGTGCTCCCCTTTACCACGTCCCATTTCCTTGTCGGCAATCATGTCCCTAAACTGCTCTTGAGAACGTCCAGCAGGAGAGCACACCGTCACGCAGACGGAGCGAAAAGACGCCAGCAAGCCATTGAAGCAAGCCATTGATTGGGTTCTGGAACGGCTGAAAGAAGGAATATCTCATGACGGGAATTGATGTTCTGAGGCTGGGCCGGTAATTCAGAAGATGTGGGTTCGTGTCCTACAGCTGGCTAACCTTTTCAGTGACTTCCTTTTTCCTTGGTTGACAGCAGGTCCCCGAGTTTCCTTCCTATAACAAGCTCAATGCCCCGACAATTTACAGCACAACCAACACCAGTTGTGTGAAAGCCTCCAGGTCGGCCATTAACCCTACCGTGTGTGCCCTAATAGCAAACAAAACAACAACAAAAGTTTATTGAGCGCGCTCATAAGTGAAGTGAGGATGAGGGCTGTGTACCTCTGACCATCACTTAGCGACACCGTGTTTAGCGCCTCTGTTCTCGAAAGTGTTCCTGCGAGAAACGCTACAGCAGAAAATTGTATTCAGCATGCTGTTCCAAATATGTGTAGCTCCTCCAAATCATCTCGCGTAATGACATTCTAGACAATTAAAACTTTGAACTGAAAACTTAAACTGAGACACAGAAATGTGATTATAAAGGAGGAATATTTTGTTCAGTGCGTCCATCATGCACACAAATTTGAGCACTCATTTCTGTGTTCTGCTATGACAGCTGTTCTTTTGCACTGGCCCGTGTAACCCCGCACACCACACGTGCCTTGTTCGTTCATCCAGGCTTTCCAGAGGTCTATCGCCGGTTCTGCATGCACAAGGCATCGGCCAGTTCTGCGATTATTTGAGTTCCCAAGTAGATACTAAAGTGAATTTATGTGCAAAATAACCTTAATTTTTGCGCATGATATACTACAGTGAAACTTATCGCAATTACATTTCTCTCCACATATGTTTCGTTATATTTTGCTTGTTAAGTCCATCACTTCCATTACATTAGTGGCAAGGGATATGTGCAATATCATCAACAAAAATGAAACACAATACATTTCATGAGCAAGTCAACTTTCACTTGCGCAGCGAATTCGGCAGTGTACAGACCATATGTCACTCTTCTTTGTAAGCTATGTCCATCAGTTGACAGAACAAGTCCTGACACTCATTCCAGGGCTTCCAACGTTCAAGTTGGTCAATGTGGAGCCGCTTCCTTCCTGCGCATTCTTTTACGGCGAGAGAACGAAACTAGCAGCAGCTTTGAAGCGACACAGAGCTAGGTGAGGTGAAAGAAGACAGCAGCAGCAAAGGGGAAAAATTGAATGACAATTTATTGTTTTTATGGATAATCGCATTCAACACTTTTCGCATAGTTCCAGAAGTGAAGAGTTGGATGCTGCCAACCACCAGCACTTGCTACGTGGACACATACCACCGGGTATATAAAAAGGCCCCACATAATTACGCAGAGACGGTACAAGTGCAAGTGACGTACAAGTGAAAGAAGAACCCACCTGAATCTGTGCAGTTTGTTTAGCTTTGTGTCTGTGCGTCATCCTTTCCCTTCGATACATGCGTCACTTTTATAGCAGCAATGAAAGCTTTTCTTTTTTTACTTCGGTAAACTGCAAAAGAGGATCAAATAAAAATGGCTGCAGCAGTGAGATTCCACTCGAGCTAACCCATTGTCGTAACTGCAGAAATGTCTGTTACACCCTCCTCGTGGTGCTCTGTGATTTCTGCATGAATCAATTTTCCAACAACTCCAAGGCTATGCGATTAGAGAGTCAACTTGAATAAGTATATCTTCCAAACATGAGAATATAGGAAATATTTTTCGTTTGAGTTCACTGGCAGATTTCAGGTGAGTGAAAATGCTGGTGTTGTGTGTGTTGCGCACCTGCAAAACAAATTCTCAACACGCCTTCAGAATTGCAGTCATGTTTCGTGTAGACAGAAGCGGCTTCCTAGTATATGCGTTGTGCAACGTTCTGTTAAACGTAATCGAAGTTGACTTATGCCTTTTCGAAATGTCAAGCTTGAGTAATTCTTAGCAGTTGATGAGTACACTGTTAACACATTGTTAGCACACCCTGTGTGTCATATTTATATCATGATTTATATGCAAATTTCAAGTGCATTTCCCACTCCCCTCTGTAACGCACCAAAGCCCACAGTTTTCTGGGTTCTCAAAGGACAGTTCTCAGTCCTGGATCGCCGAAGTGAATCGGCTGAAAGAACGGTAGATTCACGTTCAATGTTTGAGGGTATCCTTCGAGGTGACGATGGGGCACGACATGCCACTTAATGTTTGGTATTCATTCCTCTCTGGTGCGGCAAACGCTTGCATACCACGTACCCGTTCTTCGAGGCGTATGTTCAACTTTGGAGACTTCCCTACGACGTGCACTAGCGAAAAGTGTTAAGCTCTGCCTAGACGCCCAGCGGGCAATCTCCAACCGTGCAGACCGACCAACCAATCTCCAACCGAATCCCTCAGACATTATACACATGTGTTGTCCCAACATGTCGAGCACCCGTTGGCCACATTGTATACTCTCCATAAACTTTTCTGCGCCCATCGTTCCCGTGGTGCCATCTGCTCCTAGCTGAGTTTTCGGTAGGCAAAGACTACAGGAATTTCTCATGTGCTAACCAAATAACGCTATTGCATTAAAACACACAGACACAAAGTGGATATACAAATAACGTACGAGTGTAATTTGGCGAGAAATGCTGAATTTCGCCGAGTGAAGCGTCGTAGTTTTCGACATTGATTAGCAAAATGAACGGCACGTTCATGTCCAGTTTCGCTCTGACGTAAACATGAGCTGCCACCATAGATAGGCACTTTTCTAGAAATTCGTCGTGATTTCCACATCGTAATCCAGGAACATCATGGCCCGTCATTCCACATCAACTCACAACCCATCAACATCGTAACCTCTGACATCAACTTCAAACACATCATTCGGCTTCAACTCAAAATGCGCCACAAGGCCTTCAACTTCAGCACTTATTGTTGACCATTATTCGACGTCAAATACAACATAATACGACATCATTGGCCATCGTTTACCATCACATCATTATCCGTCATGTGATGATGAATGGTGCCCGTTGAGGGCCATCATCAATGAATTGTCTACCACAGTTCGGGGGACCTCAAAAAGCTTCGACCGAGACAAACGTGATTTAAGACTCTTTTTATAAGTGCTACGACGTAATTAGCAAGTGTTGTTTCGAATCGGTGGCTTCGTTGCTCAGCAGAACAGAAACCTGACCAAAATAACAGAAGCTGCAGATGATGACGTCAAAGCAGCGCAGGCACTGGCAATAAAATAAAATTGTTAATAAATGAATGGATATGCCACGTTTCGCCACATTTCTGTGTCCGTGTGACTTGCTTGAGTCCTCTCATACGAGCCTCTGTGACGAGGGGTAGGGTCCTGTGGCTTCCACGGGGGAACAACCCATATCATCCGTTTATTCTCCTTCTTCCATCATTCTCCGTCACTTCTCCTTCATTTACTGTTGTTGTTGTGACTTTCTAAAATTTCTGAAGGTGAAAAAAAAAACCCAAATCACAGCCGTAGGAAAGCAAAGAGTTCTGCTGCCTCTTTGATTTCTATGTTGACGTGATTCCCATATAGGAACTGTGGTTTTTGTGCCGTTGGAAGATTCTCGAAAACTATGAAAGAGTATTACATCACAGCCTCTGCATCTAAGCATACACTTCTAGTCGGGTCTCTAAATTTACTACATTTTGCCTCATTCTTTAGAGAGCAAAATAGGGCAGTCTGATTGATTTGTAACCTATACAGCTCCCAAGACAATTCCCGTATAATTCAGCAAGTTTGAAAGGCCTGGCCAAATGTTTCTCACGAGTGCGGCATACGCGTGAATACGCCTGACTCATACTGTAGACGTCTACAGTATGAGCCAGATAATACGTATTGACGCGTACGCTGCACTCGTGATAGACATTTGGCAAGGCCTTTCAAACTTGCTGAATTATACGGGTATTGTCTGCGGAGTTGTATGTATACTGCAGCATGAAGATGAATTTTAAAGGAGCCTCGACACCCTTGAGCATCTGGGGGACTCCCCATACACTTTTGCAGTCGCGTACCATCGCCAGGATCCTTTCAGTTTCGATGAAATATTTGTTAACTGGTGGGCGGTTCCGACCAGGATGCGGAAAGGAGTCTCTTTCATTTATAACGAAAGGAAATATATCTTGGAGGGAAACTGGGTATAATGTAAAAAACGCCCCTAGGACCGTGCACACGGCACATACGTCGCGCGGGCTTAGTGACGTCACCGCTTGTGACAAGTTGACTCTCCTAGATGCCGTCATTGCGGCGATTCGGAAGATTTAGAGCACATCCATCTCCATTGGTCGCAGTTCCAACCTCTCAGAACCACACTTTCAGTGTATTTAACTCGGCTCGACGTTCGCCCTCTCGCTATGTAAAAAAGTTGCTTGGTCCGTGGCCAAATCCAACGCTGTGCCCTAAATCCACTTCTAAACATTTTGGACACCGTAGGACTTCGGTCCTCACTGTGAGACAGCCCATTATTTCATTTTACAAAATTGCGGCCACCAATGGGGTTGATTATCGCGCTTGGCGACGAAACTCCTCAATACTCATCATTGCCGGGAAGTTTTTGTTATTTCAGCTTCCAACACATGTCAAGAATGATACATGAAGCTGTTGCAATGTATCTTTAATAATGACAACCTCAACCCAAATCTTTTACACCACCTTGTAATGCTCGAGAAATGCTGGATGCTGTTGTCACAGATGCTTGAAGATTTAGTGTATTTGGTTACGTATAAATAAAGTGTAGATCCTAATTGGGTGATTCCATCTCAAACGTTCCAGTGGTGTTGCTCGACCAACGTCGATTTCCGAGAAAAAAATATGGGATGTTTGCACATGCGTAAACGTGCACCAGAAAAAATACTTTTTTTTTCCAACGCAGTTTAGAACGGCCGTAGGTCGGGATTGGCGGCTCGGCTCCAGGCGAAAAACCGGGGCGCGGTTTGGCGCTTGTGGAGAGAATACGGCTGTAAATAAATAAACAAATCGAATTAGGTCGTTTTGAGGAACGATAGTGTCATCGCAAGTTCGATAGTGTCAAGGTCGCGGGTTCGATCCTGGCCGAGGGCGTTAGCAATGTGGGTGAGGTAAACATTGCTTCTAGCACCGTGTGTCGGAGATATCCTGCGCACGTCAAAAGAACCCCAGGTGGTCGAAATTATCCGCAGTCCTACCCTGCGGCACGTGCAACATGTCGCCATAAAGATAGGCTGACACACCTTGCGTGTAACATCACGGCACCATTACCATTATTATTATGTTTTTCATTGGGGTACAATTACCAGGAGGACACAGCTGACCCCTCGCAAGCATCACGAAAAAGATCTAAGCCGCTTCTGCTGGGGACCATAAGCGGATTCCCTTGGCACAAACCATTGCCTTGCAGCATGCGATGCTACAGGACTGGTAGTCTGCAAATGTTGCCTGTTACAAGTGAAAGCTTGTGTTTGGTGTTTTTATTCGTTCGACATGAAAAAAAGAAAACACTCTAAAAGTCTACTTGTGACGCCGCTGCATGTCGCGCTCCGCGCCGTTTCATGTTTCTCGTACTCTGGCAACTTTAAAAATACGTCACGCGCGATAAACAAAAAACGTCCTGAAGATACTTTCAGTATTGGTAGCCGGGATAATGATGTGTACCTCGGTGGTAAATTCGGATCCGTAACTCGTCCACCAGTCCCTTTTTTGCACGCCGAATTTGCGAATATTTGCTCAAAACGCAAACTTCCCAATTTTTTAGAAAATACACGTTATGTCACATGACCTAAAATATTTTTCTGTGTAATGCATTGGTACTTTACTATCGGAGAACAATGTATACAGCTAATTTTAGCCCACTGCTGTTAAGGGAAAAAATTCCGAACTTGGCAAAATGTGCGCTGACTTTACTTGTCGAGTATGTTTTAATGCGCTGATCGCTTGATTTACGGAAGCTGTCACAGATGACACTAGCCATCCTTAAAACGACCTAATTCGAATTGTTTATTCATTTAGAGCCGTATTCCCTGCACAAGCGCCAGAGCGCGCCCTGGTTTTTCGCCGAGGGCCGACATTCGATCCCGCTTACGGCCGTCCTGCACTGCGCTGGGAAAAAATATTTTTTTCTGGTGCACGTTTACGCATGCCCCACATCATATATTTTTTTCTCGGAGATCGACGTTGGTTGAGCGGCACCGTTGGGACGTTAGAGCTGGAATGACTCAAATATTTTATACATGAACGAATGTAGAACTTGCTTCATTACAATCTGTAACATAAATGTCACTGCTGCTCCCATGACCCTTTTGATAAAACCAGTACGCCTTAAACTGGACCTGGTACTGGCCACGGTGGAAATGCCACTGGTAAGTCTGGAGATCAGATTGGCAATACTGGAAACCAGTTCATCCTGGTCTCTGGTTATATACTGGATTTTCACGGGGACACTGGAAACCAGTGTACACTGGTTACTGGCAGTACTGAGGCTTCACTAGATACTAGATACTGACCGTACTGGAGTTCCACTGGGTACATGGAAAGCCGTCTACAATGGTTACAGGCCGCACTAGTGTTTCACTAGGAGAAGTGACAGTGGCACTGGAGGTTCAGTAATCAAGTGTATACTTATTACAGGTCATAGTCTCACTGGATTAGTGTCGTAGAGATCAGAGATGTGTTAGCTTTACTCATAACCTTCAAAAAGCACTTGGTTACGTTGCTCATTATTCTTTATAATGCATTACCAAATCATCATACTTTCGTACACCATGCTCACACGGTCATTTGGATTTGGATTTCTTTATTACCACACAATTTTCATACATGACATTGTGATAGGACCGCGAGGTGAAACCTGTTATGCGGTCCTATTTTATATACAAGGTATACAAAGACTGACACAAACCTCATCATCGTCAAAAGCTTGCACAATACCAAAGATAGAAAAAAAGCAGAGTCATCATCATGTTCCCCCAACAAAGACATCATCGTCCTCATAATGATAAATTACACAATACCAAGTAGAAGAGAAGAAAAAGTTATAGTTCATGAAAGCATGCGTTTAAAGCATGCGTCCGAGGCTGCGTCCGAGCATAAGCATGCGTCCGAGGCTACCTGCCCCCCTAATTTCTACTGATAGCTCATTCCAGTACTTTGCTGCAGCATATCGAAAGGAAAAAAAGACCATAATTAGTACGTGGTTGCGGTAATTGAACGCAGAAATCATTATTCCTTAAGGAGTACATCCCAGCAAATAAAGTTATTGATATCAGTGAAGAATGAACCATATTATGCAATAGTTTACACATAAGAAAAAGAGACTTGTATCGGACTAGCGTGAAAATATCTTTAACACCAAGAGTTAAAAAGGCAAAAGTATAGTCGAATCAGTAGGTGAAAGACCCAGCAATACCTGTAGTGCCTTTTTTTGCAAAAGATATATGGGCATAAGATTTGACCTATATGTGTTGCCATATACTTCCAAGCAATATGATATATGACTGGGGATGAAAGCAAAATAAACATGCAATAACACACTTACAGGAACAAGATGCTTTAATCGTGATAAAGCAAATATGCCACGCGAGATTTTCTTCCTGACGTGTGTGATGGGAGGCAGATAGGTCAGATTACAATCAAGGTACATGCCCAAACACTTTACTTCCTCTGCCTGCTTCAGCTTTTCACCACAACAGATGATTTCAAGGTTATGATGAGTAATTGCCCTCTGCCGGGAATGAAAGATCATATAGCAGGATTTCGTTAAGTTTATTTTCAGCTTATTTGCTGAGATCCATTCCGAAAGTTTCTGCAAAACACAGTTTGCCCTCCTATATATTTCGTTTATAGAAGTACCATCAATGAAAATGTTTGTGTCGTCAGCGTAAAGCACAAGAGTAGAACCTAAGAACTCGGGGAGATATTCACGTGCAGCAAAAATAAAACGGACCTAGTAAGGAGCCCTGTGGTACGCCACGCGTGATGTAGCGCAAGGAAGGGTGTTCATTATTTATTGCTACATACTGCTTTCTATCTGTTGAGTAGCTCTTTAAAAATTCGAGTGGCGCACCACGGATTCCGTAATGTTCTAGCTTTCTTAACAAAACCTTATGATCAATGAGGTCAAAGGCCTTAGTCAAATCAACGAAGCTTCCCATTGTTAACATCTTGCTATCCATATCTTCCTTTAAATATTCAACTATGTCTAGCAAGGCTATCTCTGTAGATTTCTTTTTAGTGAAACCGTAGTGCGACGAAGATAATAGTCCGTTTTGGAAAAAATATTGCTCAAACCGAACCAAGGCAGTTTTTTCCACAATCTTGCTAAAGACTGAAAGCAAGGATATGGGGCGAAAATTTTCAACTGATAGCTTATCCCCCTTTTTATATACAGGAATCACCTTTGCAGTCTTCAGCTCCCTAGGGAAAATACCTTCCACGAACATGTGATTGATTAGCGTAGTTAACGGAACAGATAACAAGTGTATGTACCACTGCACCACGGCAGAAGATATACCGTCATCTCCGGTCGACTTAGTATTTTTTCGGTTCTTGATTATATTCTCAATCTCAATAGGGGCAAACTGGGGATAAGGAAAAGTATGAGGATTGCGATAAGTTAACGTCAACTCAGCGGTTGTCGCTCTGACAACTTGTGACACTGTTGATAAAGTGATCATTAAATATTTCAGCTATAACTCGTTTGCACGTGATGAGCTGACCCGAGGTATCACATACCGCAGATATATCACATTTTTTTATCCACCCGGTTCAGAGCAAAGTTGATTGTATTCCAAATTTTTTTGTTATCACCGGCAGCAGAGGTGATTCGGTCCTGAAAGTATGAAGTCTTGGCCTGTCGGATGACCCTATTAAGTGTAGCGACATACGCCAGATAACGACTTTTAAGTTCAGCATTGTTAGGTTTTGTACGAACCTTTTTGTACAAGTTGTTCTTGCGCTTCATGCTCCTAAGTATTGCCTGCGTCACCCATGGCTTTCTGATGGTACTTCTTTTACTGACTTGAATAATTTTCGTCGCACAGGAGATGGCAAACTTGATCTTTTTAAGGAAAGCATTAAACTTAACTTCAACGGATTCATCAGAATCGAGAAAAGACCATTCCATGCTCTCCAACATCTCTTCAAGTAAATCATACTCAACAACATACTTCTCCTGTGTTATAATTTGAGGATGACCAGCACCATTACCCAAAATAAAAACAAGTTCATGATCCGTAATTCCCGTTGCCACAACACCAGTTGTGACGCATTCCTCACAGAAATTTGTAAGAACATGGTCAATTAAGGTAGGAGGGCAATCATCACCATATCTTGTAGGGACTTTCGCCAACTGAGTGACGCCGTAGCTACTGACCAGTTCCACGTACGCTGATGTAATAGAGTGTTGTTTCAACACATCAATATTGAAATCCCCTAGTATTATCCCATTTGTCTTCTTTACCCAAAGGGAGTACAGAGTTCTTTCCAATTCATTCAAGAACATCATAGCATTCACAGAAGGGGATTTATAGACGGCGCCAATAACTACTGGTGAGTCTATAAACGGCAGAGCATGTTTAACACCAAAACCTGGCAGCTCAACAAACAAAGTCTCGCACATAGGAATATTGACCGATAAATCTGTGCGTCTCCGAAATGGTAGGCTGTCGTTTATATACAGCGCTACGCCCCCTTGTTCTCGGTCTATTCTATTCTGAAATATTGCAGAATATCCATCAATTTAAAAAAATCCCGCTGTTTCATCTGTCAGCCACGTTTCAGACAAAGGAAGCAGAGTAATATTAGATAACGAGAGCAATTGTTTCACATCCTCAAAATGTTTATTAAGGATACGAATATTTAGGTGTGCAGCACAAAAGCAGGCAGGTCTCGTAATATCACAAAAACTTTGAACAGAGAATATTGACATAACCGTGTGTCAGAGGAACCAAAATCTAAGTGAAGGTGGATAATATGAAAATAGGAATGGCCGCTCAACAGCCGCTGTACGTCGCTTTCATGCTCAATGGAAATACGTTCACTAGACTCACTCTTCTTAACAAAAAATCCTGCCATTTCTCACCCAAACATACATGTAACCAAGATGGGTAGAAATCCAGCGAACCGGTAGAATGTAGGAAGGAGTTGCCTCAGGACAGAAGCCGCCGCTCTGTTCGAAATATCGGCGGCTTCTGTCCTGAGGCAACTCCTTCATACATGTAACCAAGTTCTTTAGCACGTTCTTTTGTCAGCCTTAGGATATTCTTATTTTGACGCATTAAATTTTCGCAACAAAATAGGTCCTTTTATTCAGGTTGGCTAGTTAACTTCTTTGTTGTGCATCGCTCCTGTCTTTGAAACGAACCAGTATAACTGGTGGCTTAGCTGTCGATTTTGTTGGAAGCCTATGGTATGCTTCAACAGGAGTTTCAGAAATATGCCTAACCTTTAGCTTCATAGCAAGCTCGTCTACTACATGGGAAAGGTTTTCACCCGGAGATACTGAGACGCCATGGATTTCAATATTGGTACGTCGACCCTATTGCTCATTATAATTGACTTTTCTCCAGTGTAATAATTCTCTCATCCTTCTCTCTCAGCAATCCATCCATCTCAGTTATTTTTGTGTCCGTGGCATTCATTCGACTTGTAAGTTCATCATATTTTGTTTCAAGGCTGTCCAACCTTTGCTCAACATTTTTTAATTTTTCCAAGACTTCGCCAGTTTTTTTACCATTACTCTGAATTGCGTTCAATAGCACTTGCAGGGTAATTTGGGGCTGTTCATCACTCTTCCCAGTTCGCTTCTTATGCACCGAACAAGTGTTACACACCCAAGCTTCTCGTTGTGGTCCCGTCATAGCTTTTAAGCTTGTTTTTGTGAGGCTACTGCAGGGCCCATGATGGCAGTAATTACAGCATGAAGAGCACATAATTGCAGTGTCATCAGTAGGTACAGTTTTCAGACAAGCTAAACATATGTTAGCCATACTAGCTGCAGTCCAATGGAGCCAATGAGGATCACAATATCAGTGATAGTAACGTACCTATGTAAACAGGAGTGCAGATTAGAAGTCTGTACGTCAGTTTGCTCCAGAGGACTGCAGAGCGGCAGCGAGTTGTCGAATGGTTATAAGGCCATGCATTCCGTCGGGTGGCGCTGTTTCGGTGAACCACGTGGTTACCGATACGGCAGATGTAGGGCACGTGTTGTCAGCTTCCTGGCAAGAGATGACCCACGAGCAGAGCAGTGCAGAATCTATGTAAACAGGAGTGCAGATTAGAAGTCTGTACGTCAGTTTGCTCCAGAGGACTGCCTCATACATTACATTCTTCAAGTTGCTAACATAGATACATTACCCGTCAAGAATTTAATGACATTATACATTACACGCTATGCACTCTTGAGTGTTGAAAATGTAGTGAATTATCATTACTCGGCTGCCACGGTGTTGTAACGCATTACCGGTAATGCCCGGTTACCATGCTGGGCCATACTGGGTCACTTCAAACACGCGATTACATGATTGATCAATTATATGCTAGTTGCCATCAATCCGAGTAGGTCACCCTGATCTCGAAGCTGTTTGGATTTCTGAATCGTTGACGTCTCAGCTGTGATTTGTCAGTTGATCAGCGCCAGCTAATACCGTCGCTCAATTAGAAGAAAAAACGAAACTTGTTTCATTATCAAAACTCCAGGCGTTCGTGATCTTTGCCTATTCACGTGCTCATACGGAATTTGTCGGCCCCATAACATAACAACGAGCAGTGCGCTGCAAAATTTAAGTAATTTAAATCTCCAAACCGTCGCTTGTTTCGGTTTCAAACCGTTGCGTCTGACGACCATGTAGCAAGAGTACAAAGCATCGTTCGAACGGCCGCTTCTTCATCGTGGTTTCTTGTGTTCAACTTGTATCAACAATAACACGTTGAGTTCACTGGGCAAGCTATTGCATCCTCGTGCATGACGTTTGTTGTTGTATTCGCTATTTGTTCGACAACATAAAAGCTGTTTTGCCAGTGCGGTGCCTCTTTACGTGACAAGCCGTACAACTTGCCGGGCCAGCTTGGACCGAATTATTTATTTGTTTCGCGTTACTTGATATCTGTGCAAGAGGATATATTGTGTTTCCCGTTGTGTATGTATGAATTCGAAAGTTATCCTTCCGTTTCATTATGTTTACGTCGATTACTGTTTTTGCGTCATTTCACCGTCAGTGCACAATTGATGTTGCATTGTAGGACCAACAGATGTACACGTGTAAGATGGGCGGGCAGTTGTAAAGCAGTCGTCAAAAAAAAAAAAAAAAAGAAAAGAAAGAAAGAGCCTGGTAGCGGCCTGCTATATTTTGAACTATCCATGTTCTAAAACATTGAGGCTTTGTTGAGTTTGTCTGTGTCGTCTGTTCTAGCCTCAGAATAGTTACGTTCCACCGTGTATGTTGATTTATCGACAGTTCTTATCGCGCTGCCTTTAGATGCATGCTGAGAACCATTAATCACTAAACTATTTTTGCCAATTTACAAGCAAGGGCTAAAGAAGGTCAGAATGAATGAATGACTTTTTTGATGTTGGAAATTGCATATGTTGACAAATTTAGGTCATCGCTTGACTCTAAATTCATGTGATTTCGGGCGGAAACACTTCCAGTACACTGAATGCTAAATTCGTGGAAAATTGGGCTCAGTTACTCAAAATCTAACTGTACTGATTTGGTACAAATGGTTGTGTAACTGCATTTGCTGCATAACAAGTTAGTGCGCATTCCTACAGACGACTCAGTGAGGGCAATTTGACGGGTAAAAATCGGGTTTCACCGTAAAGCGGCAACCTTGTATTCGGGGAGGAATTGGGTTAATCCGTAAAACTTCAAAATCTAATAGTTATGCACTTTATGCAAAAAGTTCAAACTAGCCTTGCTGGAGACAGGCAAAAAAATTACCCAAAATATGGCTGCCTTCTCCACGAAGAATATGCCATGGTCTGAACATACCAAGTGACCAAGCTAACCGTAATTCTTTTCCTATAGCTGCTCCCGTGTGCCAAAATCACCTGCTATATGTGTTTTTCTCCCATGTGCAATTTATAATTATCACCACTGATTAATAAACTGGCACATGTGAGTCTTACTTTTGCATTCTGCAATGTTCTGTAGATTCAAAAACTTAATTTTGAACCTGAAATATCATGAGTAGCCGTGTAAAGTGCCCGTGCCTGCCGTCCTACCCTCAGATCAGTACGGATCAGTGCAACGTACGGCGTGACTATCTCTCGGTCCACGTTCACTTTCTGCGGGTAGAAGAGACGGCATACACTGGGCACTTTGCCTAACAGCGTCCATTGTGGATCCTACACTTCCACTGCCTGTGCGGATTCCAGCATTCGCAGGCAAAACGTCTGGGTGGCGGGCAACAAACATAGAGTGCAGTATGGGTTACAAACAAAACGCAATCATTGTTTGTTTGTGTCTTGGCTGAAGTACAGCCTGTACGGTAATCCAACTGGCAAATTATAGGCATTGCGATAGCTTGTGTTACATCAGTCTGTTTTCTGAGTATATGGGTACTTCATGCAATGTATTCGATATAGCAAGAAAGGATTTTGTATCCAATATTTTCATTCATTGATACGCACTATCCGTACAAGTTCCAGATTCACCTTGGGAATGACAGGTTTCTTCCTGAGAACTTCATGTGCGTACAGCGGGCACAATGAACAACAAGTTAGTCAACGGTTTGATGCATCATTTCTGGACGCAACACGAAACGGCGGCTAGTTGCAGTTCAGGGCAGCCGTGCTAGAGAGGAGGCATTCACGCGCTCGTCGCAGGCGTCATCAGAGGAGCTGCAAGCCATTACCTAAGCAAGATCATGCATGCTGCAGTTATTTTCTATCATTCGGTGAACGTTAAGATTCTAGCCTCAGTTAATTTGTACTTCTTTCTCTGAGCAAAATGAAGAGTCTGCTTGAAATATTATGGCATATACTGAACACCTCCAACATTTTCATTTCAGGTGACATGCCACTTTACATTGAGCTTTTCACTGACCTTCCAAAAGAAGCTAAGTAGAGTAACCTAGAAGACCGAGTAGGGCGAACGGCCGGTGTTTCCAATGGAGCGCGCGAAGCCACTGCATGTAGACGCCGAGCGGCGGCGCTGCGGTAGCTTTCCCTTGAAGATTTTGGCTGTCGTTTGCTACTCCGTTGCTGTGATCTCGCGGTGTTTTGCGCGCTTGCTGTGTGACGGCTGTTACACTTGTGACTTTTGAACGCAAATTCGTTCATTTTATGAACGATAGTGAGTATATCGTGCCACGTGCCAGAATAAATGGCAGAGTGGAAAAAGAAAACACGGACGTTTTGCTTTGCGCCCGGCTGCAGCATCGGCTACGCCCGCACGCATCACGAACAAACGTTCTCGCTGTTCTCTGTCCCAAAAGACGAGAACCTCTGCAAGGAATGGGAGAGGAACTTAAAGCGACTGGACAATCCGCTGACAGATATACCAGCGGTATGTGAGCGACATTTCGAGTCGAGGTTTATACTGCGCGATTACGTCCACTTCGTGAACGGGCAAGAAGTGAGAGTTCCTCGCGGCAAGCCCGCATTGGCTCCGGGTGCTGTCCCCACACTTCTTCCAGATTTTCCCGAACACTACTCGAAGAAAACGCCGCGTCCCGAAAGAAAAAGAAACACTGCAAGCGAGTGCGCCAGAAGCTCTGGAAAAAGATCCAGGCGAGATCTTGTCGTCGCACATGGGGCAGGACGATGACAGCACAAATGAAGACACTAAATTGACTTTGGAGGTAGCAGGGCAACTGAGGGTACCAGAGAACTGGTCGAAGCTCAGTATTCCGGACTTGCATGATGGGGTTATTTATGCGACATCACAAGTAAGCAAGCGCACGCACGAGATCATGCACCCCAAGGTTGCGTCCTTCTGAGCAAACGACGACAAGGGATTCGATGCACACTGCTACTATTTGAGAAAGTGTCTTGACGAAAGGACTGTGCTCACAGACTCGCAGAAAGAGCGGGTCCTGGAGGAAGCTGACGATGCATTCCTATGCAAGGGTGCAATGACGAGCTGCTAAATTTTCTCACTGTGACTAGAGACTGACTGAACGGTTGCAGAAATCTGTTGTGCCATCACATGACGCTGTCCACAGCAAGAAGTGCACATCAACTGTTGCAAATTTAGGTGACTGGATTTTTCCTTGCCACACTTCCTGTAGTAATGATCCAATATTGTGCGGAAAATTTCAGTAAAGACGAGCAATCGGGAAAACTATAAGGGTTAATGAATAGCGATTGAAAGAGGGGAGAGGGTAAGAAGGATCTGACACGCATTTTTTTTTTACTTATATATTGAAATTACGGATGTCACGACAGGCTTTGTAGTACACAGAAAATTGCATTGTACTGGATCGAGTGAATTGACACATTGGTCATATTATTTCTTTGCACGTACCTGCTTCCGCAGATGATTCGAAGTAGTCTATAAAATATACATGATGATGGCAGAAATGGAAAAGTTCGACTTTTTTTATGAGTTAAAATTGCCCCGAAAGCAAAGACCAGTGCCTCCCCGCAGTGCTTCAGAAAATCCATGAGAGAAAAACGTTACTTAATTCCACGTCAGTCAATATAGCCTTGCGGAGAACGCCTTTACTGGTGGTTACGGAACATAAAATCACTCATAGAATGCGAGAAACGGGGACCGTCATACTGCAATCGTTCAAGGGACACATCATCATCCCATTTATGTGTGTGTGTCGTTCGAGGGAAAGCTACAACAATATTGGATCCTAAACAACGGATCTTTTCCGTCTGGCGACCATTGATTTTCACACGAAGTTGTAGTTTTTCTACGGCCGCGGTGTTACGGAGACCCACGCTTCCGACCAATGTCCCGTAACTGTGCTCGTTCCTTGTACTTTTCACTGATTGAGGGCGATAATACAGCACCATTAGAAAGCAAAAAATGTCAATACAACAGTCCCAACAGCACAAGCACGCGAAATATGGCAGAAACAGAGCGACCGCGCAGCACACGACAACGCAAAACCTTCAAGGGAAAGCTATGGCAGCGCCACCGCTCGGCGTCTACATGCAGAGGCTTCACGAAAAGCTGTCCGTTCGCCCTACTCGGTCTTCTAGATTACTCTAAAGCGAATCCTTGCAGATTTCGTTTTGGAGATGTTGCCTGGGAAGGCAAAAACAGGAAAGTGACACAATAAAGAAAACAAATCCGGGAATAGTGAGCGAGTTCTTAGGCATTTCTCAGTCTACACCACCATGCATGCAGATTAAGGCCATACTGCACTGTTTATTTGTCTGTCAGGCTACAACACTGCATGTAGAACAGGACTTGTAAAAGCCGATTGGCGCGCACCCATCTGACCGCACTGGACTCTCGAATAAAACTACTGTCCACACTGTACACTTCAGGAAGACCAGTGCCCGCACTGGACTGTCCAGTAAGGCCAGTGCCCACACTCGTCTGTCCAGTAAGACCAGTGCCGACATGGGACTATCCAGTAAGACCAGTATTCAGACTTGGACAATAGTGCGGTTTGACACTGTTTACTGGTTTCCGGTATGACAGTATACTGGTTTTTTCAACAGAAGAAATACAAATATTGTCCTTGGTTTTGTATTATCACATCTGTATTATGTATTATTATATATATTGTGTATATATATTATGTATTATTATATCATGTATTATTACTGGCGCTCGGTAGATGGTTGGCTTTCACATGGCGATGCAAAAACGACAACAGCTAGGAGACGAAAGGGGAGCTTTGTCGCCAGAGGCGACGCACACAGGCGATACGTACTCAAAGCCCCAAAACAGATGTACAAAACAACGCATGTGGTTCTAAAATGGGGATCACAAAGAGTGCTTCGACGAAAACACCTTTTTCAATATCAAACATTATTACGTGGATTTCTCCTATATGGCTGTTATTTATCCAAATAAGGTACCTGTGCCTATGAAACTGATTATATACAGTGCACCTGTGCTTCCTGGAAGTGATTGTGCTTGTGCACCTAGGACGTAACGTGTTAAAAATTCTACTGCATTTTCTGGAAGTCAGTGGTGTCTAATTAAATGTTCCAATACGTGAGTGCAGGAAGACCATAATGCTTCGTGCTTAGTGGCGAGTATGAACAGTCTTGGGATGACGCTGTCCTCAAATCTCAGAATATGCAACATTTAGCACATTTGTGTGGAGGCACGAACGCATGAAATTCGTAGATTCGTTATGCAGTCGCATTGCAGTTCTTCGGTGTGGTCCCGAGCCCCTTACTGCACAAGCATCCGATCTCCATTATTACGAACCACACCGCCATCTTCAAGTGCACAATTGAAAATGAGAATAGGAAATCTGCATACAACGTGGTGACAGCACGCTACCGTCGATTAAACCAACACAAACTATTAACGCGAATGATCGCCATGAACGGGAAATGCGCACTTACCGGTCCGTCCAAGTCAAACGAGTTAAGGTGCGGACCTCATGCGCGCCCTGTAAAGTCACAGTCCTGGCGACGTTTCGAAAGCGATGCTTTTGAAGTGAGCATATTTAAAAGCCACTGAAAAGCTTCATGTGCTTGTTTTGACGTCCATTTTGGAAAACACAATGAAATGCAGCTGCAGTCATTATGCAATCACGAAACCAGTGGAACTTCCGGTGCGGATACGCCGCCAATGAACCGTGATTCGTGAACCGTGAAACTCATGAAACAGCCAGTTTCAATTATTAGTTGTTATTAATTCGGTCACGGAAATTATGAACCGCCAATGAACAGCGAAACTCGTCTCAGGCTACGTACAAAAAAGTGAGCTTTTATGAGCGCTTCGTGGGCAAAAAGAGGAATAGGGCATATGATGCGCATAATTTCTGCTGTAACTTTCGCACACTTAGCATTGCATTCGTGAACCTTTCGGTTTCCCATCAGAATGTTGATGCATACGTTAAAAACGAAAATAAATTTGTTTGTCACAATTTGCCACAAACACCTCATATGCATCTGAAACAATAGAAGTTGTGCAATGTCGTGATGTCCCGCCGCAAGTGTGAATCCAGTGTTGTTTTATGAAAAACAACAGCAATAAATAAATGAATAGTGATGATGGGATGCTTGATCATGGCTTATTCATTTATTTATGTAGTTACCTCAAAGGCCCAAGCGGGGAATTACATGGGGGTACATTAGTTGGCGAAGAAAAAGTCAAAAGAAAAGGTAACAAAAGCAAAACTGACAACAGAAAAAAACAGGATACACACACAGAACGCACAATACACAATACAATGTACAATTTACATAATTCAGTGAAAAAGAAACGAATACAAGTGAGCGTGAGAAATGATGGGATAGCGGATGAGAACAAAATCTTCGGGAAGGCCATTCCAATCTCTGCCGCTTATAGTGGAAAGAATGATTCGGAATAGTACGAGGGGTGTTCAAGTCAAACTGGGACTTTTCATTTTTCGCAAAAGCAATGAACTTACAGGCGAGATATTAGTTTTAATTTTCAACGTAATCTCCAGCTGCACAAATGCACTTGTCCCAACGTTTTACGAGGGCTTGGATGCCAGCAGCGTAGAAATCCTTACCGGCGCGTAGCAGCCATGATCGGACCGCATTGTTGACCTCGTCGTTGCAGCTGAAGTGGCGGCCCCCAAGGAACGCCTTCAGTGGCCCGAAAAGATGGAAATCGCTGGGGGCGAGGTCTGGACTGTAAGGGGGATGTGGCAGCAACTCCCAGCCACGTTCCTGTAAGGTGCGTGTCGTGAGATGCGCGGTATGCTGCGTGCATTGTCCTGTAGAAGGAAGACTCATTTTGGTGATTAGACCCGGGCGCTTTGCTTCAGCACCTTATGCACATCCCTCAGAACCTGGCAGTAATACGCATTATTGATCGCACTATATGCATTTTGGATATCGAGACATGTTATCCGTAGGTCCATGCGGATCAGGCACTCCACAAGTTGGATATTCTCAGGAACTTTGACACTGGGCTCTGAGCCGGCCGGGATCGCCCTGCACTGATGTACGGCCGTCTCGGAACCGTTTGCACCGCTCAAACGCTTTGCTGCGGCTAAGTGTATCGTGGCGATACTGAGCCTGAAGTCTTCTGTGAATTTCAGATGACTTTACGCCTTCATTCACGAGAAACTTCATGACAATTCGCTGTTTGATGTGCGCGCTCACCTCGTTGTCGCCCACCTTGTCCAGCACATGTCCTCTGTTTTGCACAAACTTTGGACCACCACGTGGTGAACGCGGAGACCTATCGCGTGCGAAAATGACGAAAAAGAAATAGTGCGACTCATTTGTACACTCACGAGGCAGAAGGCCCCGGTTTGACTAGAACACCCATTGTATTAAGTATGAGTAGTGGGACGGCTGACTTTCACGGGCTGGTTAAGACGTAGTGAGACATGTGGTGCAGGCAGGAGAGCGTAAGTATAAATGAACTTGTGGAAGAGGCACAAGCGGTAGAATTTGCGACAGAAAGTGAGAGGGGGGAGCTTAAGCGAAGCCTTTAGAGCGGAGACGTTTGACTGACGAGAGTAGTTTGAGAGAATAAAGCGAGTTGCCCTATTCAGAATAGTTTCTCTGAGGTCGCGGAGATATGACCGATGGGGGCCCCATATTGAAGATGCATACTGTAGTTTAGGGCGAATCAGGGAAATGTAGGCTTTGAGACGGACAGAGGGAGGAGAAAGCTTCAGGTTGTGCCTGACGAAACCAAGAGTGGAGTTGGCAGAAGCGCTGATATGTTTAATGTGCTCGTTCCATGCCAAATCTTGTAATAAAGTTTTACCAACGTACTTGTATGAAGTTGCAGGAGCCATTCGAGTGCTGGAGAAATAATAACATTTCTGGCTTGCGTGCTTACTGCGGGAGAAGCAAAGATAAGAACATGTAGTTGTGTTAGGCGAAATTTCTAATTCGAGCACCACGTGGAGATGGCATTTAGATCTTCCTGCAGAAGATTGCAACTTGTGAGAGACCTTACATCACGGTATAGGACGCTGTCATCAGCAAACAATCGGATACGTCAGGAAATATTGGGAGGCAGGTTATTGATGAAGATGAGGAAAAGCAAAGGGCCTAGAACTGATCCTTGTAGTACACCAGAGGCAACTTTAGCGAGGTTAGATTCCTGTGAATTGTGAACCGGTGACATGACTGAAATCGGTCGGAGAGAAATCTTCTGATTCAATTGAGTATAGCTGGTGATAAATTAAGACATGACAATTTGTAAAGCAGAACAGAAATGGGTACGGTGCCAAGTGCTTTGGCGAAATCCATCAAAATTGTGTAGGTTTGTATGCGATTATCCATGTAAGATTTGATGTCATGAGTGAAGCATATCAATTGCATTTCGCACGAATATCCCTTGCGGAAACCGTGTTGAAAAGGAAAGGAGAAGCCGTTCAATTCGAGGTGTGCGGAGGCGTTTGAGTAAATGATGTGTTCCATGATTTTACAGTAGTATGCTTGTTAAGGAAATGGGTCGATAGTTGAGGGGGATCACGAGGATCGCCTTTTTTGGAAACTGGAATACCTCCCAAGGCACCAATTATCAGGAACGGTAACGGTGGAAAGTGACTCTGAAAAGATGGCAGATAAGTACACGCTACATACTAATTTTGTATTTTTCAGCTCTTCCGACTTCATTCCATCTGGACCAGCAGCGGAAGAGGTTTTGAGGCCGTCAATTATTTTAACAATTTCGTTTGCGGTTATGTTCAACTCTGCCATTGGTGGGTACATGTAAGTAGGATAGTAGGGTAGGGTAGGTACATGTAAGTAGGGTACATAGCACCGATTGTCAACGTGCAGTTTGCCAAAACGCAGTTTAAAGGGAGAGTTGAACGAGCGTGCCTAGTCAAGCTGTTTACGTCTTGCAATACGTACATGAGATGCATAGTACTGCGACACGGGGTAACAGCGGGAACAGGGGGACGCTGCAAGGACACGTTCTCTCTCTTTGAGGGAGTTCAACTTGACTATAATTGGCCCTTTTCTACCACATTTGAAATGCCCCAGGCGTCAGGACCAATGATGACAGAAAGGTGGTGGAAACATGCGTCAATTACTACCTATTCTGAATCGGCCCAGGACTCTGACTCAGAGTCGGTGAAGCCGTAAGAGACCAGGTTGCTTCTGCGTGATTGGCTTTCAAGGTCGTCCAAACGAGAGGTAAGGCCACTGATGTCAGAGGAAATGGATGAAGCAGCCAACAATGGCGAGCACTTTCACCCGCCACCACAGATGAAGCGGGTGGTTATCGAAACTTCCCGTTCTCAATTCTCCCTTCTCACATTGCCCTTCTTCAAATGACCTTGCTCAAAAGGACTTTCTGGTTTTATCCCGTATCAGAACTACCTCCTTCAAAACGCCCTTCTCGTATGACTTCATTGCACAGAGCCATCGGAGAACAGTCGCGGTTTCCGCGGTTTCTTTTTTCCTTTTTCCATTGCATAGAAAGCTGACATGCGTACTGCTGACCGTTCCCTTTTGCGTCCATTTGCTTCGTATTAAACGTTTTCGCCTCCGGTCACCCCTCCAAGAAAGTTTTCTACTGTGTATTGACATTCTGTAAACAAGACACCTACAAACCTTTAGTCTGTCTATAGAGATCCTATACATGTTGTTGACACATTTGAATAGACAACGAACTGATAATTGGCACACCACATTCTATAGAACGTCTATATATTTCACCAATGGACAGTCTATACACGCGTATTTTTGGCTCTTTATACATAGTAGACACGCAGCCTGTATCAAAAATTACAAGAATTTCTGATAATAAAATAGTTATCAACTGTCCATACAATTTTTATAGAACGTGATAGATATTCTAACTACTTGCAAAATAATTACTACTTAGACCACAGGTTTTCAGTACAAATAAGAATTTTTCCTTCTGGCATACTTTTCTTTCCTTGTTTCTTTTAACCTCTGCCACCACACATTTCATTTTCGCCCGCCCCTTTTCTTTGTCGGTTTCACGGACTTCCACTAACGAACAACAGGTTTACATCGAAAAACAAACAAACAAGCAAAAAGATCCCAGGGCTCCGAAGTTGAAAAAGAGCACCTCGAAAGGAAGTGACGCTTTCTCCCTAAGTAAGAACAGATACTATACAGTGTTTGTTTGGAGAGCTTCCACGAATCCGAGAGTCTTGCTCGCCTTTAAATCCAATCAAATGGTGACGTGTCTAAGATTAATTCAATTACACACACAAATAACGGTCAAGTGAGGAGTAGCTTGGAGTATTAATTCACCATCAACATAATATGTGTTTCTTACTTATTTTGGTTTGAGACACCCACTAGGTCCATAGAAAACCAAGCATACGCAGTGCCACACAAACGCGGGTTTCCCTCTCTTACTCGCAATAAACGGTCCATGTACAGTCGACCCCCGTTTATCCGGACTTCATTTATCCGGATCCCGCGGTATCCGGACAAAAGGCACGGGAACGGATTTTCCTCCATGTATTTTGTTCTCGTTTATCCGGACTTCAGCTTCCGGACTCGGACAAGAATTCCAGGGAACGAAAGTAGGAAATTCTTGTAATCCAGCTTCAGTTATCCGGACTACCGTGAGTAAGAAAAGACGCTGACCCCGCTTCGTCACCCTTTTCGCTGTGTTGGGGTTATTCCCGTCACACGTCAGGGACCTACATTCCTCCGTAGGGGAGATAACCGTGCACGATGACCCCCTTTTCTATTTGTGTGCGTTGGGTCACGTTGACCAGTCGAGTCATTTGGAAATATCTCGAGCAACTGTCCGGTTCTAGAAGGGAAAACTCCAATCCGAGGGCCTGCTGCTTACGGCCCGTTGGCCGATGAAGACATTCCCCTAGCTGAGCTGCGATCCCTGATGCAGAGGCTTACTGCGACTGCCGTAGATGATGCTGCGGTTTCTGACTACGTTGACGTTGATAAGGATGATGACGCGTGTGCAGCTATGACTGATGACGTTGTGATTGCTGCTGTTGATTCCGATGATGTGCAGCAAGACGGTGCCGAAGACGCCAGTGAGAAACAAGGCTTCGACATTGACACTTTGCGTCCGCTCAGACATTCTGCGAGCAGCGCAACAGCGTGACTCAACTCAATGCAATTAGCAAAAGTTTGCAGGAATCGAGTGCCTACACCACTATGTAACAGCTGTCATTGACGAGATTTCTGTGTTTTAATTAAACCTTGCTCTGTAGGACCTTTCTATTCGGTCGTTTCATTTATCCGGATGCCCCGGTATCCGGACGATTTCGCCGGGAACGGCACCGTCCGGATAAACGGGGGTCGACTGTATAGACATGTATTTTTTTATACTTCCTACAGACACATGTATATATACACAACTTATCGACAGGTTCTGTATATACATGTGTCTGTAGAGAGTGCATAGAATGTTTATACAACTCGTGTATAGAAAGTAGAAAGCAGCACTGGTTAGAAAAATCATAGCTTGTCAATAGGACATCTGTACAGCTTCTTTAGATAAAGTGGATAGAAAGTAGCAGTGGATAGATACTAGATACAGTCTATAAAATGAAGTTAGGAATTCTATAGACAGGAGAAAACCAACTTTTGCAAGGGCAGATCGAGTTCATGTCATCAAGGCGACTTTAAATTCCGGAGCACCCGATTTCATGGTTTCGAAACAATGAAAATGCTCGATTGCTTCGTATAATATAACCACTCAAATTCACGTAGATGGGTAGAAATCCAGCGAACCGGTAGAGATGTAGGAAATGAGATGCCTCAGGACAGAAGCCGCCAATATTTCGAACAGAGACTGTTCTTCTTCTGGGCGAACCCAGAAGAACAACAGTCTCTGTTCGAAATATCGGTGGCTTCTGTCCAGAGGCAACTCCCTTCCTACTCAAATTCACCGGTTTTTGATGTCTGTCCAAGTCGTGTTACCGAACGAGAGCCTCACGGCCGGATACGCTTAGCAGGGCGGACGGTACTGAACAGCGTGTTGGTTAGTTTATTATTAGGTTAGTCCAAGCTCGGTGTATACATTTTTGTATCCAGGTTTGTCGAAGTCCGCAGTTGGCATTTTCCTGAGCGCGACTGTGCGTTTTACAGTCAGATAACATTTATTTTCAGTAGAGCATGCCCAAGAATTAGGGACAAAACGTAAAGCAGGCTTCACCTAAAACGGATCCCATAGAGCCTGTGTATTTTGGAACGAAAAGCGCGTGCTACATATTCTGCTGGCAGCGCTTTGCATTCGTTCTCTAATGGGATGTTGCCTCTGCCAAGACGAAACTTTTGAGCAATTTTTTGGCCATGAAGAGTGGCATCTTCAAGGTTCCATTCGGGTTCCAAATTTTGAATCTGTAAAGGGGCCTTCCATCGCCACACGAACGCGTTGCGGCGAAGCCTACGTTCAAGGCCACGCGCAACCACAGGTTTGGGAAATGGCTCGCCGCAGAAGAGACTACAACGGATAAAGAAGACAAACAAGAAATAACAATACGAGGAGCAAAGATTTGTGTGTTACCTCACGTGGTAAGGGTATAGGATATAAAAAACTAAAAACTTGACAGCAGTTTGGAGAACTAACACCGTTGAGGTTGTAATAAAGAGCAAACGTGTATACATTATGGCTGTTACTAAGTCTGTTGGTATCATCTGCTAAACTGTGAGCAATCAAACAAAACATAAAATAAAGGTGTGGTCGGAGTGAACGGCACAACAAAGACAACAATAATGACGATGATGAAATGGGGTGTTTCACCGCGGAGGTGCGTACCCTACCCCACTGCACATGGAACATTATGTGAAGATGATGAAGGAAGGATGAAAACACAAGAAAGAACTAAAATGAACAGCAAAAAATGAACCAACGACAGCTTAAGACGACATGTACTATTTTGCACAGGAAAATGTGATATCTGAGGTTCTACGATGTGCTAGGGTTGTCAAACCAAGTTTATCGAGGATAGGTTCATAAAGACACCAATGTGTCGGTCATAGAGAATGTCAATGACTCCAAGGGATTCAATGTTGTCATTCGGTCAATCTCTTATCTTTGAAAATTAGTGAAGCTAATTAAGTATACCATTCTAGTTAGCCATCGAACACTGATGAGACCGGCTAGGATAGATATCCGAGAGGCCAGGTATGTTAGCCGCCCAAACGGCACGTCCGGGGCTCTCATAAATTTTTAATAACAACTGTGGCACCTAATAAAGGACAACCTGTATATCCGCATGTGTTTCCATACTGACTCCCGGAAGAATTCGAGGCTCGTTGGAGTAGACCGAATGTACAATCGTATTTATGAAATAGCGCACACCAAAAAAGGAAACTAAAAAAATGACATGGTTGCAAAATTTGAGACATACACAAATAAAAGATTTGACTGAAATTGGCGGGCTAAAGTGTGCCTAACGAACCAACATTCAGTTTGATTGTAGAAACAAGGTATTTTGAGGCACGATAGATCTATAAGTTGAGTGAATATTGGCTTGGATATGTCACGGTGGCGTAGATGGTGTCGTCTAGACGAAAAAAATGCTGAAGGCTGAAGGCTCGGCAGTGCAGAGAACCTACCGATACGCATGTAAGATGAGGGAAGTAGGACAACCATGCACACCCGCGCATGACGCTGAACTATAAAACCGATCTGTATATTCCGAAACTCGGAGTGGCTGAACACACCGTTTGTATAGACTACCGGTTTCGTTTCTTCTTTCTCGCTCTCTCCTTTTCCTTTTTCTTTTCTTTTTTTTGGGGGGGGGGGAAGAAGGGGGGCTTATTAATACCTGAAGACAATTTATGATACAGCTATAGGATGTCAGGGTGCTCGCTAACGCAGGAGCCTCTCTAGCGCGGAAAACGCAAACGCGGTCACGTGGTCGGTTTGTATTACAACACATTACTCTGCTCTCTTTCGACCACATGCTGCATGCGGACATAATGCTCGTTGCCTTGTCAATGTCATCTGCATTTTTTAGACACTGTAGATATGTCGTTCACCTCGAAACTACAAAAAAAGTTACAAAGAAATCACGACTTTCTGCTGTTTTTGTTTGATTTGCGATTATCTGGCGATTTTCTGTTGTCGTCATCTCTCAAAATCTCTCAAAATAAGCACAATTTCAGACAACGAAAAAAAAAAAATAGAAAAGTAAAGAAAATATATCGTTCTGCTTTCCTGTCTTTTATTTTCCATACTTAATACAGCTAAAGCCGTAGTGGCTCAAATCTATCCCTACTGCAGCCTAATGCCGCGTGCTTGTCGACAGCCGAACTCCTGGCTTTTCTTTTCGTCAGTGGAGAGGGTTCTAGCAGGTGTGTTGTCTTATCAGCGTAGTTCTTCTGAAGATTTACAATCTTGATCCAGACGTACTACATGCTCGCGCTTTCAGCAGACTGCTTGGGACTGTGTTGTTCGCTATCGCGTCTTTTTTCATTCGATCATCTTTGTTTCTGTAGGTGTGAAGAAAAGTTTATTGACCGGTTGATAAGCAACTGCGTGCACCACGTAAAAGTCAGTTGTGTAGCATCGATTGCTAATACGTATGAGTTGAATAAATACGAATGAAGCACGATGAACATTTGATTTACACATAAGAGTTAGTGACGTCTTCATGTTGGGGAAAACTTCGCATGGCTGCATATGCGATCACAATGTCCTCCTTTTAACGTTGAAGCCAAAATAATCGGGGGCACTTCAAACCACGTTACTCAAGCTGTGACGCAACATTTGCCTCAGCTTGCCGTCGTCTGGATCTTTGGACGTCGTTCCCGATTTCCGTTCTTAGCTCACCTCGCGTCATAGAGTCCACATCTAACATGCGTGACACGCGCTGGTTGAGTTCGACACTTATACGTGGCCTCTTTCCTCTTGGATGCCATCTTCTTCCCAGTACATGACGTCACGTTTCTGATATCTCCTAGCCTGTAGCGCAGATGAATTTTCTTCGATCCTTTTTCATATTTTAGCCCATCCCATGCTGTGTCGCAGTTGTTTGTTCGCCGATGATGTAGGTTCTGTAAGACACAATTTTTCTTTTTTAGTCCTTGGCTAGAAGGCCATCCTAGTCAGCGCTGCTGCATGTGGCTCATCGCGGCGTAATGCGAAAAAACATGTATCTACGGGGTCACGCTCTACTGTCCGTACCCCTTGCATTTGTTTCCCAGATCTAGAAACATAGTTAGGACGTTTAACGTCTCCTGCTCCTGACGCAGATCTTTCCCTGCAGTGTCTTGCTCAAATTCTTTTACCACACGTCTAAAAAGATCCCACAAGTATACTAGTTCATCTCTGGTGTCTGAGGAAAGGTAGATTATCAAGAAGTAAATCGACATCCTTTCCTGTTAATGATGTGAATTTAGCGACTTCCGTTTTGCTGTCAGTGAGCAGTCTGACGTTCGCGCCAGTTTCCTTTATAATGTCCACCAGTTTTCTCACGGACGTGTCTTTTCCTTTTGGATCGCGCACTCTATTAGCAGTGTCTACGTCCTGCATTTCCGGAGCAGGTTTTCAAGAAGCTGCTCGACTATTCGTATCTTCATGTGCAAAACATCAGGGACAATGAAGCGGGGTTCTATAGAGAACAATGGGGGGTGCCGCACTGAGTTGTTCATGTTGCCGTACATCTGCGTCTGCTTTCCACTGGCCGAATAATAACTTGTGAGTGTTTGTTTCACAAATTTGTCATAATAATAGCTAAGAAGATCGTTAATTCAAGAGCTTATATGCATTCCGTTACCGATGCCAAACAATTTAAGAAATGCTTATGCGACCATTGCTTGCGGAGGGGTGACGTGGAAATTGGAGCGATCTGCATGCCTACACTGGCGGCACTTTGCTGGGGGAAGGGATGAAGAGCGGGAGATGAAGGAGGAAGGCTCACGCGTCTGGCCGGCATGACCATTGCGCTGCATTGCCGTTTTTCAATTTCCACTTTGTACGTGTTGTCATTCTTTGCTCCAGTTGACCAAAATGTTTAATGTACTTGTTTATTTACCTCCACGTATCTGCACATTTTTTCATGTGGTTGTATGCTGCTATGGTAACATTATGCTACGAAATGCTAACCTCCCTTTTGTATTGCCTCCATGGCCAACAGGGGAAATAAATACATGAGTCAGTAGGTCTCACAGCTGAACAACCGTCCACCTTCCGCGTTCATGCTTTGAGAGCGACAAGAGATAAAAGCGATAATCAGCTTCTTTTGCGGGACTCGCCGATGCCACTCGACTACTGAAGTTTCTCTCTCTCTCTCTTTGTTTTTTTTTTCTTACAGCGGTTGCAGACCGGCCACTACTGCACGGCTCCCCAAGCAGCACAATGTACTGAAAGTCGAGTGCAATAGGGGTGGACGGTATGTGTCTTATCAATGTTCTTTAGTTGCAAGAGCGTGTTCAAGGCCTTCCACCTACCCGTTCACCCCTATTGCACTCGACTTTCGAAAGTCGAGTGCAATAGGGGTGAACGGGTAGGTGGAAGGCGTTGAACACGCTCGTGAAACTAAAGAACAATGATAAGACACATACCGTCCACCCCTATTGCACTCGACTTTCAGTACATTGTGCTGCTTGGGTCATGATGTACTCGTACCGGGGCATCAAGCGCGGAATCATTATTTTATCTGTATCTTGTTGAGTTGCCCGCTTAATCACGACTTCTGCATTAACCACATGACAGACAGAAAGGCGAGGGCGATTACAGCAGCTATCAACGAAACCCGTGCACAAAAGTAACGACCGACTTATTGTTTT